>NC_133970.1:11694428-11994428 GCF_031877795.1 Strix aluco
CAAGCTTCGAGTCCAGGGTTGAAATCCACATCTTTATGCTCCAAACGACCGTCTTTAGGCTTCAAATCCGACTTTTAATTCTGAAATCCCACTTTTTTACGCTCCAAACGCTACATTAAGGGCACAAAGTCTCCCTTTTAGGTCACAACGCTTCCTTTTTAGAGTCCGGAACGTTGGTTGCAGGGTTGAAAGCCTCCCTGTTCTGCTTCAAAGCGTCATTTAGAAGGTACAAGCCCTCATTTTTAGGGCGCAACGCCTCATTTTTTGGCCGCGAATCCTCCTTTTTAGGGGTCAATACGTCCTTTTTGCTGTAAAATCCCTCACTTTTATGTTCCGGACATCTCTTTTAGGGCACAAAGCCTTGTTTTGTGGTCCCAAAGCTTCCTCTTCAGAGTCCAAAGCTTTGATTCTGTGGTTGAATTCCTCGTTTTATAATCCAAACCCTCACGTTTATTGCACAAACCCTCATTTTTAGGGCCCAAACGCTCATTTTTATGCTGCAAATCATTTCACTGGAAAATGCCTCCTTTTTATGCTCCAGATGCCTCCTTTAGGGCACGATGTCTGAATGTTAGGTCCCAAAGATTTGGTTAAGAGCCCAAAGCTTGGAGTCTAGGGTTGAAAGCCTGCTTTTTACTCTACAAACCCTCCTGTTTAGGGTACAAACCCTCCTTTTTGGTGCACAAGCCCTCGCTGTTAGGGTGCAAACACTCACGTTAAGATTCCCAAGCTTCGAGTCCAGGGTTGAAATCCACATCTTTATGCTCCAAACGACCGTCTTTAGGCTTCAAATCCGACTTTTAATTCTGAAATCCCACTTTTTTACGCTCCAAACGCTACATTAAGGGCACAAAGTCTCCCTTTTAGGTCACAACGCTTCCTTTTTAGAGTCCGGAACGTTGGTTCCAGGGTTGAAAGCCTCCCTGTTCTGCTTCAAAGCGTCATTTAGAAGGTACAAGCCCTCATTTTTAGGGCGCAACGCCTCATTTTTTGGCCGCGAATCCTCCTTTTTAGGGGTCAATACGTCCTTTTCGCTGTAAAATCCCTCACTTTTATGTTCCGGACATCTCTTTTAGGGCACAAAGCCTTGTTTTGTGGTCCCAAAGCTTCCTCTTCAGAGTCCAAAGCTTTGATTCTGTGGTTGAATTCCTCGTTTTATAATCCAAACCCTCACGTTTATTGCACAAACCCTCATTTTTAGGGCCCAAACGCTCATTTTTATGCTGCAAATCATTTCACTGGAAAATGCCTCCTTTTTATGCTCCAAACGCCTCCTTTAGGGCACGATGTCTGAATGTTAGGTCCCAAAGATTTGGTTAAGAGCCCAAAGCTTTGAGTCTAGGGTTGAAAGCCTGCTTTTTACTCTACAAACCCTCCTGTTTAGGGTACAAACCCTCCTTTTTGGTGCACAAGCCCTCGCTGTTAGGGTGCAAACACTCACGTTAAGATTCCCAAGCTTCGAGTCCAGGGTTGAAATCCACATCTTTATGCTCCAAACGACCGTCTTTAGGCTTCAAATCCGACTTTTAATTCTGAAATCCCACTTTTTTACGCTCCAAACGCTACATTAAGGGCACAAAGTCTCCATTTTAGGTCACAACGCTTCCTTTTTAGAGTCCGGAACGTTGGTTCCAGGGTTGAAAGCCTCCCTGTTCTGCTTCAAAGCGTCATTTAGAAGGTACAAGCCCTCATTTTTAGGGCGCAACGCCTCATTTTTTGGCCGCGAATCCTCCTTTTTAGGGGTCAATACGTCCTTTTCGCTGTAAAATCCCTCACTTTTATGTTCCGGACATCTCTTTTAGGGCACAAAGCCTTGTTTTGTGGTCCCAAAGCTTCCTCTTCAGAGTCCAAAGCTTTGATTCTGTGGTTGAATTCCTCGTTTTATAATCCAAACCCTCACGTTTATTGCACAAACCCTCATTTTTAGGGCCCAAACGCTCATTTTTATGCTGCAAATCATTTCACTGGAAAATGCCTCCTTTTTATGCTCCAGACGCCTCCTTTAGGGCACGATGTCTGAATGTTAGGTCCCAAAGATTTGGTTAAGAGCCCAAAGCTTTGAGTCTAGGGTTGAAAGCCTGCTTTTTACTCTACAAACCCTCCTGTTTAGGGTACAAACCCTCCTTTTTGGTGCACAAGCCCTCGCTGTTAGGGTGCAAACACTCACGTTAAGATTCCCAAGCTTCGAGTCCAGGGTTGAAATCCACATCTTTATGCTCCAAACGACCGTCTTTAGGCTTCAAATCCGACTTTTAATTCTGAAATCCCACTTTTTTACGCTCCAAACGCTACATTAAGGGCACAAAGTCTCCCTTTTAGGTCACAACGCTTCCTTTTTAGAGTCCGGAACGTTGGTTGCAGGGTTGAAAGCCTCCCTGTTCTGCTTCAAAGCGTCATTTAGAAGGTACAAGCCCTCATTTTTAGGGCGCAACGCCTCATTTTTTGGCCGCGAATCCTCCTTTTTAGGGGTCAATACGTCCTTTTTGCTGTAAAATCCCTCACTTTTATGTTCCGGACATCTCTTTTAGGGCACAAAGCCTTGTTTTGTGGTCCCAAAGCTTCCTCTTCAGAGTCCAAAGCTTTGATTCTGTGGTTGAATTCCTCGTTTTATAATCCAAACCCTCACGTTTATTGCACAAACCCTCATTTTTAGGGCCCAAACGCTCATTTTTATGCTGCAAATCATTTCACTGGAAAATGCCTCCTTTTTATGCTCCAGATGCCTCCTTTAGGGCACGATGTCTGAATGTTAGGTCCCAAAGATTTGGTTAAGAGCCCAAAGCTTTGAGTCTAGGGTTGAAAGCCTGCTTTTTACTCTACAAACCCTCCTGTTTAGGGTACAAACCCTCCTTTTTGGTGCACAAGCCCTCGCTGTTAGGGTGCAAACACTCACGTTAAGATTCCCAAGCTTCGAGTCCAGGGTTGAAATCCACATCTTTATGCTCCAAACGACCGTCTTTAGGCTTCAAATCCGACTTTTAATTCTGAAATCCCACTTTTTTACGCTCCAAACGCTACATTAAGGGCACAAAGTCTCCATTTTAGGTCACAACGCTTCCTTTTTAGAGTCCGGAACGTTGGTTCCAGGGTTGAAAGCCTCCCTGTTCTGCTTCAAAGCGTCATTTAGAAGGTACAAGCCCTCATTTTTAGGGCGCAACGCCTCATTTTTTGGCCGCGAATCCTCCTTTTTAGGGGTCAATACGTCCTTTTCGCTGTAAAATCCCTCACTTTTATGTTCCGGACATCTCTTTTAGGGCACAAAGCCTTGTTTTGTGGTCCCAAAGCTTCCTCTTCAGAGTCCAAAGCTTTGATTCTGTGGTTGAATTCCTCGTTTTATAATCCAAACCCTCACGTTTATTGCACAAACCCTCATTTTTAGGGCCCAAACGCTCATTTTTATGCTGCAAATCATTTCACTGGAAAATGCCTCCTTTTTATGCTCCAAACGCCTCCTTTAGGGCACGATGTCTGAATGTTAGGTCCCAAAGATTTGGTTAAGAGCCCAAAGCTTTGAGTCTAGGGTTGAAAGCCTGCTTTTTACTCTACAAACCCTCCTGTTTAGGGTACAAACCCTCCTTTTTGGTGCACAAGCCCTCGCTGTTAGGGTGCAAACACTCACGTTAAGATTCCCAAGCTTCGAGTCCAGGGTTGAAATCCACATCTTTATGCTCCAAACGACCGTCTTTAGGCTTCAAATCCGACTTTTAATTCTGAAATCCCACTTTTTTACGCTCCAAACGCTACATTAAGGGCACAAAGTCTCCATTTTAGGTCACAACGCTTCCTTTTTAGAGTCCGGAACGTTGGTTCCAGGGTTGAAAGCCTCCCTGTTCTGCTTCAAAGCGTCATTTAGAAGGTACAAGCCCTCATTTTTAGGGCGCAACGCCTCATTTTTTGGCCGCGAATCCTCCTTTTTAGGGGTCAATACGTCCTTTTTGCTGTAAAATCCCTCACTTTTATGTTCCGGACATCTCATTTAGGGCACAAAGCCTTGTTTTGTGGTCCCAAAGCTTCCTCTTCAGAGTTCAAAGCTTTGATTCTGTGGTTGAATTCCTCGTTTTATAATCCAAACCCTCACGTTTATTGCACAAACCCTCATTTTTAGGGCCCAAACGCTCATTTTTATGCTGCAAATCATTTCACTGGAAAATGCCTCCTTTTTATGCTCCAGATGCCTCCTTTAGGGCACGATGTCTGAATGTTAGGTCCCAAAGATTTGGTTAAGAGCCCAAAGCTTTCAGTCTAGGGTTGAAAGCCTGCTTTTTACTCTACAAACCCTCCTGTTTAGGGTACAAACCCTCCTTTTTGGTGCACAAGCCCTCGCTGTTAGGGTGCAAACACTCACGTTAAGATTCCCAAGCTTCGAGTCCAGGGTTGAAATCCACATCTTTATGCTCCAAACGACCGTCTTTAGGCTTCAAATCCGACTTTTAATTCTGAAATCCCACTTTTTTACGCTCCAAACGCTACATTAAGGGCACAAAGTCTCCATTTTAGGTCACAACGCTTCCTTTTTAGAGTCCGGAACGTTGGTTCCAGGGTTGAAAGCCTCCCTGTTCTGCTTCAAAGCGTCATTTAGAAGGTACAAGCCCTCATTTTTAGGGCGCAACGCCTCATTTTTTGGCCGCGAATCCTCCTTTTTAGGGGTCAATACGTCCTTTTTGCTGTAAAATCCCTCACTTTTATGTTCCAGACATCTCTTTTAGGGCACAAAGCCTTGTTTTGTGGTCCCAAAGCTTCCTCTTCAGAGTCCAAAGCTTTGATTCTGTGGTTGAATTCCTCGTTTTATAATCCAAACCCTCACGTTTATTGCACAAACCCTCATTTTTAGGGCCCAAACGCTCATTTTTATGCTGCAAATCATTTCACTGGAAAATGCCTCCTTTTTATGCTCCAGATGCCTCCTTTAGGGCACGATGTCTGAATGTTAGGTCCCAAAGATTTGGTTAAGAGCCCAAAGCTTTGAGTCTAGGGTTGAAAGCCTGCTTTTTACTCTACAAACCCTCCTGTTTAGGGTACAAACCCTCCTTTTTGGTGCACAAGCCCTCGCTGTTAGGGTGCAAACACTCACGTTAAGATTCCCAAGCTTCGAGTCCAGGGTTGAAATCCACATCTTTATGCTCCAAACGACCGTCTTTAGGCTTCAAATCCGACTTTTAATTCTGAAATCCCACTTTTTTACGCTCCAAACGCTACATTAAGGGCACAAAGTCTCCATTTTAGGTCACAACGCTTCCTTTTTAGAGTCCGGAACGTTGGTTCCAGGGTTGAAAGCCTCCCTGTTCTGCTTCAAAGCGTCATTTAGAAGGTACAAGCCCTCATTTTTAGGGCGCAACGCCTCATTTTTTGGCCGCGAATCCTCCTTTTTAGGGGTCAATACGTCCTTTTCGCTGTAAAATCCCTCACTTTTATGTTCCGGACATCTCTTTTAGGGCACAAAGCCTTGTTTTGTGGTCCCAAAGCTTCCTCTTCAGAGTCCAAAGCTTTGATTCTGTGGTTGAATTCCTCGTTTTATAATCCAAACCCTCACGTTTATTGCACAAACCCTCATTTTTAGGGCCCAAACGCTCATTTTTATGCTGCAAATCATTTCACTGGAAAATGCCTCCTTTTTATGCTCCAAACGCCTCCTTTAGGGCACGATGTCTGAATGTTAGGTCCCAAAGATTTGGTTAAGAGCCCAAAGCTTTGAGTCTAGGGTTGAAAGCCTGCTTTTTACTCTACAAACCCTCCTGTTTAGGGTACAAACCCTCCTTTTTGGTGCACAAGCCCTCGCTGTTAGGGTGCAAACACTCACGTTAAGATTCCCAAGCTTCGAGTCCAGGGTTTAAATCCACATCTTTATGCTCCAAACGACCGTCTTTAGGCTTCAAATCCGACTTTTAATTCTGAAATCCCACTTTTTTACGCTCCAAACGCTACATTAAGGGCACAAAGTCTCCATTTTAGGTCACAACGCTTCCTTTTTAGAGTCCGGAACGTTGGTTCCAGGGTTGAAAGCCTCCCTGTTCTGCTTCAAAGCGTCATTTAGAAGGTACAAGCCCTCATTTTTAGGGCGCAACGCCTCATTTTTTGGCCGCGAATCCTCCTTTTTAGGGGTCAATACGTCCTTTTTGCTGTAAAATCCCTCACTTTTATGTTCCGGACATCTCATTTAGGGCACAAAGCCTTGTTTTGTGGTCCCAAAGCTTCCTCTTCAGAGTTCAAAGCTTTGATTCTGTGGTTGAATTCCTCGTTTTATAATCCAAACCCTCACGTTTATTGCACAAACCCTCATTTTTAGGGCCCAAACGCTCATTTTTATGCTGCAAATCATTTCACTGGAAAATGCCTCCTTTTTATGCTCCAGATGCCTCCTTTAGGGCACGATGTCTGAATGTTAGGTCCCAAAGATTTGGTTAAGAGCCCAAAGCTTTGAGTCTAGGGTTGAAAGCCTGCTTTTTACTCTACAAACCCTCCTGTTTAGGGTACAAACCCTCCTTTTTGGTGCACAAGCCCTCGCTGTTAGGGTGCAAACACTCACGTTAAGATTCCCAAGCTTCGAGTCCAGGGTTGAAATCCACATCTTTATGCTCCAAACGACCATCTTTAGGCTTCAAATCCGACTTTTAATTCTGAAATCCCACTTTTTTACGCTCCAAACGCTACATTAAGGGCACAAAGTCTCCATTTTAGGTCACAACGCTTCCTTTTTAGAGTCCGGAACGTTGGTTCCAGGGTTGAAAGCCTCCCTGTTCTGCTTCAAAGCGTCATTTAGAAGGTACAAGCCCTCATTTTTAGGGCGCAACGCCTCATTTTTTGGCCGCGAATCCTCCTTTTTAGGGGTCAATACGTCCTTTTTGCTGTAAAATCCCTCACTTTTATGTTCCGGACATCTCATTTAGGGCACAAAGCCTTGTTTTGTGGTCCCAAAGCTTCCTCTTCAGAGTTCAAAGCTTTGATTCTGTGGTTGAATTCCTCGTTTTATAATCCAAACCCTCACGTTTATTGTACAAACCCTCATTTTTAGGGCCCAAACGCTCATTTTTATGCTGCAAATCATTTCACTGGAAAATGCCTCCTTTTTATGCTCCAGATGCCTCCTTTAGGGCACGATGTCTGAATGTTAGGTCCCAAAGATTTGGTTAAGAGCCCAAAGCTTTGAGTCTAGGGTTGAAAGCCTGCTTTTTACTCTACAAACCCTCCTGTTTAGGGTACAAACCCTCCTTTTTGGTGCACAAGCCCTCGCTGTTAGGGTGCAAACACTCATGTTAAGATTCCCAAGCTTCGAGTCCAGGGTTGAAATCCACATCTTTATGCTCCAAACGACCGTCTTTAGGCTTCAAATCCGACTTTTAATTCTGAAATCCCACTTTTTTACGCTCCAAACGCTACATTAAGGGCACAAAGTCTCCCTTTTAGGTCACAACGCTTCCTTTTTAGAGTCCGGAACGTTGGTTGCAGGGTTGAAAGCCTCCCTGTTCTGCTTCAAAGCGTCATTTAGAAGGTACAAGCCCTCATTTTTAGGGCGCAACGCCTCATTTTTTGGCCGCGAATCCTCCTTTTTAGGGGTCAATACGTCCTTTTTGCTGTAAAATCCCTCACTTTTATGTTCCGGACATCTCTTTTAGGGCACAAAGCCTTGTTTTGTGGTCCCAAAGCTTCCTCTTCAGAGTCCAAAGCTTTGATTCTGTGGTTGAATTCCTCGTTTTATAATCCAAACCCTCACGTTTATTGCACAAACCCTCATTTTTAGGGCCCAAACGCTCATTTTTATGCTGCAAATCATTTCACTGGAAAATGCCTCCTTTTTATGCTCCAAACGCCTCCTTTAGGGCACGATGTCTGAATGTTAGGTCCCAAAGATTTGGTTAAGAGCCCAAAGCTTTGAGTCTAGGGTTGAAAGCCTGCTTTTTACTCTACAAACCCTCCTGTTTAGGGTACAAACCCTCCTTTTTGGTGCACAAGCCCTCGCTGTTAGGGTGCAAACACTCACGTTAAGATTCCCAAGCTTCGAGTCCAGGGTTGAAATCCACATCTTTATGCTCCAAACGACCGTCTTTAGGCTTCAAATCCGACTTTTAATTCTGAAATCCCACTTTTTTACGCTCCAAACGCTACATTAAGGGCACAAAGTCTCCATTTTAGGTCACAACGCTTCCTTTTTAGAGTCCGGAACGTTGGTTCCAGGGTTGAAAGCCTCCCTGTTCTGCTTCAAAGCGTCATTTAGAAGGTACAAGCCCTCATTTTTAGGGCGCAACGCCTCATTTTTTGGCCGCGAATCCTCCTTTTTAGGGGTCAATACGTCCTTTTCGCTGTAAAATCCCTCACTTTTATGTTCCGGACATCTCTTTTAGGGCACAAAGCCTTGTTTTGTGGTCCCAAAGCTTCCTCTTCAGAGTCCAAAGCTTTGATTCTGTGGTTGAATTCCTCGTTTTATAATCCAAACCCTCACGTTTATTGCACAAACCCTCATTTTTAGGGCCCAAACGCTCATTTTTATGCTGCAAATCATTTCACTGGAAAATGCCTCCTTTTTATGCTCCAAACGCCTCCTTTAGGGCACGATGTCTGAATGTTAGGTCCCAAAGATTTGGTTAAGAGCCCAAAGCTTTGAGTCTAGGGTTGAAAGCCTGCTTTTTACTCTACAAACCCTCCTGTTTAGGGTACAAACCCTCCTTTTTGGTGCACAAGCCCTCGCTGTTAGGGTGCAAACACTCACGTTAAGATTCCCAAGCTTCGAGTCCAGGGTTGAAATCCACATCTTTATGCTCCAAACGACCGTCTTTAGGCTTCAAATCCGACTTTTAATTCTGAAATCCCACTTTTTTACGCTCCAAACGCTACATTAAGGGCACAAAGTCTCCATTTTAGGTCACAACGCTTCCTTTTTAGAGTCCGGAACGTTGGTTCCAGGGTTGAAAGCCTCCCTGTTCTGCTTCAAAGCGTCATTTAGAAGGTACAAGCCCTCATTTTTAGGGCGCAACGCCTCATTTTTTGGCCGCGAATCCTCCTTTTTAGGGGTCAATACGTCCTTTTTGCTGTAAAATCCCTCACTTTTATGTTCCGGACATCTCATTTAGGGCACAAAGCCTTGTTTTGTGGTCCCAAAGCTTCCTCTTCAGAGTTCAAAGCTTTGATTCTGTGGTTGAATTCCTCGTTTTATAATCCAAACCCTCACGTTTATTGCACAAACCCTCATTTTTAGGGCCCAAACGCTCATTTTTATGCTGCAAATCATTTCACTGGAAAATGCCTCCTTTTTATGCTCCAGATGCCTCCTTTAGGGCACGATGTCTGAATGTTAGGTCCCAAAGATTTGGTTAAGAGCCCAAAGCTTTGAGTCTAGGGTTGAAAGCCTGCTTTTTACTCTACAAACCCTCCTGTTTAGGGTACAAACCCTCCTTTTTGGTGCACAAGCCCTCGCTGTTAGGGTGCAAACACTCACGTTAAGATTCCCAAGCTTCGAGTCCAGGGTTGAAATCCACATCTTTATGCTCCAAACGACCGTCTTTAGGCTTCAAATCCGACTTTTAATTCTGAAATCCCACTTTTTTACGCTCCAAACGCTACATTAAGGGCACAAAGTCTCCCTTTTAGGTCACAACGCTTCCTTTTTAGAGTCCGGAACGTTGGTTGCAGGGTTGAAAGCCTCCCTGTTCTGCTTCAAAGCGTCATTTAGAAGGTACAAGCCCTCATTTTTAGGGCGCAACGCCTCATTTTTTGGCCGCGAATCCTCCTTTTTAGGGGTCAATACGTCCTTTTTGCTGTAAAATCCCTCACTTTTATGTTCCAGACATCTCTTTTAGGGCACAAAGCCTTGTTTTGTGGTCCCAAAGCTTCCTCTTCAGAGTCCAAAGCTTTGATTCTGTGGTTGAATTCCTCGTTTTATAATCCAAACCCTCACGTTTATTGCACAAACCCTCATTTTTAGGGCCCAAACGCTCATTTTTATGCTGCAAATCATTTCACTGGAAAATGCCTCCTTTTTATGCTCCAGATGCCTCCTTTAGGGCACGATGTCTGAATGTTAGGTCCCAAAGATTTGGTTAAGAGCCCAAAGCTTGGAGTCTAGGGTTGAAAGCCTGCTTTTTACTCTACAAACCCTCCTGTTTAGGGTACAAACCCTCCTTTTTGGTGCACAAGCCCTCGCTGTTAGGGTGCAAACACTCACGTTAAGATTCCCAAGCTTCGAGTCCAGGGTTGAAATCCACATCTTTATGCTCCAAACGACCGTCTTTAGGCTTCAAATCCGACTTTTAATTCTGAAATCCCACTTTTTTACGCTCCAAACGCTACATTAAGGGCACAAAGTCTCCATTTTAGGTCACAACGCTTCCTTTTTAGAGTCCGGAACGTTGGTTCCAGGGTTGAAAGCCTCCCTGTTCTGCTTCAAAGCGTCATTTAGAAGGTACAAGCCCTCATTTTTAGGGCGCAACGCCTCATTTTTTGGCCGCGAATCCTCCTTTTTAGGGGTCAATACGTCCTTTTTGCTGTAAAATCCCTCACTTTTATGTTCCGGACATCTCATTTAGGGCACAAAGCCTTGTTTTGTGGTCCCAAAGCTTCCTCTTCAGAGTTCAAAGCTTTGATTCTGTGGTTGAATTCCTCGTTTTATAATCCAAACCCTCACGTTTATTGCACAAACCCTCATTTTTAGGGCCCAAACGCTCATTTTTATGCTGCAAATCATTTCACTGGAAAATGCCTCCTTTTTATGCTCCAGATGCCTCCTTTAGGGCACGATGTCTGAATGTTAGGTCCCAAAGATTTGGTTAAGAGCCCAAAGCTTTGAGTCTAGGGTTGAAAGCCTGCTTTTTACTCTACAAACCCTCCTGTTTAGGGTACAAACCCTCCTTTTTGGTGCACAAGCCCTCGCTGTTAGGGTGCAAACACTCACGTTAAGATTCCCAAGCTTCGAGTCCAGGGTTGAAATCCACATCTTTATGCTCCAAACGACCGTCTTTAGGCTTCAAATCCGACTTTTAATTCTGAAATCCCACTTTTTTACGCTCCAAACGCTACATTAAGGGCACAAAGTCTCCCTTTTAGGTCACAACGCTTCCTTTTTAGAGTCCGGAACGTTGGTTGCAGGGTTGAAAGCCTCCCTGTTCTGCTTCAAAGCGTCATTTAGAAGGTACAAGCCCTCATTTTTAGGGCGCAACGCCTCATTTTTTGGCCGCGAATCCTCCTTTTTAGGGGTCAATACGTCCTTTTTGCTGTAAAATCCCTCACTTTTATGTTCCGGACATCTCTTTTAGGGCACAAAGCCTTGTTTTGTGGTCCCAAAGCTTCCTCTTCAGAGTCCAAAGCTTTGATTCTGTGGTTGAATTCCTCGTTTTATAATCCAAACCCTCACGTTTATTGCACAAACCCTCATTTTTAGGGCCCAAACGCTCATTTTTATGCTGCAAATCATTTCACTGGAAAATGCCTCCTTTTTATGCTCCAAACGCCTCCTTTAGGGCACGATGTCTGAATGTTAGGTCCCAAAGATTTGGTTAAGAGCCCAAAGCTTTGAGTCTAGGGTTGAAAGCCTGCTTTTTACTCTACAAACCCTCCTGTTTAGGGTACAAACCCTCCTTTTTGGTGCACAAGCCCTCGCTGTTAGGGTGCAAACACTCACGTTAAGATTCCCAAGCTTCGAGTCCAGGGTTGAAATCCACATCTTTATGCTCCAAACGACCGTCTTTAGGCTTCAAATCCGACTTTTAATTCTGAAATCCCACTTTTTTACGCTCCAAACGCTACATTAAGGGCACAAAGTCTCCCTTTTAGGTCACAACGCTTCCTTTTTAGAGTCCGGAACGTTGGTTGCAGGGTTGAAAGCCTCCCTGTTCTGCTTCAAAGCGTCATTTAGAAGGTACAAGCCCTCATTTTTAGGGCGCAACGCCTCATTTTTTGGCCGCGAATCCTCCTTTTTAGGGGTCAATACGTCCTTTTTGCTGTAAAATCCCTCACTTCTATGTTCCGGACATCTCTTTTAGGGCACAAAGCCTTGTTTTGTGGTCCCAAAGCTTCCTCTTCAGAGTCCAAAGCTTTGATTCTGTGGTTGAATTCCTCGTTTTATAATCCAAACCCTCACGTTTATTGCACAAACCCTCATTTTTAGGGCCCAAACGCTCATTTTTATGCTGCAAATCATTTCACTGGAAAATGCCTCCTTTTTATGCTCCAGATGCCTCCTTTAGGGCACGATGTCTGAATGTTAGGTCCCAAAGATTTGGTTAAGAGCCCAAAGCTTTGAGTCTAGGGTTGAAAGCCTGCTTTTTACTCTACAAACCCTCCTGTTTAGGGTACAAACCCTCCTTTTTGGTGCACAAGCCCTCGCTGTTAGGGTGCAAACACTCACGTTAAGATTCCCAAGCTTCGAGTCCAGGGTTGAAATCCACATCTTTATGCTCCAAACGACCGCCTTTAGGCTTCAAATCCGACTTTTAATTCTGAAATCCCATTTTTTTACGCTCCAAACGCTACATTAAGGGCACAAAGTCTCCATTTTAGGTCACAACGCTTCCTTTTTAGAGTCCGGAACGTTGGTTCCACGGTTGAAAGCCTCCCTGTTCTGCTTCAAAGCGTCATTTAGAAGGTGCAAGCCCTCATTTTTAGGGCGCAACGCCTCATTTTTTGGCCGCGAATCCTCCTTTTTAGGGGTCAATACGTCCTTTTTACTGTAAAATCCCTTACTTTTATGTTCCGGACATCTCTTTTAGGGCACAAAGCCTTGTTTTGTGGTCCCAAAGCTTCCTCTTCAGAGTCCAAAGCTTTGATTCTGTGGTTGAATTCCTCGTTTTATAATCCAAACCCTCACGTTTATTGCACAAACCCTCATTTTTAGGGCCCAAACGCTCATTTTTATGCTGCAAATCATTTCACTGGAAAATGCCTCCTTTTTATGCTCCAGATGCCTCCTTTAGGGCACGATGTCTGAATGTTAGGTCCCAAAGATTTGGTTAAGAGCCCAAAGCTTTGAGTCTAGGGTTGAAAGCCTGCTTTTTACTCTACAAACCCTCCTGTTTAGGGTACAAACCCTCCTTTTTGGTGCACAAGCCCTCGCTGTTAGGGTGCAAACACTCACGTTAAGATTCCCAAGCTTCGAGTCCAGGGTTGAAATCCACATCTTTATGCTCCAAACGACCGCCTTTAGGCTTCAAATCCGACTTTTAATTCTGAAATCCCACTTTTTTACGCTCCAAACACTACATTAAGGGCACAAAGTCTCCCTTTTAGGTCACAACGCTTCCTTTTTAGAGTCCGGAACGTTGGTTCCAGGGTTGAAAGCCTCCCTGTTCTGCTTCAAAGCGTCATTTAGAAGGTACAAGCCCTCATTTTTAGGGCACAACGCCTCATTTTTTGGCCGCGAATCCTCCTTTTTAGGGGTCAATACGTCCTTTTTGCTGTAAAATCCCTCACTTTTATGTTCCGGACATCTCTTTTAGGGCACAAAGCCTTGTTTTGTGGTCCCAAAGCTTCCTCTTCAGAGTTCAAAGCTTTGATTCTGTGGTTGAATTCCTCGTTTTATAATCCAAACCCTCACGTTTATTGCACAAACCCTCATTTTTAGGGCCCAAACGCTCATTTTTATGCTGCAAATCATTTCACTGGAAAATGCCTCCTTTTTATGCTCCAGATGCCTCCTTTAGGGCACGATGTCTGAATGTTAGGTCCCAAAGATTTGGTTAAGAGCCCAAAGCTTTGAGTCTAGGGTTGAAAGCCTGCTTTTTACTCTACAAACCCTCCTGTTTAGGGTACAAACCCTCCTTTTTGGTGCACAAGCCCTCGCTGTTAGGGTGCAAACACTCACGTTAAGATTCCCAAGCTTCGAGTCCAGGGTTGAAATCCACATCTTTATGCTCCAAACGACCGTCTTTAGGCTTCAAATCCGACTTTTAATTCTGAAATCCCACTTTTTTACGCTCCAAACGCTACATTAAGGGCACAAAGTCTCCATTTTAGGTCACAACGCTTCCTTTTTAGAGTCCGGAACGTTGGTTGCAGGGTTGAAAGCCTCCCTGTTCTGCTTCAAAGCGTCATTTAGAAGGTACAAGCCCTCATTTTTAGGGCGCAACGCCTCATTTTTTGGCCGCGAATCCTCCTTTTTAGGGGTCAATACGTCCTTTTTGCTGTAAAATCCCTCACTTTTATGTTCCGGACATCTCATTTAGGGCACAAAGCCTTGTTTTGTGGTCCCAAAGCTTCCTCTTCAGAGTCCAAAGCTTTGATTCTGTGGTTGAATTCCTCGTTTTATAATCCAAACCCTCACGTTTATTGCACAAACCCTCATTTTTAGGGCCCAAACGCTCATTTTTATGCTGCAAATCATTTCACTGGAAAATGCCTCCTTTTTATGCTCCAGATGCCTCCTTTAGGGCACGATGTCTGAATGTTAGGTCCCAAAGATTTGGTTAAGAGCCCAAAGCTTTGAGTCTAGGGTTGAAAGCCTGCTTTTTACTCTACAAACCCTCCTGTTTAGGGTACAAACCCTCCTTTTTGGTGCACAAGCCCTCGCTGTTAGGGTGCAAACACTCACGTTAAGATTCCCAAGCTTCGAGTCCAGGGTTGAAATCCACATCTTTATGCTCCAAACGACCGCCTTTAGGCTTCAAATCCGACTTTTAATTCTGAAATCCCACTTTTTTACGCTCCAAACGCTACATTAAGGGCACAAAGTCTCCCTTTTAGGTCACAACGCTTCCTTTTTAGAGTCCGGAACGTTGGTTGCAGGGTTGAAAGCCTCCCTGTTCTGCTTCAAAGCGTCATTTAGAAGGTACAAGCCCTCATTTTTAGGGCGCAACGCCTCATTTTTTGGCCGCGAATCCTCCTTTTTAGGGGTCAATACGTCCTTTTTGCTGTAAAATCCCTCACTTTTATGTTCCGGACATCTCATTTAGGGCACAAAGCCTTGTTTTGTGGTCCCAAAGCTTCCTCTTCAGAGTCCAAAGCTTTGATTCTGTGGTTGAATTCCTCGTTTTATAATCCAAACCCTCACGTTTATTGCACAAACCCTCATTTTTAGGGCCCAAACGCTCATTTTTATGCTGCAAATCATTTCACTGGAAAATGCCTCCTTTTTATGCTCCAGATGCCTCCTTTAGGGCACGATGTCTGAATGTTAGGTCCCAAAGATTTGGTTAAGAGCCCAAAGCTTTGAGTCTAGGGTTGAAAGCCTGCTTTTTACTCTACAAACCCTCCTGTTTAGGGTACAAACCCTCCTTTTTGGTGCACAAGCCCTCGCTGTTAGGGTGCAAACACTCACGTTAAGATTCCCAAGCTTCGAGTCCAGGGTTGAAATCCACATCTTTATGCTCCAAACGACCGCCTTTAGGCTTCAAATCCGACTTTTAATTCTGAAATCCCACTTTTTTACGCTCCAAACGCTACATTAAGGGCACAAAGTCTCCCTTTTAGGTCACAACGCTTCCTTTTTAGAGTCCGGAACGTTGGTTGCAGGGTTGAAAGCCTCCCTGTTCTGCTTCAAAGCGTCATTTAGAAGGTACAAGCCCTCATTTTTAGGGCGCAACGCCTCATTTTTTGGCCGCGAATCCTCCTTTTTAGGGGTCAATACGTCCTTTTTGCTGTAAAATCCCTCACTTTTATGTTCCAGACATCTCATTTAGGGCACAAAGCCTTGTTTTGTGGTCCCAAAGCTTCCTCTTCAGAGTCCAAAGCTTTGATTCTGTGGTTGAATTCCTCGTTTTATAATCCAAACCCTCACGTTTATTGCACAAACCCTCATTTTTAGGGCCCAAACGCTCATTTTTATGCTGCAAATCATTTCACTGGAAAATGCCTCCTTTTTATGCTCCAAACGCCTCCTTTAGGGCACGATGTCTGAATGTTAGGTCCCAAAGATTTGGTTAAGAGCCCAAAGCTTTGAGTCTAGGGTTGAAAGCCTGCTTTTTACTCTACAAACCCTCCTGTTTAGGGTACAAACCCTCCTTTTTGGTGCACAAGCCCTCGCTGTTAGGGTGCAAACACTCACGTTAAGATTCCCAAGCTTCGAGTCCAGGGTTGAAATCCACATCTTTATGCTCCAAACGACCGTCTTTAGGCTTCAAATCCGACTTTTAATTCTGAAATCCCACTTTTTTACGCTCCAAACGCTACATTAAGGGCACAAAGTCTCCCTTTTAGGTCACAACGCTTCCTTTTTAGAGTCCGGAACGTTGGTTGCAGGGTTGAAAGCCTCCCTGTTCTGCTTCAAAGCGTCATTTAGAAGGTACAAGCCCTCATTTTTAGGGCGCAACGCCTCATTTTTTGGCCGCGAATCCTCCTTTTTAGCGGTCAATACGTCCTTTTTGCTGTAAAATCCCTCACTTTTATGTTCCGGACATCTCATTTAGGGCACAAAGCCTTGTTTTGTGGTCCCAAAGCTTCCTCTTCAGAGTCCAAAGCTTTGATTCTGTGGTTGAATTCCTCGTTTTATAATCCAAACCCTCACGTTTATTGCACAAACCCTCATTTTTAGGGCCCAAACGCTCATTTTTATGCTGTAAATCATTTCACTGGAAAATGCCTCCTTTTTATGCTCCAAACGCCTCCTTTAGGGCACGATGTCTGAATGTTAGGTCCCAAAGATTTGGTTAAGAGCCCAAAGCTTTGAGTCTAGGGTTGAAAGCCTGCTTTTTACTCTACAAACCCTCCTGTTTAGGGTACAAACCCTCCTTTTTGGTGCACAAGCCCTCGCTGTTAGGGTGCAAACACTCACGTTAAGATTCCCAAGCTTCGAGTCCAGGGTTGAAATCCACATCTTTATGCTCCAAACGACCGTCTTTAGGCTTCAAATCCGACTTTTAATTCTGAAATCCCACTTTTTTACGCTCCAAACGCTACATTAAGGGCACAAAGTCTCCATTTTAGGTCACAACGCTTCCTTTTTAGAGTCCGGAACGTTGGTTGCAGGGTTGAAAGCCTCCCTGTTCTGCTTCAAAGCGTCATTTAGAAGGTACAAGCCCTCATTTTTAGGGCGCAACGCCTCATTTTTTGGCCGCGAATCCTCCTTTTTAGGGGTCAATACGTCCTTTTTGCTGTAAAATCCCTCACTTTTATGTTCCGGACATCTCTTTTAGGGCACAAAGCCTTGTTTTGTGGTCCCAAAGCTTCCTCTTCAGAGTCCAAAGCTTTGATTCTGTGGTTGAATTCCTCGTTTTATAATCCAAACCCTCACGTTTATTGTACAAACCCTCATTTTTAGGGCCCAAACGCTCATTTTTATGCTGTAAATCATTTCACTGGAAAATGCCTCCTTTTTATGCTCCAGATGCCTCCTTTAGGGCACGATGTCTGAATGTTAGGTCCCAAAGATTTGGTTAAGAGCCCAAAGCTTTGAGTCTAGGGTTGAAAGCCTGCTTTTTACTCTACAAACCCTCCTGTTTAGGGTACAAACCCTCCTTTTTGGTGCACAAGCCCTCGCTGTTAGGGTGCAAACACTCACGTTAAGATTCCCAAGCTTCGAGTCCAGGGTTGAAATCCACATCTTTATGCTCCAAACGACCGCCTTTAGGCTTCAAATCCGACTTTTAATTCTGAAATCCCACTTTTTTACGCTCCAAACGCTACATTAAGGGCACAAAGTCTCCCTTTTAGGTCACAACGCTTCCTTTTTAGAGTCCGGAACGTTGGTTCCAGGGTTGAAAGCCTCCCTGTTCTGCTTCAAAGCGTCATTTAGAAGGTACAAGCCCTCATTTTTAGGGCGCAACGCCTCATTTTTTGGCCGCGAATCCTCCTTTTTAGGGGTCAATACGTCCTTTTTGCTGTAAAATCCCTCACTTTTATGTTCCAGACATCTCTTTTAGGGCACAAAGCCTTGTTTTGTGGTCCCAAAGCTTCCTCTTCAGAGTCCAAAGCTTTGATTCTGTGGTTGAATTCCTCGTTTTATAATCCAAACCCTCACGTTTATTGCACAAACCCTCATTTTTAGGGCCCAAACGCTCATTTTTATGCTGCAAATCATTTCACTGGAAAATGCCTCCTTTTTATGCTCCAGATGCCTCCTTTAGGGCACGATGTCTGAATGTTAGGTCCCAAAGATTTGGTTAAGAGCCCAAAGCTTTGAGTCTAGGGTTGAAAGCCTGCTTTTTACTCTACAAACCCTCCTGTTTAGGGTACAAACCCTCCTTTTTGGTGCACAAGCCCTCGCTGTTAGGGTGCAAACACTCACGTTAAGATTCCCAAGCTTCGAGTCCAGGGTTGAAATCCACATCTTTATGCTCCAAACGACCGTCTTTAGGCTTCAAATCCGACTTTTAATTCTGAAATCCCACTTTTTTACGCTCCAAACGCTACATTAAGGGCACAAAGTCTCCCTTTTAGGTCACAACGCTTCCTTTTTAGAGTCCGGAACGTTGGTTGCAGGGTTGAAAGCCTCCCTGTTCTGCTTCAAAGCGTCATTTAGAAGGTACAAGCCCTCATTTTTAGGGCGCAACGCCTCATTTTTTGGCCGCGAATCCTCCTTTTTAGGGGTCAATACGTCCTTTTTGCTGTAAAATCCCTCACTTTTATGTTCCGGACATCTCTTTTAGGGCACAAAGCCTTGTTTTGTGGTCCCAAAGCTTCCTCTTCAGAGTCCAAAGCTTTGATTCTGTGGTTGAATTCCTCGTTTTATAATCCAAACCCTCACGTTTATTGTACAAACCCTCATTTTTAGGGCCCAAACGCTCATTTTTATGCTGTAAATCATTTCACTGGAAAATGCCTCCTTTTTATGCTCCAAACGCCTACTTTAGGGCACGATGTCTGAATGTTAGGTCCCAAAGATTTGGTTAAGAGCCCAAAGCTTTGAGTCTAGGGTTGAAAGCCTGCTTTTTACTCTACAAACCCTCCTGTTTAGGGTACAAACCCTCCTTTTTGGTGCACAAGCCCTCGCTGTTAGGGTGCAAACACTCACGTTAAGATTCCCAAGCTTCGAGTCCAGGGTTGAAATCCACATCTTTATGCTCCAAACGACCGTCTTTAGGCTTCAAATCCGACTTTTAATTCTGAAATCCCACTTTTTTACGCTCCAAACGCTACATTAAGGGCACAAAGTCTCCCTTTTAGGTCACAACGCTTCCTTTTTAGAGTCCGGAACGTTGGTTGCAGGGTTGAAAGCCTCCCTGTTCTGCTTCAAAGCGTCATTTAGAAGGTACAAGCCCTCATTTTTAGGGCGCAACGCCTCATTTTTTGGCCGCGAATCCTCCTTTTTAGGGGTCAATACGTCCTTTTTGCTGTAAAATCCCTCACTTTTATGTTCCGGACATCTCATTTAGGGCACAAAGCCTTGTTTTGTGGTCCCAAAGCTTCCTCTTCAGAGTCCAAAGCTTTGATTCTGTGGTTGAATTCCTCGTTTTATAATCCAAACCCTCACGTTTATTGCACAAACCCTCATTTTTAGGGCCCAAACGCTCATTTTTATGCTGCAAATCATTTCACTGGAAAATGCCTCCTTTTTATGCTCCAAACGCCTCCTTTAGGGCACGATGTCTGAATGTTAGGTCCCAAAGATTTGGTTAAGAGCCCAAAGCTTTGAGTCTAGGGTTGAAAGCCTGCTTTTTACTCTACAAACCCTCCTGTTTAGGGTACAAACCCTCCTTTTTGGTGCACAAGCCCTCGCTGTTAGGGTGCAAACACTCACGTTAAGATTCCCAAGCTTCGAGTCCAGGGTTGAAATCCACATCTTTATGCTCCAAACGACCGTCTTTAGGCTTCAAATCCGACTTTTAATTCTGAAATCCCACTTTTTTACGCTCCAAACGCTACATTAAGGGCACAAAGTCTCCCTTTTAGGTCACAACGCTTCCTTTTTAGAGTCCGGAACGTTGGTTCCAGGGTTGAAAGCCTCCCTGTTCTGCTTCAAAGCGTCATTTAGAAGGTACAAGCCCTCATTTTTAGGGCGCAACGCCTCATTTTTTGGCCGCGAATCCTCCTTTTTAGGGGTCAATACGTCCTTTTTGCTGTAAAATCCCTCACTTTTATGTTCCAGACATCTCATTTAGGGCACAAAGCCTTGTTTTGTGGTCCCAAAGCTTCCTCTTCAGAGTTCAAAGCTTTGATTCTGTGGTTGAATTCCTCGTTTTATAATCCAAACCCTCACGTTTATTGTACAAACCCTCATTTTTAGGGCCCAAACGCTCATTTTTATGCTGTAAATCATTTCACTGGAAAATGCCTCCTTTTTATGCTCCAAATGCCTCCTTTAGGGCACGATGTCTGAATGTTAGGTCCCAAAGATTTGGTTAAGAGCCCAAAGCTTTGAGTCTAGGGTTGAAAGCCTGCTTTTTACTCTACAAACCCTCCTGTTTAGGGTACAAACCCTCCTTTTTGGTGCACAAGCCCTCGCTGTTAGGGTGCAAACACTCACGTTAAGATTCCCAAGCTTCGAGTCCAGGGTTGAAATCCACATCTTTATGCTCCAAACGACCGTCTTTAGGCTTCAAATCCGACTTTTAATTCTGAAATCCCACTTTTTTACGCTCCAAACGCTACATTAAGGGCACAAAGTCTCCATTTTAGGTCACAACGCTTCCTTTTTAGAGTCCGGAACGTTGGTTCCAGGGTTGAAAGCCTCCCTGTTCTGCTTCAAAGCGTCATTTAGAAGGTGCAAGCCCTCATTTTTAGGGCGCAACGCCTCATTTTTTGGCCGCGAATCCTCCTTTTTAGGGGTCAATACGTCCTTTTTGCTGTAAAATCCCTCACTTTTATGTTCCAGACATCTCTTTTAGGGCACAAAGCCTTGTTTTGTGGTCCCAAAGCTTCCTCTTCAGAGTCCAAAGCTTTGATTCTGTGGTTGAATTCCTCGTTTTATAATCCAAACCCTCACGTTTATTGCACAAACCCTCATTTTTAGGGCCCAAACGCTCATTTTTATGCTGCAAATCATTTCACTGGAAAATGCCTCCTTTTTATGCTCCAAACGCCTCCTTTAGGGCACGATGTCTGAATGTTAGGTCCCAAAGATTTGGTTAAGAGCCCAAAGCTTTGAGTCTAGGGTTGAAAGCCTGCTTTTTACTCTACAAACCCTCCTGTTTAGGGTACAAACCCTCCTTTTTGGTGCACAAGCCCTCGCTGTTAGGGTGCAAACACTCACGTTAAGATTCCCAAGCTTCGAGTCCAGGGTTTAAATCCACATCTTTATGCTCCAAACGACCGTCTTTAGGCTTCAAATCCGACTTTTAATTCTGAAATCCCACTTTTTTACGCTCCAAACGCTACATTAAGGGCACAAAGTCTCCATTTTAGGTCACAACGCTTCCTTTTTAGAGTCCGGAACGTTGGTTCCAGGGTTGAAAGCCTCCCTGTTCTGCTTCAAAGCGTCATTTAGAAGGTACAAGCCCTCATTTTTAGGGCGCAACGCCTCATTTTTTGGCCGCGAATCCTCCTTTTTAGGGGTCAATACGTCCTTTTTGCTGTAAAATCCCTCACTTTTATGTTCCGGACATCTCATTTAGGGCACAAAGCCTTGTTTTGTGGTCCCAAAGCTTCCTCTTCAGAGTTCAAAGCTTTGATTCTGTGGTTGAATTCCTCGTTTTATAATCCAAACCCTCACGTTTATTGCACAAACCCTCATTTTTAGGGCCCAAACGCTCATTTTTATGCTGCAAATCATTTCACTGGAAAATGCCTCCTTTTTATGCTCCAGATGCCTCCTTTAGGGCACGATGTCTGAATGTTAGGTCCCAAAGATTTGGTTAAGAGCCCAAAGCTTTGAGTCTAGGGTTGAAAGCCTGCTTTTTACTCTACAAACCCTCCTGTTTAGGGTACAAACCCTCCTTTTTGGTGCACAAGCCCTCGCTGTTAGGGTGCAAACACTCACGTTAAGATTCCCAAGCTTCGAGTCCAGGGTTGAAATCCACATCTTTATGCTCCAAACGACCGTCTTTAGGCTTCAAATCCGACTTTTAATTCTGAAATCCCACTTTTTTACGCTCCAAACGCTACATTAAGGGCACAAAGTCTCCATTTTAGGTCACAACGCTTCCTTTTTAGAGTCCGGAACGTTGGTTCCAGGGTTGAAAGCCTCCCTGTTCTGCTTCAAAGCGTCATTTAGAAGGTACAAGCCCTCATTTTTAGGGCGCAACGCCTCATTTTTTGGCCGCGAATCCTCCTTTTTAGGGGTCAATACGTCCTTTTTGCTGTAAAATCCCTCACTTTTATGTTCCGGACATCTCATTTAGGGCACAAAGCCTTGTTTTGTGGTCCCAAAGCTTCCTCTTCAGAGTCCAAAGCTTTGATTCTGTGGTTGAATTCCTCGTTTTATAATCCAAACCCTCACGTTTATTGCACAAACCCTCATTTTTAGGGCCCAAACGCTCATTTTTATGCTGCAAATCATTTCACTGGAAAATGCCTCCTTTTTATGCTCCAGATGCCTCCTTTAGGGCACGATGTCTGAATGTTAGGTCCCAAAGATTTGGTTAAGAGCCCAAAGCTTTGAGTCTAGGGTTGAAAGCCTGCTTTTTACTCTACAAACCCTCCTGTTTAGGGTACAAACCCTCCTTTTTGGTGCACAAGCCCTCGCTGTTAGGGTGCAAACACTCACGTTAAGATTCCCAAGCTTCGAGTCCAGGGTTGAAATCCACATCTTTATGCTCCAAACGACCGTCTTTAGGCTTCAAATCCGACTTTTAATTCTGAAATCCCACTTTTTTACGCTCCAAACGCTACATTAAGGGCACAAAGTCTCCCTTTTAGGTCACAACGCTTCCTTTTTAGAGTCCGGAACGTTGGTTGCAGGGTTGAAAGCCTCCCTGTTCTGCTTCAAAGCGTCATTTAGAAGGTACAAGCCCTCATTTTTAGGGCGCAACGCCTCATTTTTTGGCCGCGAATCCTCCTTTTTAGGGGTCAATACGTCCTTTTTGCTGTAAAATCCCTCACTTTTATGTTCCGGACATCTCTTTTAGGGCACAAAGCCTTGTTTTGTGGTCCCAAAGCTTCCTCTTCAGAGTCCAAAGCTTTGATTCTGTGGTTGAATTCCTCGTTTTATAATCCAAACCCTCACGTTTATTGCACAAACCCTCATTTTTAGGGCCCAAACGCTCATTTTTATGCTGCAAATCATTTCACTGGAAAATGCCTCCTTTTTATGCTCCAAACGCCTCCTTTAGGGCACGATGTCTGAATGTTAGGTCCCAAAGATTTGGTTAAGAGCCCAAAGCTTTGAGTCTAGGGTTGAAAGCCTGCTTTTTACTCTACAAACCCTCCTGTTTAGGGTACAAACCCTCCTTTTTGGTGCACAAGCCCTCGCTGTTAGGGTGCAAACACTCACGTTAAGATTCCCAAGCTTCGAGTCCAGGGTTGAAATCCACATCTTTATGCTCCAAACGACCGCCTTTAGGCTTCAAATCCGACTTTTAATTCTGAAATCCCACTTTTTTACGCTCCAAACGCTACATTAAGGGCACAAAGTCTCCCTTTTAGGTCACAACGCTTCCTTTTTAGAGTCCGGAACGTTGGTTCCAGGGTTGAAAGCCTCCCTGTTCTGCTTCAAAGCGTCATTTAGAAGGTACAAGCCCTCATTTTTAGGGCGCAACGCCTCATTTTTTGGCCGCGAATCCTCCTTTTTAGGGGTCAATACGTCCTTTTTGCTGTAAAATCCCTCACTTTTATGTTCCAGACATCTCTTTTAGGGCACAAAGCCTTGTTTTGTGGTCCCAAAGCTTCCTCTTCAGAGTCCAAAGCTTTGATTCTGTGGTTGAATTCCTCGTTTTATAATCCAAACCCTCACGTTTATTGCACAAACCCTCATTTTTAGGGCCCAAACGCTCATTTTTATGCTGCAAATCATTTCACTGGAAAATGCCTCCTTTTTATGCTCCAGATGCCTCCTTTAGGGCACGATGTCTGAATGTTAGGTCCCAAAGATTTGGTTAAGAGCCCAAAGCTTTGAGTCTAGGGTTGAAAGCCTGCTTTTTACTCTACAAACCCTCCTGTTTAGGGTACAAACCCTCCTTTTTGGTGCACAAGCCCTCGCTGTTAGGGTGCAAACACTCACGTTAAGATTCCCAAGCTTCGAGTCCAGGGTTGAAATCCACATCTTTATGCTCCAAACGACCGCCTTTAGGCTTCAAATCCGACTTTTAATTCTGAAATCCCACTTTTTTACGCTCCAAACGCTACATTAAGGGCACAAAGTCTCCATTTTAGGTCACAACGCTTCCTTTTTAGAGTCCGGAACGTTGGTTCCAGGGTTGAAAGCCTCCCTGTTCTGCTTCAAAGCGTCATTTAGAAGGTACAAGCCCTCATTTTTAGGGCGCAACGCCTCATTTTTTGGCCGCGAATCCTCCTTTTTAGGGGTCAATACGTCCTTTTTGCTGTAAAATCCCTCACTTTTATGTTCCAGACATCTCTTTTAGGGCACAAAGCCTTGTTTTGTGGTCCCAAAGCTTCCTCTTCAGAGTCCAAAGCTTTGATTCTGTGGTTGAATTCCTCGTTTTATAATCCAAACCCTCACGTTTATTGTACAAACCCTCATTTTTAGGGCCCAAACGCTCATTTTTATGCTGTAAATCATTTCACTGGAAAATGCCTCCTTTTTATGCTCCAAACGCCTCCTTTAGGGCACGATGTCTGAATGTTAGGTCCCAAAGATTTGGTTAAGAGCCCAAAGCTTTGAGTCTAGGGTTGAAAGCCTGCTTTTTACTCTACAAACCCTCCTGTTTAGGGTACAAACCCTCCTTTTTGGTGCACAAGCCCTCGCTGTTAGGGTGCAAACACTCACGTTAAGATTCCCAAGCTTCGAGTCCAGGGTTGAAATCCACATCTTTATGCTCCAAACGACCGTCTTTAGGCTTCAAATCCGACTTTTAATTCTGAAATCCCACTTTTTTACGCTCCAAACGCTACATTAAGGGCACAAAGTCTCCCTTTTAGGTCACAACGCTTCCTTTTTAGAGTCCGGAACGTTGGTTGCAGGGTTGAAAGCCTCCCTGTTCTGCTTCAAAGCGTCATTTAGAAGGTACAAGCCCTCATTTTTAGGGCGCAACGCCTCATTTTTTGGCCGCGAATCCTCCTTTTTAGGGGTCAATACGTCCTTTTTGCTGTAAAATCCCTCACTTTTATGTTCCGGACATCTCTTTTAGGGCACAAAGCCTTGTTTTGTGGTCCCAAAGCTTCCTCTTCAGAGTCCAAAGCTTTGATTCTGTGGTTGAATTCCTCGTTTTATAATCCAAACCCTCACGTTTATTGCACAAACCCTCATTTTTAGGGCCCAAACGCTCATTTTTATGCTGCAAATCATTTCACTGGAAAATGCCTCCTTTTTATGCTCCAAACGCCTCCTTTAGGGCACGATGTCTGAATGTTAGGTCCCAAAGATTTGGTTAAGAGCCCAAAGCTTTGAGTCTAGGGTTGAAAGCCTGCTTTTTACTCTACAAACCCTCCTGTTTAGGGTACAAACCCTCCTTTTTGGTGCACAAGCCCTCGCTGTTAGGGTGCAAACACTCACGTTAAGATTCCCAAGCTTCGAGTCCAGGGTTGAAATCCACATCTTTATGCTCCAAACGACCGTCTTTAGGCTTCAAATCCGACTTTTAATTCTGAAATCCCACTTTTTTACGCTCCAAACGCTACATTAAGGGCACAAAGTCTCCCTTTTAGGTCACAACGCTTCCTTATTAGAGTCCGGAACGTTGGTTCCAGGGTTGAAAGCCTCCCTGTTCTGCTTCAAAGCGTCATTTAGAAGGTACAAGCCCTCATTTTTAGGGCGCAACGCCTCATTTTTTGGCCGCGAATCCTCCTTTTTAGCGGTCAATACGTCCTTTTTGCTGTAAAATCCCTCACTTTTATGTTCCGGACATCTCATTTAGGGCACAAAGCCTTGTTTTGTGGTCCCAAAGCTTCCTCTTCAGAGTCCAAAGCTTTGATTCTGTGGTTGAATTCCTCGTTTTATAATCCAAACCCTCACGTTTATTGCACAAACCCTCATTTTTAGGGCCCAAACGCTCATTTTTATGCTGTAAATCATTTCACTGGAAAATGCCTCCTTTTTATGCTCCAAACGCCTCCTTTAGGGCACGATGTCTGAATGTTAGGTCCCAAAGATTTGGTTAAGAGCCCAAAGCTTTGAGTCTAGGGTTGAAAGCCTGCTTTTTACTCTACAAACCCTCCTGTTTAGGGTACAAACCCTCCTTTTTGGTGCACAAGCCCTCGCTGTTAGGGTGCAAACACTCACGTTAAGATTCCCAAGCTTCGAGTCCAGGGTTGAAATCCACATCTTTATGCTCCAAACGACCGTCTTTAGGCTTCAAATCCGACTTTTAATTCTGAAATCCCACTTTTTTACGCTCCAAACGCTACATTAAGGGCACAAAGTCTCCATTTTAGGTCACAACGCTTCCTTTTTAGAGTCCGGAACGTTGGTTCCAGGGTTGAAAGCCTCCCTGTTCTGCTTCAAAGCGTCATTTAGAAGGTGCAAGCCCTCATTTTTAGGGCGCAACGCCTCATTTTTTGGCCGCGAATCCTCCTTTTTAGGGGTCAATACGTCCTTTTTGCTGTAAAATCCCTCACTTTTATGTTCCAGACATCTCTTTTAGGGCACAAAGCCTTGTTTTGTGGTCCCAAAGCTTCCTCTTCAGAGTTCAAAGCTTTGATTCTGTGGTTGAATTCCTCGTTTTATAATCCAAACCCTCACGTTTATTGCACAAACCCTCATTTTTAGGGCCCAAACGCTCATTTTTATGCTGTAAATCATTTCACTGGAAAATGCCTCCTTTTTATGCTCCAAATGCCTCCTTTAGGGCACGATGTCTGAATGTTAGGTCCCAAAGATTTGGTTAAGAGCCCAAAGCTTTGAGTCTAGGGTTGAAAGCCTGCTTTTTACTCTACAAACCCTCCTGTTTAGGGTACAAACCCTCCTTTTTGGTGCACAAGCCCTCGCTGTTAGGGTGCAAACACTCACGTTAAGATTCCCAAGCTTCGAGTCCAGGGTTGAAATCCACATCTTTATGCTCCAAACGACCGTCTTTAGGCTTCAAATCCGACTTTTAATTCTGAAATCCCACTTTTTTACGCTCCAAACGCTACATTAAGGGCACAAAGTCTCCATTTTAGGTCACAACGCTTCCTTTTTAGAGTCCGGAACGTTGGTTGCAGGGTTGAAAGCCTCCCTGTTCTGCTTCAAAGCGTCATTTAGAAGGTACAAGCCCTCATTTTTAGGGCGCAACGCCTCATTTTTTGGCCGCGAATCCTCCTTTTTAGGGGTCAATACGTCCTTTTTGCTGTAAAATCCCTCACTTTTATGTTCCAGACATCTCTTTTAGGGCACAAAGCCTTGTTTTGTGGTCCCAAAGCTTCCTCTTCAGAGTCCAAAGCTTTGATTCTGTGGTTGAATTCCTCGTTTTATAATCCAAACCCTCACGTTTATTGTACAAACCCTCATTTTTAGGGCCCAAACGCTCATTTTTATGCTGTAAATCATTTCACTGGAAAATGCCTCCTTTTTATGCTCCAGATGCCTCCTTTAGGGCACGATGTCTGAATGTTAGGTCCCAAAGATTTGGTTAAGAGCCCAAAGCTTTGAGTCTAGGGTTGAAAGCCTGCTTTTTACTCTACAAACCCTCCTGTTTAGGGTACAAACCCTCCTTTTTGGTGCACAAGCCCTCGCTGTTAGGGTGCAAACACTCACGTTAAGATTCCCAAGCTTCGAGTCCAGGGTTGAAATCCACATCTTTATGCTCCAAACGACCGCCTTTAGGCTTCAAATCCGACTTTTAATTCTGAAATCCCACTTTTTTACGCTCCAAACGCTACATTAAGGGCACAAAGTCTCCCTTTTAGATCACAACGCTTCCTTTTTAGAGTCCGGAACGTTGGTTCCAGGGTTGAAAGCCTCCCTGTTCTGCTTCAAAGCGTCATTTAGAAGGTACAAGCCCTCATTTTTAGGGCACAACGCCTCATTTTTTGGCCGCGAATCCTCCTTTTTAGGGGTCAATACGTCCTTTTTGCTGTAAAATCCCTCACTTTTATGTTCCAGACATCTCTTTTAGGGCACAAAGCCTTGTTTTGTGGTCCCAAAGCTTCCTCTTCAGAGTCCAAAGCTTTGATTCTGTGGTTGAATTCCTCGTTTTATAATCCAAACCCTCACGTTTATTGCACAAACCCTCATTTTTAGGGCCCAAACGCTCATTTTTATGCTGCAAATCATTTCACTGGAAAATGCCTCCTTTTTATGCTCCAGATGCCTCCTTTAGGGCACGATGTCTGAATGTTAGGTCCCAAAGATTTGGTTAAGAGCCCAAAGCTTTGAGTCTAGGGTTGAAAGCCTGCTTTTTACTCTACAAACCCTCCTGTTTAGGGTACAAACCCTCCTTTTTGGTGCACAAGCCCTCGCTGTTAGGGTGCAAACACTCACGTTAAGATTCCCAAGCTTCGAGTCCAGGGTTGAAATCCACATCTTTATGCTCCAAACGACCGTCTTTAGGCTTCAAATCCGACTTTTAATTCTGAAATCCCACTTTTTTACGCTCCAAACGCTACATTAAGGGCACAAAGTCTCCATTTTAGGTCACAACGCTTCCTTTTTAGAGTCCGGAACGTTGGTTCCAGGGTTGAAAGCCTCCCTGTTCTGCTTCAAAGCGTCATTTAGAAGGTACAAGCCCTCATTTTTAGGGCGCAACGCCTCATTTTTTGGCCGCGAATCCTCCTTTTTAGGGGTCAATACGTCCTTTTTGCTGTAAAATCCCTCACTTTTATGTTCCGGACATCTCTTTTAGGGCACAAAGCCTTGTTTTGTGGTCCCAAAGCTTCCTCTTCAGAGTCCAAAGCTTTGATTCTGTGGTTGAATTCCTCGTTTTATAATCCAAACCCTCACGTTTATTGTACAAACCCTCATTTTTAGGGCCCAAACGCTCATTTTTATGCTGTAAATCATTTCACTGGAAAATGCCTCCTTTTTATGCTCCAAACGCCTCCTTTAGGGCACGATGTCTGAATGTTAGGTCCCAAAGATTTGGTTAAGAGCCCAAAGCTTGGAGTCTAGGGTTGAAAGCCTGCTTTTTACTCTACAAACCCTCCTGTTTAGGGTACAAACCCTCCTTTTTGGTGCACAAGCCCTCGCTGTTAGGGTGCAAACACTCACGTTAAGATTCCCAAGCTTCGAGTCCAGGGTTGAAATCCACATCTTTATGCTCCAAACGACCGTCTTTAGGCTTCAAATCCGACTTTTAATTCTGAAATCCCACTTTTTTACGCTCCAAACGCTACATTAAGGGCACAAAGTCTCCCTTTTAGGTCACAACGCTTCCTTTTTAGAGTCCGGAACGTTGGTTGCAGGGTTGAAAGCCTCCCTGTTCTGCTTCAAAGCGTCATTTAGAAGGTACAAGCCCTCATTTTTAGGGCGCAACGCCTCATTTTTTGGCCGCGAATCCTCCTTTTTAGGGGTCAATACGTCCTTTTTGCTGTAAAATCCCTCACTTTTATGTTCCGGACATCTCATTTAGGGCACAAAGCCTTGTTTTGTGGTCCCAAAGCTTCCTCTTCAGAGTCCAAAGCTTTGATTCTGTGGTTGAATTCCTCGTTTTATAATCCAAACCCTCACGTTTATTGCACAAACCCTCATTTTTAGGGCCCAAACGCTCATTTTTATGCTGCAAATCATTTCACTGGAAAATGCCTCCTTTTTATGCTCCAAACGCCTCCTTTAGGGCACGATGTCTGAATGTTAGGTCCCAAAGATTTGGTTAAGAGCCCAAAGCTTTGAGTCTAGGGTTGAAAGCCTGCTTTTTACTCTACAAACCCTCCTGTTTAGGGTACAAACCCTCCTTTTTGGTGCACAAGCCCTCGCTGTTAGGGTGCAAACACTCACGTTAAGATTCCCAAGCTTCGAGTCCAGGGTTGAAATCCACATCTTTATGCTCCAAACGACCGTCTTTAGGCTTCAAATCCGACTTTTAATTCTGAAATCCCACTTTTTTACGCTCCAAACGCTACATTAAGGGCACAAAGTCTCCCTTTTAGGTCACAACGCTTCCTTTTTAGAGTCCGGAACGTTGGTTGCAGGGTTGAAAGCCTCCCTGTTCTGCTTCAAAGCGTCATTTAGAAGGTACAAGCCCTCATTTTTAGGGCGCAACGCCTCATTTTTTGGCCGCGAATCCTCCTTTTTAGGGGTCAATACGTCCTTTTTGCTGTAAAATCCCTCACTTTTATGTTCCAGACATCTCTTTTAGGGCACAAAGCCTTGTTTTGTGGTCCCAAAGCTTCCTCTTCAGAGTCCAAAGCTTTGATTCTGTGGTTGAATTCCTCGTTTTATAATCCAAACCCTCACGTTTATTGTACAAACCCTCATTTTTAGGGCCCAAACGCTCATTTTTATGCTGCAAATCATTTCACTGGAAAATGCCTCCTTTTTATGCTCCAGATGCCTCCTTTAGGGCACGATGTCTGAATGTTAGGTCCCAAAGATTTGGTTAAGAGCCCAAAGCTTTGAGTCTAGGGTTGAAAGCCTGCTTTTTACTCTACAAACCCTCCTGTTTAGGGTACAAACCCTCCTTTTTGGTGCACAAGCCCTCGCTGTTAGGGTGCAAACACTCACGTTAAGATTCCCAAGCTTCGAGTCCAGGGTTGAAATCCACATCTTTATGCTCCAAACGACCGCCTTTAGGCTTCAAATCCGACTTTTAATTCTGAAATCCCACTTTTTTACGCTCCAAACGCTACATTAAGGGCACAAAGTCTCCCTTTTAGGTCACAACGCTTCCTTTTTAGAGTCCGGAACGTTGGTTCCAGGGTTGAAAGCCTCCCTGTTCTGCTTCAAAGCGTCATTTAGAAGGTACAAGCCCTCATTTTTAGGGCGCAACGCCTCATTTTTTGGCCGCGAATCCTCCTTTTTAGGGGTCAATACGTCCTTTTTGCTGTAAAATCCCTCACTTTTATGTTCCAGACATCTCTTTTAGGGCACAAAGCCTTGTTTTGTGGTCCCAAAGCTTCCTCTTCAGAGTCCAAAGCTTTGATTCTGTGGTTGAATTCCTCGTTTTATAATCCAAACCCTCACGTTTATTGCACAAACCCTCATTTTTAGGGCCCAAACGCTCATTTTTATGCTGCAAATCATTTCACTGGAAAATGCCTCCTTTTTATGCTCCAGATGCCTCCTTTAGGGCACGATGTCTGAATGTTAGGTCCCAAAGATTTGGTTAAGAGCCCAAAGCTTTGAGTCTAGGGTTGAAAGCCTGCTTTTTACTCTACAAACCCTCCTGTTTAGGGTACAAACCCTCCTTTTTGGTGCACAAGCCCTCGCTGTTAGGGTGCAAACACTCACGTTAAGATTCCCAAGCTTCGAGTCCAGGGTTGAAATCCACATCTTTATGCTCCAAACGACCGCCTTTAGGCTTCAAATCCGACTTTTAATTCTGAAATCCCACTTTTTTACGCTCCAAACGCTACATTAAGGGCACAAAGTCTCCATTTTAGGTCACAACGCTTCCTTTTTAGAGTCCGGAACGTTGGTTCCAGGGTTGAAAGCCTCCCTGTTCTGCTTCAAAGCGTCATTTAGAAGGTACAAGCCCTCATTTTTAGGGCGCAACGCCTCATTTTTTGGCCGCGAATCCTCCTTTTTAGGGGTCAATACGTCCTTTTTGCTGTAAAATCCCTCACTTTTATGTTCCAGACATCTCTTTTAGGGCACAAAGCCTTGTTTTGTGGTCCCAAAGCTTCCTCTTCAGAGTCCAAAGCTTTGATTCTGTGGTTGAATTCCTCGTTTTATAATCCAAACCCTCACGTTTATTGTACAAACCCTCATTTTTAGGGCCCAAACGCTCATTTTTATGCTGCAAATCATTTCACTGGAAAATGCCTCCTTTTTATGCTCCAAACGCCTCCTTTAGGGCACGATGTCTGAATGTTAGGTCCCAAAGATTTGGTTAAGAGCCCAAAGCTTGGAGTCTAGGGTTGAAAGCCTGCTTTTTACTCTACAAACCCTCCTGTTTAGGGTACAAACCCTCCTTTTTGGTGCACAAGCCCTCGCTGTTAGGGTGCAAACACTCACGTTAAGATTCCCAAGCTTCGAGTCCAGGGTTGAAATCCACATCTTTATGCTCCAAACGACCGTCTTTAGGCTTCAAATCCGACTTTTAATTCTGAAATCCCACTTTTTTACGCTCCAAACGCTACATTAAGGGCACAAAGTCTCCCTTTTAGGTCACAACGCTTCCTTTTTAGAGTCCGGAACGTTGGTTGCAGGGTTGAAAGCCTCCCTGTTCTGCTTCAAAGCGTCATTTAGAAGGTACAAGCCCTCATTTTTAGGGCGCAACGCCTCATTTTTTGGCCGCGAATCCTCCTTTTTAGGGGTCAATACGTCCTTTTTGCTGTAAAATCCCTCACTTTTATGTTCCGGACATCTCATTTAGGGCACAAAGCCTTGTTTTGTGGTCCCAAAGCTTCCTCTTCAGAGTCCAAAGCTTTGATTCTGTGGTTGAATTCCTCGTTTTATAATCCAAACCCTCACGTTTATTGCACAAACCCTCATTTTTAGGGCCCAAACGCTCATTTTTATGCTGCAAATCATTTCACTGGAAAATGCCTCCTTTTTATGCTCCAAACGCCTCCTTTAGGGCACGATGTCTGAATGTTAGGTCCCAAAGATTTGGTTAAGAGCCCAAAGCTTTGAGTCTAGGGTTGAAAGCCTGCTTTTTACTCTACAAACCCTCCTGTTTAGGGTACAAACCCTCCTTTTTGGTGCACAAGCCCTCGCTGTTAGGGTGCAAACACTCACGTTAAGATTCCCAAGCTTCGAGTCCAGGGTTGAAATCCACATCTTTATGCTCCAAACGACCGTCTTTAGGCTTCAAATCCGACTTTTAATTCTGAAATCCCACTTTTTTACGCTCCAAACGCTACATTAAGGGCACAAAGTCTCCATTTTAGGTCACAACGCTTCCTTTTTAGAGTCCGGAACGTTGGTTGCAGGGTTGAAAGCCTCCCTGTTCTGCTTCAAAGCGTCATTTAGAAGGTACAAGCCCTCATTTTTAGGGCGCAACGCCTCATTTTTTGGCCGCGAATCCTCCTTTTTAGGGGTCAATACGTCCTTTTTGCTGTAAAATCCCTCACTTTTATGTTCCAGACATCTCTTTTAGGGCACAAAGCCTTGTTTTGTGGTCCCAAAGCTTCCTCTTCAGAGTCCAAAGCTTTGATTCTGTGGTTGAATTCCTCGTTTTATAATCCAAACCCTCACGTTTATTGTACAAACCCTCATTTTTAGGGCCCAAACGCTCATTTTTATGCTGCAAATCATTTCACTGGAAAATGCCTCCTTTTTATGCTCCAGATGCCTCCTTTAGGGCACGATGTCTGAATGTTAGGTCCCAAAGATTTGGTTAAGAGCCCAAAGCTTTGAGTCTAGGGTTGAAAGCCTGCTTTTTACTCTACAAACCCTCCTGTTTAGGGTACAAACCCTCCTTTTTGGTGCACAAGCCCTCGCTGTTAGGGTGCAAACACTCACGTTAAGATTCCCAAGCTTCGAGTCCAGGGTTGAAATCCACATCTTTATGCTCCAAACGACCGCCTTTAGGCTTCAAATCCGACTTTTAATTCTGAAATCCCACTTTTTTACGCTCCAAACGCTACATTAAGGGCACAAAGTCTCCCTTTTAGGTCACAACGCTTCCTTTTTAGAGTCCGGAACGTTGGTTCCAGGGTTGAAAGCCTCCCTGTTCTGCTTCAAAGCGTCATTTAGAAGGTACAAGCCCTCATTTTTAGGGCGCAACGCCTCATTTTTTGGCCGCGAATCCTCCTTTTTAGGGGTCAATACGTCCTTTTTGCTGTAAAATCCCTCACTTTTATGTTCCAGACATCTCTTTTAGGGCACAAAGCCTTGTTTTGTGGTCCCAAAGCTTCCTCTTCAGAGTCCAAAGCTTTGATTCTGTGGTTGAATTCCTCGTTTTATAATCCAAACCCTCACGTTTATTGCACAAACCCTCATTTTTAGGGCCCAAACGCTCATTTTTATGCTGCAAATCATTTCACTGGAAAATGCCTCCTTTTTATGCTCCAGATGCCTCCTTTAGGGCACGATGTCTGAATGTTAGGTCCCAAAGATTTGGTTAAGAGCCCAAAGCTTTGAGTCTAGGGTTGAAAGCCTGCTTTTTACTCTACAAACCCTCCTGTTTAGGGTACAAACCCTCCTTTTTGGTGCACAAGCCCTCGCTGTTAGGGTGCAAACACTCACGTTAAGATTCCCAAGCTTCGAGTCCAGGGTTGAAATCCACATCTTTATGCTCCAAACGACCGCCTTTAGGCTTCAAATCCGACTTTTAATTCTGAAATCCCACTTTTTTACGCTCCAAACGCTACATTAAGGGCACAAAGTCTCCATTTTAGGTCACAACGCTTCCTTTTTAGAGTCCGGAACGTTGGTTCCAGGGTTGAAAGCCTCCCTGTTCTGCTTCAAAGCGTCATTTAGAAGGTACAAGCCCTCATTTTTAGGGCGCAACGCCTCATTTTTTGGCCGCGAATCCTCCTTTTTAGGGGTCAATACGTCCTTTTTGCTGTAAAATCCCTCACTTTTATGTTCCAGACATCTCTTTTAGGGCACAAAGCCTTGTTTTGTGGTCCCAAAGCTTCCTCTTCAGAGTCCAAAGCTTTGATTCTGTGGTTGAATTCCTCGTTTTATAATCCAAACCCTCACGTTTATTGTACAAACCCTCATTTTTAGGGCCCAAACGCTCATTTTTATGCTGCAAATCATTTCACTGGAAAATGCCTCCTTTTTATGCTCCAAACGCCTCCTTTAGGGCACGATGTCTGAATGTTAGGTCCCAAAGATTTGGTTAAGAGCCCAAAGCTTGGAGTCTAGGGTTGAAAGCCTGCTTTTTACTCTACAAACCCTCCTGTTTAGGGTACAAACCCTCCTTTTTGGTGCACAAGCCCTCGCTGTTAGGGTGCAAACACTCACGTTAAGATTCCCAAGCTTCGAGTCCAGGGTTGAAATCCACATCTTTATGCTCCAAACGACCGTCTTTAGGCTTCAAATCCGACTTTAAATTCTGAAATCCCACTTTTTTACGCTCCAAACGCTACATTAAGGGCACAAAGTCTCCATTTTAGGTCACAACGCTTCCTTTTTAGAGTCCGGAACGTTGGTTGCAGGGTTGAAAGCCTCCCTGTTCTGCTTCAAAGCGTCATTTAGAAGGTACAAGCCCTCATTTTTAGGGCGCAACGCCTCATTTTTTGGCCGCGAATCCTCCTTTTTAGGGGTCAATACGTCCTTTTTGCTGTAAAATCCCTCACTTTTATGTTCCGGACATCTCATTTAGGGCACAAAGCCTTGTTTTGTGGTCCCAAAGCTTCCTCTTCAGAGTCCAAAGCTTTGATTCTGTGGTTGAATTCCTCGTTTTATAATCCAAACCCTCACGTTTATTGCACAAACCCTCATTTTTAGGGCCCAAACGCTCATTTTTATGCTGCAAATCATTTCACTGGAAAATGCCTCCTTTTTATGCTCCAAACGCCTCCTTTAGGGCACGATGTCTGAATGTTAGGTCCCAAAGATTTGGTTAAGAGCCCAAAGCTTTGAGTCTAGGGTTGAAAGCCTGCTTTTTACTCTACAAACCCTCCTGTTTAGGGTACAAACCCTCCTTTTTGGTGCACAAGCCCTCGCTGTTAGGGTGCAAACACTCACGTTAAGATTCCCAAGCTTCGAGTCCAGGGTTGAAATCCACATCTTTATGCTCCAAACGACCGTCTTTAGGCTTCAAATCCGACTTTTAATTCTGAAATCCCACTTTTTTACGCTCCAAACGCTACATTAAGGGCACAAAGTCTCCCTTTTAGGTCACAACGCTTCCTTTTTAGAGTCCGGAACGTTGGTTCCACGGTTGAAAGCCTCCCTGTTCTGCTTCAAAGCGTCATTTAGAAGGTGCAAGCCCTCATTTTTAGGGCGCAACGCCTCATTTCTTGGCCGCGAATCCTCCTTTTTAGGGGTCAATACGTCCTTTTTACTGTAAAATCCCTCACTTTTATGTTCCAGACATCTCTTTTAGGGCACAAAGCCTTGTTTTGTGGTCCCAAAGCTTCCTCTTCAGAGTCCAAAGCTTTGATTCTGTGGTTGAATTCCTCGTTTTATAATCCAAACCCTCACGTTTATTGTACAAACCCTCATTTTTAGGGCCCAAACGCTCATTTTTATGCTGCAAATCATTTCACTGGAAAATGCCTCCTTTTTATGCTCCAGATGCCTCCTTTAGGGCACGATGTCTGAATGTTAGGTCCCAAAGATTTGGTTAAGAGCCCAAAGCTTTGAGTCTAGGGTTGAAAGCCTGCTTTTTACTCTACAAACCCTCCTGTTTAGGGTACAAACCCTCCTTTTTGGTGCACAAGCCCTCGCTGTTAGGGTGCAAACACTCACGTTAAGATTCCCAAGCTTCGAGTCCAGGGTTGAAATCCACATCTTTATGCTCCAAACGACCGTCTTTAGGCTTCAAATCCGACTTTAAATTCTGAAATCCCACTTTTTTACGCTCCAAACGCTACATTAAGGGCACAAAGTCTCCCTTTTAGGTCACAACGCTTCCTTTTTAGAGTCCGGAACGTTGGTTGCAGGGTTGAAAGCCTCCCTGTTCTGCTTCAAAGCGTCATTTAGAAGGTACAAGCCCTCATTTTTAGGGCGCAACGCCTCATTTTTTGGCCGCGAATCCTCCTTTTTAGGGGTCAATACGTCCTTTTTGCTGTAAAATCCCTCACTTTTATGTTCCAGACATCTCATTTACGGCACAAAGCCTTGTTTTGTGGTCCCAAAGCTTCCTCTTCAGAGTCCAAAGCTTTGATTCTGTGGTTGAATTCCTCGTTTTATAATCCAAACCCTCACGTTTATTGTACAAACCCTCATTTTTAGGGCCCAAACGCTCATTTTTATGCTGCAAATCATTTCACTGGAAAATGCCTCCTTTTTATGCTCCAGATGCCTCCTTTAGGGCACGATGTCTGAATGTTAGGTCCCAAAGATTTGGTTAAGAGCCCAAAGCTTTGAGTCTAGGGTTGAAAGCCTGCTTTTTACTCTACAAACCCTCCTGTTTAGGGTACAAACCCTCCTTTTTGGTGCACAAGCCCTCGCTGTTAGGGTGCAAACACTCACGTTAAGATTCCCAAGCTTCGAGTCCAGGGTTGAAATCCACATCTTTATGCTCCAAACGACCGTCTTTAGGCTTCAAATCCGACTTTAAATTCTGAAATCCCACTTTTTTACGCTCCAAACGCTACATTAAGGGCACAAAGTCTCCCTTTTAGGTCACAACGCTTCCTTTTTAGAGTCCGGAACGTTGGTTGCAGGGTTGAAAGCCTCCCTGTTCTGCTTCAAAGCGTCATTTAGAAGGTACAAGCCCTCATTTTTAGGGCGCAACGCCTCATTTTTTGGCCGCGAATCCTCCTTTTTAGGGGTCAATACGTCCTTTTTGCTGTAAAATCCCTCACTTTTATGTTCCGGACATCTCATTTAGGGCACAAAGCCTTGTTTTGTGGTCCCAAAGCTTCCTCTTCAGAGTCCAAAGCTTTGATTCTGTGGTTGAATTCCTCGTTTTATAATCCAAACCCTCACGTTTATTGCACAAACCCTCATTTTTAGGGCCCAAACGCTCATTTTTATGCTGCAAATCATTTCACTGGAAAATGCCTCCTTTTTATGCTCCAAACGCCTCCTTTAGGGCACGATGTCTGAATGTTAGGTCCCAAAGATTTGGTTAAGAGCCCAAAGCTTTGAGTCTAGGGTTGAAAGCCTGCTTTTTACTCTACAAACCCTCCTGTTTAGGGTACAAACCCTCCTTTTTGGTGCACAAGCCCTCGCTGTTAGGGTGCAAACACTCACGTTAAGATTCCCAAGCTTCGAGTCCAGGGTTGAAATCCACATCTTTATGCTCCAAACGACCGTCTTTAGGCTTCAAATCCGACTTTTAATTCTGAAATCCCACTTTTTTACGCTCCAAACGCTACATTAAGGGCACAAAGTCTCCCTTTTAGGTCACAACGCTTCCTTTTTAGAGTCCGGAACGTTGGTTGCAGGGTTGAAAGCCTCCCTGTTCTGCTTCAAAGCGTCATTTAGAAGGTACAAGCCCTCATTTTTAGGGCGCAACGCCTCATTTTTTGGCCGCGAATCCTCCTTTTTAGGGGTCAATACGTCCTTTTTGCTGTAAAATCCCTCACTTTTATGTTCCGGACATCTCATTTAGGGCACAAAGCCTTGTTTTGTGGTCCCAAAGCTTCCTCTTCAGAGTCCAAAGCTTTGATTCTGTGGTTGAATTCCTCGTTTTATAATCCAAACCCTCACGTTTATTGCACAAACCCTCATTTTTAGGGCCCAAACGCTCATTTTTATGCTGCAAATCATTTCACTGGAAAATGCCTCCTTTTTATGCTCCAAACGCCTCCTTTAGGGCACGATGTCTGAATGTTAGGTCCCAAAGATTTGGTTAAGAGCCCAAAGCTTTGAGTCTAGGGTTGAAAGCCTGCTTTTTACTCTACAAACCCTCCTGTTTAGGGTACAAACCCTCCTTTTTGGTGCACAAGCCCTCGCTGTTAGGGTGCAAACACTCACGTTAAGATTCCCAAGCTTCGAGTCCAGGGTTGAAATCCACATCTTTATGCTCCAAACGACCGTCTTTAGGCTTCAAATCCGACTTTTAATTCTGAAATCCCACTTTTTTACGCTCCAAACGCTACATTAAGGGCACAAAGTCTCCCTTTTAGGTCACAACGCTTCCTTTTTAGAGTCCGGAACGTTGGTTGCAGGGTTGAAAGCCTCCCTGTTCTGCTTCAAAGCGTCATTTAGAAGGTACAAGCCCTCATTTTTAGGGCGCAACGCCTCATTTTTTGGCCGCGAATCCTCCTTTTTAGGGGTCAATACGTCCTTTTTGCTGTAAAATCCCTCACTTTTATGTTCCGGACATCTCATTTAGGGCACAAAGCCTTGTTTTGTGGTCCCAAAGCTTCCTCTTCAGAGTCCAAAGCTTTGATTCTGTGGTTGAATTCCTCGTTTTATAATCCAAACCCTCACGTTTATTGCACAAACCCTCATTTTTAGGGCCCAAACGCTCATTTTTATGCTGCAAATCATTTCACTGGAAAATGCCTCCTTTTTATGCTCCAAACGCCTCCTTTAGGGCACGATGTCTGAATGTTAGGTCCCAAAGATTTGGTTAAGAGCCCAAAGCTTTGAGTCTAGGGTTGAAAGCCTGCTTTTTACTCTACAAACCCTCCTGTTTAGGGTACAAACCCTCCTTTTTGGTGCACAAGCCCTCGCTGTTAGGGTGCAAACACTCACGTTAAGATTCCCAAGCTTCGAGTCCAGGGTTGAAATCCACATCTTTATGCTCCAAACGACCGTCTTTAGGCTTCAAATCCGACTTTAAATTCTGAAATCCCACTTTTTTACGCTCCAAACGCTACATTAAGGGCACAAAGTCTCCCTTTTAGGTCACAACGCTTCCTTTTTAGAGTCCGGAACGTTGGTTGCAGGGTTGAAAGCCTCCCTGTTCTGCTTCAAAGCGTCATTTAGAAGGTACAAGCCCTCATTTTTAGGGCGCAACGCCTCATTTTTTGGCCGCGAATCCTCCTTTTTAGGGGTCAATACGTCCTTTTTGCTGTAAAATCCCTCACTTTTATGTTCCGGACATCTCATTTAGGGCACAAAGCCTTGTTTTGTGGTCCCAAAGCTTCCTCTTCAGAGTCCAAAGCTTTGATTCTGTGGTTGAATTCCTCGTTTTATAATCCAAACCCTCACGTTTATTGCACAAACCCTCATTTTTAGGGCCCAAACGCTCATTTTTATGCTGCAAATCATTTCACTGGAAAATGCCTCCTTTTTATGCTCCAAACGCCTCCTTTAGGGCACGATGTCTGAATGTTAGGTCCCAAAGATTTGGTTAAGAGCCCAAAGCTTTGAGTCTAGGGTTGAAAGCCTGCTTTTTACTCTACAAACCCTCCTGTTTAGGGTACAAACCCTCCTTTTTGGTGCACAAGCCCTCGCTGTTAGGGTGCAAACACTCACGTTAAGATTCCCAAGCTTCGAGTCCAGGGTTGAAATCCACATCTTTATGCTCCAAACGACCGTCTTTAGGCTTCAAATCCGACTTTTAATTCTGAAATCCCACTTTTTTACGCTCCAAACGCTACATTAAGGGCACAAAGTCTCCCTTTTAGGTCACAACGCTTCCTTTTTAGAGTCCGGAACGTTGGTTGCAGGGTTGAAAGCCTCCCTGTTCTGCTTCAAAGCGTCATTTAGAAGGTACAAGCCCTCATTTTTAGGGCGCAACGCCTCATTTTTTGGCCGCGAATCCTCCTTTTTAGGGGTCAATACGTCCTTTTTGCTGTAAAATCCCTCACTTTTATGTTCCGGACATCTCATTTAGGGCACAAAGCCTTGTTTTGTGGTCCCAAAGCTTCCTCTTCAGAGTCCAAAGCTTTGATTCTGTGGTTGAATTCCTCGTTTTATAATCCAAACCCTCACGTTTATTGCACAAACCCTCATTTTTAGGGCCCAAACGCTCATTTTTATGCTGCAAATCATTTCACTGGAAAATGCCTCCTTTTTATGCTCCAAACGCCTCCTTTAGGGCACGATGTCTGAATGTTAGGTCCCAAAGATTTGGTTAAGAGCCCAAAGCTTTGAGTCTAGGGTTGAAAGCCTGCTTTTTACTCTACAAACCCTCCTGTTTAGGGTACAAACCCTCCTTTTTGGTGCACAAGCCCTCGCTGTTAGGGTGCAAACACTCACGTTAAGATTCCCAAGCTTCGAGTCCAGGGTTGAAATCCACATCTTTATGCTCCAAACGACCGTCTTTAGGCTTCAAATCCGACTTTAAATTCTGAAATCCCACTTTTTTACGCTCCAAACGCTACATTAAGGGCACAAAGTCTCCCTTTTAGGTCACAACGCTTCCTTTTTAGAGTCCGGAACGTTGGTTGCAGGGTTGAAAGCCTCCCTGTTCTGCTTCAAAGCGTCATTTAGAAGGTACAAGCCCTCATTTTTAGGGCGCAACGCCTCATTTTTTGGCCGCGAATCCTCCTTTTTAGGGGTCAATACGTCCTTTTTGCTGTAAAATCCCTCACTTTTATGTTCCGGACATCTCATTTAGGGCACAAAGCCTTGTTTTGTGGTCCCAAAGCTTCCTCTTCAGAGTCCAAAGCTTTGATTCTGTGGTTGAATTCCTCGTTTTATAATCCAAACCCTCACGTTTATTGCACAAACCCTCATTTTTAGGGCCCAAACGCTCATTTTTATGCTGCAAATCATTTCACTGGAAAATGCCTCCTTTTTATGCTCCAAACGCCTCCTTTAGGGCACGATGTCTGAATGTTAGGTCCCAAAGATTTGGTTAAGAGCCCAAAGCTTTGAGTCTAGGGTTGAAAGCCTGCTTTTTACTCTACAAACCCTCCTGTTTAGGGTACAAACCCTCCTTTTTGGTGCACAAGCCCTCGCTGTTAGGGTGCAAACACTCACGTTAAGATTCCCAAGCTTCGAGTCCAGGGTTGAAATCCACATCTTTATGCTCCAAACGACCGTCTTTAGGCTTCAAATCCGACTTTTAATTCTGAAATCCCACTTTTTTACGCTCCAAACGCTACATTAAGGGCACAAAGTCTCCCTTTTAGGTCACAACGCTTCCTTTTTAGAGTCCGGAACGTTGGTTCCAGGGTTGAAAGCCTCCCTGTTCTGCTTCAAAGCGTCATTTAGAAGGTACAAGCCCTCATTTTTAGGGCGCAACGCCTCATTTTTTGGCCGCGAATCCTCCTTTTTAGGGGTCAATACGTCCTTTTTACTGTAAAATCCCTCACTTTTATGTTCCAGACATCTCTTTTAGGGCACAAAGCCTTGTTTTGTGGTCCCAAAGCTTCCTCTTCAGAGTCCAAAGCTTTGATTCTGTGGTTGAATTCCTCGTTTTATAATCCAAACCCTCACGTTTATTGTACAAACCCTCATTTTTAGGGCCCAAACGCTCATTTTTATGCTGCAAATCATTTCACTGGAAAATGCCTCCTTTTTATGCTCCAGATGCCTCCTTTAGGGCACGATGTCTGAATGTTAGGTCCCAAAGATTTGGTTAAGAGCCCAAAGCTTTGAGTCTAGGGTTGAAAGCCTGCTTTTTACTCTACAAACCCTCCTGTTTAGGGTACAAACCCTCCTTTTTGGTGCACAAGCCCTCGCTGTTAGGGTGCAAACACTCACGTTAAGATTCCCAAGCTTCGAGTCCAGGGTTGAAATCCACATCTTTATGCTCCAAACGACCGTCTTTAGGCTTCAAATCCGACTTTAAATTCTGAAATCCCACTTTTTTACGCTCCAAACGCTACATTAAGGGCACTAAGTCTCCATTTTAGGTCACAACGCTTCCTTTTTAGAGTCCGGAACGTTGGTTGCAGGGTTGAAAGCCTCCCTGTTCTGCTTCAAAGCGTCATTTAGAAGGTACAAGCCCTCATTTTTAGGGCGCAACGCCTCATTTTTTGGCCGCGAATCCTCCTTTTTAGGGGTCAATACGTCCTTTTTACTGTAAAATCCCTCACTTTTATGTTCCGGACATCTCATTTAGGGCACAAAGCCTTGTTTTGTGGTCCCAAAGCTTCCTCTTCAGAGTCCAAAGCTTTGATTCTGTGGTTGAATTCCTCGTTTTATAATCCAAACCCTCACGTTTATTGCACAAACCCTCATTTTTAGGGCCCAAACGCTCATTTTTATGCTGCAAATCATTTCACTGGAAAATGCCTCCTTTTTATGCTCCAAACGCCTCCTTTAGGGCACGATGTCTGAATGTTAGGTCCCAAAGATTTGGTTAAGAGCCCAAAGCTTTGAGTCTAGGGTTGAAAGCCTGCTTTTTACTCTACAAACCCTCCTGTTTAGGGTACAAACCCTCCTTTTTGGTGCACAAGCCCTCGCTGTTAGGGTGCAAACACTCACGTTAAGATTCCCAAGCTTCGAGTCCAGGGTTGAAATCCACATCTTTATGCTCCAAACGACCGTCTTTAGGCTTCAAATCCGACTTTTAATTCTGAAATCCCACTTTTTTACGCTCCAAACGCTACATTAAGGGCACAAAGTCTCCCTTTTAGGTCACAACGCTTCCTTTTTAGAGTCCGGAACGTTGGTTCCAGGGTTGAAAGCCTCCCTGTTCTGCTTCAAAGCGTCATTTAGAAGGTACAAGCCCTCATTTTTAGGGCGCAACGCCTCATTTTTTGGCCGCGAATCCTCCTTTTTAGGGGTCAATACGTCCTTTTTGCTGTAAAATCCCTCACTTTTATGTTCCGGACATCTCATTTAGGGCACAAAGCCTTGTTTTGTGGTCCCAAAGCTTCCTCTTCAGAGTCCAAAGCTTTGATTCTGTGGTTGAATTCCTCGTTTTATAATCCAAACCCTCACGTTTATTGCACAAACCCTCATTTTTAGGGCCCAAACGCTCATTTTTATGCTGCAAATCATTTCACTGGAAAATGCCTCCTTTTTATGCTCCAAACGCCTCCTTTAGGGCACGATGTCTGAATGTTAGGTCCCAAAGATTTGGTTAAGAGCCCAAAGCTTTGAGTCTAGGGTTGAAAGCCTGCTTTTTACTCTACAAACCCTCCTGTTTAGGGTACAAACCCTCCTTTTTGGTGCACAAGCCCTCGCTGTTAGGGTGCAAACACTCACGTTAAGATTCCCAAGCTTCGAGTCCAGGGTTGAAATCCACATCTTTATGCTCCAAACGACCGTCTTTAGGCTTCAAATCCGACTTTAAATTCTGAAATCCCACTTTTTTACGCTCCAAACGCTACATTAAGGGCACAAAGTCTCCCTTTTAGGTCACAACGCTTCCTTTTTAGAGTCCGGAACGTTGGTTGCAGGGTTGAAAGCCTCCCTGTTCTGCTTCAAAGCGTCATTTAGAAGGTACAAGCCCTCATTTTTAGGGCGCAACGCCTCATTTTTTGGCCGCGAATCCTCCTTTTTAGGGGTCAATACGTCCTTTTTGCTGTAAAATCCCTCACTTTTATGTTCCGGACATCTCATTTAGGGCACAAAGCCTTGTTTTGTGGTCCCAAAGCTTCCTCTTCAGAGTCCAAAGCTTTGATTCTGTGGTTGAATTCCTCGTTTTATAATCCAAACCCTCACGTTTATTGCACAAACCCTCATTTTTAGGGCCCAAACGCTCATTTTTATGCTGCAAATCATTTCACTGGAAAATGCCTCCTTTTTATGCTCCAGATGCCTCCTTTAGGGCACGATGTCTGAATGTTAGGTCCCAAAGATTTGGTTAAGAGCCCAAAGCTTTGAGTCTAGGGTTGAAAGCCTGCTTTTTACTCTACAAACCCTCCTGTTTAGGGTACAAACCCTCCTTTTTGGTGCACAAGCCCTCGCTGTTAGGGTGCAAACACTCACATTAAGATTCCCAAGCTTCGAGTCCAGGGTTGAAATCCACATCTTTATGCTCCAAACGACCGTCTTTAGGCTTCAAATCCGACTTTTAATTCTGAAATCCCACTTTTTTACGCTCCAAACGCTACATTAAGGGCACAAAGTCTCCCTTTTAGGTCACAACGCTTCCATTTTAGAGTCCAGAACGTTGGTTGCAGGGTTGAAAGCCTCCCTGTTCTGCTTCAAAGCGTCATTTAGAAGGTACAAGCCCTCATTTTTAGGGCGCAACGCCTCATTTTTTGGCCGCGAATCCTCCTTTTTAGGGGTCAATACGTCCTTTTTGCTGTAAAATCCCTCACTTTTATGTTCCGGACATCTCATTTAGGGCACAAAGCCTTGTTTTGTGGTCCCAAAGCTTCCTCTTCAGAGTCCAAAGCTTTGATTCTGTGTTTGAATTCCTTGTTTTATAATCCAAACCCTCACGTTTATTGCACAAACCCTCATTTTTAGGGCCCAAACGCTCATTTTTATGCTGCAAATCATTTCACTGGAAAATGCCTCCTTTTTATGCTCCAAACGCCTCCTTTAGGGCACGATGTCTGAATGTTAGGTCCCAAAGATTTGGTTAAGAGCCCAAAGCTTTGAGTCTAGGGTTGAAAGCCTGCTTTTTACTCTACAAACCCTCCTGTTTAGGGTACAAACCCTCCTTTTTGGTGCACAAGCCCTCGCTGTTAGGGTGCAAACACTCACGTTAAGATTCCCAAGCTTCGAGTCCAGGGTTGAAATCCACATCTTTATGCTCCAAACGACCGTCTTTAGGCTTCAAATCCGACTTTAAATTCTGAAATCCCACTTTTTTACGCTCCAAACGCTACATTAAGGGCACAAAGTCTCCCTTTTAGGTCACAACGCTTCCTTTTTAGAGTCCGGAACGTTGGTTGCAGGGTTGAAAGCCTCCCTGTTCTGCTTCAAAGCGTCATTTAGAAGGTACAAGCCCTCATTTTTAGGGCGCAACGCCTCATTTTTTGGCCGCGAATCCTCCTTTTTAGGGGTCAATACGTCCTTTTTGCTGTAAAATCCCTCACTTTTATGTTCCGGACATCTCATTTAGGGCACAAAGCCTTGTTTTGTGGTCCCAAAGCTTCCTCTTCAGAGTCCAAAGCTTTGATTCTGTGGTTGAATTCCTCGTTTTATAATCCAAACCCTCACGTTTATTGCACAAACCCTCATTTTTAGGGCCCAAACGCTCATTTTTATGCTGCAAATCATTTCACTGGAAAATGCCTCCTTTTTATGCTCCAAACGCCTCCTTTAGGGCACGATGTCTGAATGTTAGGTCCCAAAGATTTGGTTAAGAGCCCAAAGCTTTGAGTCTAGGGTTGAAAGCCTGCTTTTTACTCTACAAACCCTCCTGTTTAGGGTACAAACCCTCCTTTTTGGTGCACAAGCCCTCGCTGTTAGGGTGCAAACACTCACGTTAAGATTCCCAAGCTTCGAGTCCAGGGTTGAAATCCACATCTTTATGCTCCAAACGACCGTCTTTAGGCTTCAAATCCGACTTTTAATTCTGAAATCCCACTTTTTTACGCTCCAAACGCTACATTAAGGGCACAAAGTCTCCCTTTTAGGTCACAACGCTTCCTTTTTAGAGTCCGGAACGTTGGTTCCAGGGTTGAAAGCCTCCCTGTTCTGCTTCAAAGCGTCATTTAGAAGGTACAAGCCCTCATTTTTAGGGCGCAACGCCTCATTTTTTGGCCGCGAATCCTCCTTTTTAGGGGTCAATACGTCCTTTTTACTGTAAAATCCCTCACTTTTATGTTCCAGACATCTCTTTTAGGGCACAAAGCCTTGTTTTGTGGTCCCAAAGCTTCCTCTTCAGAGTCCAAAGCTTTGATTCTGTGGTTGAATTCCTCGTTTTATAATCCAAACCCTCACGTTTATTGTACAAACCCTCATTTTTAGGGCCCAAACGCTCATTTTTATGCTGCAAATCATTTCACTGGAAAATGCCTCCTTTTTATGCTCCAGATGCCTCCTTTAGGGCACGATGTCTGAATGTTAGGTCCCAAAGATTTGGTTAAGAGCCCAAAGCTTTGAGTCTAGGGTTGAAAGCCTGCTTTTTACTCTACAAACCCTCCTGTTTAGGGTACAAACCCTCCTTTTTGGTGCACAAGCCCTCGCTGTTAGGGTGCAAACACTCACGTTAAGATTCCCAAGCTTCGAGTCCAGGGTTGAAATCCACATCTTTATGCTCCAAACGACCGTCTTTAGGCTTCAAATCCGACTTTAAATTCTGAAATCCCACTTTTTTACGCTCCAAACGCTACATTAAGGGCACAAAGTCTCCCTTTTAGGTCACAACGCTTCCTTTTTAGAGTCCGGAACGTTGGTTGCAGGGTTGAAAGCCTCCCTGTTCTGCTTCAAAGCGTCATTTAGAAGGTACAAGCCCTCATTTTTAGGGCGCAACGCCTCATTTTTTGGCCGCGAATCCTCCTTTTTAGGGGTCAATACGTCCTTTTTACTGTAAAATCCCTCACTTTTATGTTCCGGACATCTCATTTAGGGCACAAAGCCTTGTTTTGTGGTCCCAAAGCTTCCTCTTCAGAGTCCAAAGCTTTGATTCTGTGGTTGAATTCCTCGTTTTATAATCCAAACCCTCACGTTTATTGCACAAACCCTCATTTTTAGGGCCCAAACGCTCATTTTTATGCTGCAAATCATTTCACTGGAAAATGCCTCCTTTTTATGCTCCAAACGCCTCCTTTAGGGCACGATGTCTGAATGTTAGGTCCCAAAGATTTGGTTAAGAGCCCAAAGCTTTGAGTCTAGGGTTGAAAGCCTGCTTTTTACTCTACAAACCCTCCTGTTTAGGGTACAAACCCTCCTTTTTGGTGCACAAGCCCTCGCTGTTAGGGTGCAAACACTCACGTTAAGATTCCCAAGCTTCGAGTCCAGGGTTGAAATCCACATCTTTATGCTCCAAACGACCGTCTTTAGGCTTCAAATCCGACTTTTAATTCTGAAATCCCACTTTTTTACGCTCCAAACGCTACATTAAGGGCACAAAGTCTCCCTTTTAGGTCACAACGCTTCCTTTTTAGAGTCCGGAACGTTGGTTGCAGGGTTGAAAGCCTCCCTGTTCTGCTTCAAAGCGTCATTTAGAAGGTACAAGCCCTCATTTTTAGGGCGCAACGCCTCATTTTTTGGCCGCGAATCCTCCTTTTTAGGGGTCAATACGTCCTTTTTGCTGTAAAATCCCTCACTTTTATGTTCCGGACATCTCATTTAGGGCACAAAGCCTTGTTTTGTGGTCCCAAAGCTTCCTCTTCAGAGTCCAAAGCTTTGATTCTGTGGTTGAATTCCTCGTTTTATAATCCAAACCCTCACGTTTATTGCACAAACCCTCATTTTTAGGGCCCAAACGCTCATTTTTATGCTGTAAATCATTTCACTGGAAAATGCCTCCTTTTTATGCTCCAAACGCCTCCTTTAGGGCACGATGTCTGAATGTTAGGTCCCAAAGATTTGGTTAAGAGCCCAAAGCTTTGAGTCTAGGGTTGAAAGCCTGCTTTTTACTCTACAAACCCTCCTGTTTAGGGTACAAACCCTCCTTTTTGGTGCACAAGCCCTCGCTGTTAGGGTGCAAACACTCACGTTAAGATTCCCAAGCTTCGAGTCCAGGGTTGAAATCCACATCTTTATGCTCCAAACGACCGTCTTTAGGCTTCAAATCCGACTTTTAATTCTGAAATCCCACTTTTTTACGCTCCAAACGCTACATTAAGGGCACAAAGTCTCCATTTTAGGTCACAACGCTTCCTTTTTAGAGTCCGGAACGTTGGTTCTAGGGTTGAAAGCCTCCCTGTTCTGCTTCAAAGCGTCATTTAGAAGGTACAAGCCCTCATTTTTAGGGCGCAACGCCTCATTTTTTGGCCGCGAATCCTCCTTTTTAGGGGTCAATACGTCCTTTTTGCTGTAAAATCCCTCACTTTTATGTTCCAGACATCTCATTTAGGGCACAAAGCCTTGTTTTGTGGTCCCAAAGCTTCCTCTTCAGAGTCCAAAGCTTTGATTCTGTGGTTGAATTCCTCGTTTTATAATCCAAACCCTCACGTTTATTGTACAAACCCTCATTTTTAGGGCCCAAACGCTCATTTTTATGCTGTAAATCATTTCACTGGAAAATGCCTCCTTTTTATGCTCCAAATGCCTCCTTTAGGGCACGATGTCTGAATGTTAGGTCCCAAAGATTTGGTTAAGAGCCCAAAGCTTTGAGTCTAGGGTTGAAAGCCTGCTTTTTACTCTACAAACCCTCCTGTTTAGGGTACAAACCCTCCTTTTTGGTGCACAAGCCCTCGCTGTTAGGGTGCAAACACTCACGTTAAGATTCCCAAGCTTCGAGTCCAGGGTTGAAATCCACATCTTTATGCTCCAAACGACCGTCTTTAGGCTTCAAATCCGACTTTTAATTCTGAAATCCCACTTTTTTACGCTCCAAACGCTACATTAAGGGCACAAAGTCTCCCTTTTAGGTCACAACGCTTCCTTTTTAGAGTCCGGAACGTTGGTTCCAGGGTTGAAAGCCTCCCTGTTCTGCTTCAAAGCGTCATTTAGAAGGTACAAGCCCTCATTTTTAGGGCGCAACGCCTCATTTTTTGGCCGCGAATCCTCCTTTTTAGGGGTCAATACGTCCTTTTTGCTGTAAAATCCCTCACTTTTATGTTCCAGACATCTCATTTACGGCACAAAGCCTTGTTTTGTGGTCCCAAAGCTTCCTCTTCAGAGTCCAAAGCTTTGATTCTGTGGTTGAATTCCTCGTTTTATAATCCAAACCCTCACGTTTATTGTACAAACCCTCATTTTTAGGGCCCAAACGCTCATTTTTATGCTGCAAATCATTTCACTGGAAAATGCCTCCTTTTTATGCTCCAAACGCCTCCTTTAGGGCACGATGTCTGAATGTTAGGTCCCAAAGATTTGGTTAAGAGCCCAAAGCTTTGAGTCTAGGGTTGAAAGCCTGCTTTTTACTCTACAAACCCTCCTGTTTAGGGTACAAACCCTCCTTTTTGGTGCACAAGCCCTCGCTGTTAGGGTGCAAACACTCACGTTAAGATTCCCAAGCTTCGAGTCCAGGGTTGAAATCCACATCTTTATGCTCCAAACGACCGTCTTTAGGCTTCAAATCCGACTTTTAATTCTGAAATCCCACTTTTTTACGCTCCAAACGCTACATTAAGGGCACAAAGTCTCCCTTTTAGGTCACAACGCTTCCTTTTTAGAGTCCGGAACGTTGGTTGCAGGGTTGAAAGCCTCCCTGTTCTGCTTCAAAGCGTCATTTAGAAGGTACAAGCCCTCATTTTTAGGGCGCAACGCCTCATTTTTTGGCCGCGAATCCTCCTTTTTAGGGGTCAATACGTCCTTTTTGCTGTAAAATCCCTCACTTTTATGTTCCGGACATCTCTTTTAGGGCACAAAGCCTTGTTTTGTGGTCCCAAAGCTTCCTCTTCAGAGTCCAAAGCTTTGATTCTGTGGTTGAATTCCTCGTTTTATAATCCAAACCCTCACGTTTATTGCACAAACCCTCATTTTTAGGGCCCAAACGCTCATTTTTATGCTGCAAATCATTTCACTGGAAAATGCCTCCTTTTTATGCTCCAAACGCCTCCTTTAGGGCACGATGTCTGAATGTTAGGTCCCAAAGATTTGGTTAAGAGCCCAAAGCTTTGAGTCTAGGGTTGAAAGCCTGCTTTTTACTCTACAAACCCTCCTGTTTAGGGTACAAACCCTCCTTTTTGGTGCACAAGCCCTCGCTGTTAGGGTGCAAACACTCACGTTAAGATTCCCAAGCTTCGAGTCCAGGGTTGAAATCCACATCTTTATGCTCCAAACGACCGTCTTTAGGCTTCAAATCCGACTTTAAATTCTGAAATCCCACTTTTTTACGCTCCAAACGCTACATTAAGGGCACAAAGTCTCCCTTTTAGGTCACAACGCTTCCTTTTTAGAGTCCGGAACGTTGGTTGCAGGGTTGAAAGCCTCCCTGTTCTGCTTCAAAGCGTCATTTAGAAGGTACAAGCCCTCATTTTTAGGGCGCAACGCCTCATTTTTTGGCCGCGAATCCTCCTTTTTAGGGGTCAATACGTCCTTTTTGCTGTAAAATCCCTCACTTTTATGTTCCGGACATCTCATTTAGGGCACAAAGCCTTGTTTTGTGGTCCCAAAGCTTCCTCTTCAGAGTACAAAGCTTTGATTCTGTGGTTGAATTCCTCGTTTTATAATCCAAACCCTCACGTTTATTGCACAAACCCTCATTTTTAGGGCCCAAACGCTCATTTTTATGCTGCAAATCATTTCACTGGAAAATGCCTCCTTTTTATGCTCCAAACGCCTCCTTTAGGGCACGATGTCTGAATGTTAGGTCCCAAAGATTTGGTTAAGAGCCCAAAGCTTTGAGTCTAGGGTTGAAAGCCTGCTTTTTACTCTACAAACCCTCCTGTTTAGGGTACAAACCCTCCTTTTTGGTGCACAAGCCCTCGCTGTTAGGGTGCAAACACTCACGTTAAGATTCCCAAGCTTCGAGTCCAGGGTTGAAATCCACATCTTTATGCTCCAAACGACCGTCTTTAGGCTTCAAATCCGACTTTAAATTCTGAAATCCCACTTTTTTACGCTCCAAACGCTACATTAAGGGCACAAAGTCTCCCTTTTAGGTCACAACGCTTCCTTTTTAGAGTCCGGAACGTTGGTTGCAGGGTTGAAAGCCTCCCTGTTCTGCTTCAAAGCGTCATTTAGAAGGTACAAGCCCTCATTTTTAGGGCGCAACGCCTCATTTTTTGGCCGCGAATCCTCCTTTTTAGGGGTCAATACGTCCTTTTTGCTGTAAAATCCCTCACTTTTATGTTCCGGACATCTCATTTAGGGCACAAAGCCTTGTTTTGTGGTCCCAAAGCTTCCTCTTCAGAGTCCAAAGCTTTGATTCTGTGGTTGAATTCCTCGTTTTATAATCCAAACCCTCACGTTTATTGCACAAACCCTCATTTTTAGGGCCCAAACGCTCATTTTTATGCTGCAAATCATTTCACTGGAAAATGCCTCCTTTTTATGCTCCAAACGCCTCCTTTAGGGCACGATGTCTGAATGTTAGGTCCCAAAGATTTGGTTAAGAGCCCAAAGCTTTGAGTCTAGGGTTGAAAGCCTGCTTTTTACTCTACAAACCCTCCTGTTTAGGGTACAAACCCTCCTTTTTGGTGCACAAGCCCTCGCTGTTAGGGTGCAAACACTCACGTTAAGATTCCCAAGCTTCGAGTCCAGGGTTGAAATCCACATCTTTATGCTCCAAACGACCGTCTTTAGGCTTCAAATCCGACTTTAAATTCTGAAATCCCACTTTTTTACGCTCCAAACGCTACATTAAGGGCACAAAGTCTCCCTTTTAGGTCACAACGCTTCCTTTTTAGAGTCCGGAACGTTGGTTGCAGGGTTGAAAGCCTCCCTGTTCTGCTTCAAAGCGTCATTTAGAAGGTACAAGCCCTCATTTTTAGGGCGCAACGCCTCATTTTTTGGCCGCGAATCCTCCTTTTTAGGGGTCAATACGTCCTTTTTGCTGTAAAATCCCTCACTTTTATGTTCCGGACATCTCATTTAGGGCACAAAGCCTTGTTTTGTGGTCCCAAAGCTTCCTCTTCAGAGTCCAAAGCTTTGATTCTGTGGTTGAATTCCTTGTTTTATAATCCAAACCCTCACGTTTATTGCACAAACCCTCATTTTTAGGGCCCAAACGCTCATTTTTATGCTGCAAATCATTTCACTGGAAAATGCCTCCTTTTTATGCTCCAGATGCCTCCTTTAGGGCACGATGTCTGAATGTTAGGTCCCAAAGATTTGGTTAAGAGCCCAAAGCTTTGAGTCTAGGGTTGAAAGCCTGCTTTTTACTCTACAAACCCTCCTGTTTAGGGTACAAACCCTCCTTTTTGGTGCACAAGCCCTCGCTGTTAGGGTGCAAACACTCACGTTAAGATTCCCAAGCTTCGAGTCCAGGGTTGAAATCCACATCTTTATGCTCCAAACGACCGTCTTTAGGCTTCAAATCCGACTTTAAATTCTGAAATCCCACTTTTTTACGCTCCAAACGCTACATTAAGGGCACAAAGTCTCCCTTTTAGGTCACAACGCTTCCTTTTTAGAGTCCGGAACGTTGGTTGCAGGGTTGAAAGCCTCCCTGTTCTGCTTCAAAGCGTCATTTAGAAGGTACAAGCCCTCATTTTTAGGGCGCAACGCCTCATTTTTTGGCCGCGAATCCTCCTTTTTAGGGGTCAATACGTCCTTTTTGCTGTAAAATCCCTCACTTTTATGTTCCGGACATCTCATTTAGGGCACAAAGCCTTGTTTTGTGGTCCCAAAGCTTCCTCTTCAGAGTCCAAAGCTTTGATTCTGTGGTTGAATTCCTCGTTTTATAATCCAAACCCTCACGTTTATTGCACAAACCCTCATTTTTAGGGCCCAAACGCTCATTTTTATGCTGCAAATCATTTCACTGGAAAATGCCTCCTTTTTATGCTCCAAACGCCTCCTTTAGGGCACGATGTCTGAATGTTAGGTCCCAAAGATTTGGTTAAGAGCCCAAAGCTTTGAGTCTAGGGTTGAAAGCCTGCTTTTTACTCTACAAACCCTCCTGTTTAGGGTACAAACCCTCCTTTTTGGTGCACAAGCCCTCGCTGTTAGGGTGCAAACACTCACGTTAAGATTCCCAAGCTTCGAGTCCAGGGTTGAAATCCACATCTTTATGCTCCAAACGACCGTCTTTAGGCTTCAAATCCGACTTTTAATTCTGAAATCCCACTTTTTTACGCTCCAAACGCTACATTAAGGGCACAAAGTCTCCCTTTTAGGTCACAACGCTTCCTTTTTAGAGTCCGGAACGTTGGTTCCAGGGTTGAAAGCCTCCCTGTTCTGCTTCAAAGCGTCATTTAGAAGGTACAAGCCCTCATTTTTAGGGCGCAACGCCTCATTTTTTGGCCGCGAATCCTCCTTTTTAGGGGTCAATACGTCCTTTTTACTGTAAAATCCCTCACTTTTATGTTCCAGACATCTCTTTTAGGGCACAAAGCCTTGTTTTGTGGTCCCAAAGCTTCCTCTTCAGAGTCCAAAGCTTTGATTCTGTGGTTGAATTCCTCGTTTTATAATCCAAACCCTCACGTTTATTGTACAAACCCTCATTTTTAGGGCCCAAACGCTCATTTTTATGCTGCAAATCATTTCACTGGAAAATGCCTCCTTTTTATGCTCCAGATGCCTCCTTTAGGGCACGATGTCTGAATGTTAGGTCCCAAAGATTTGGTTAAGAGCCCAAAGCTTTGAGTCTAGGGTTGAAAGCCTGCTTTTTACTCTACAAACCCTCCTGTTTAGGGTACAAACCCTCCTTTTTGGTGCACAAGCCCTCGCTGTTAGGGTGCAAACACTCACGTTAAGATTCCCAAGCTTCGAGTCCAGGGTTGAAATCCACATCTTTATGCTCCAAACGACCGTCTTTAGGCTTCAAATCCGACTTTTAATTCTGAAATCCCACTTTTTTACGCTCCAAACGCTACATTAAGGGCACAAAGTCTCCCTTTTAGGTCACAACGCTTCCTTTTTAGAGTCCGGAACGTTGGTTGCAGGGTTGAAAGCCTCCCTGTTCTGCTTCAAAGCGTCATTTAGAAGGTACAAGCCCTCATTTTTAGGGCGCAACGCCTCATTTTTTGGCCGCGAATCCTCCTTTTTAGGGGTCAATACGTCCTTTTTGCTGTAAAATCCCTCACTTTTATGTTCCGGACATCTCATTTAGGGCACAAAGCCTTGTTTTGTGGTCCCAAAGCTTCCTCTTCAGAGTCCAAAGCTTTGATTCTGTGGTTGAATTCCTCGTTTTATAATCCAAACCCTCACGTTTATTGCACAAACCCTCATTTTTAGGGCCCAAACGCTCATTTTTATGCTGCAAATCATTTCACTGGAAAATGCCTCCTTTTTATGCTCCAGATGCCTCCTTTAGGGCACGATGTCTGAATGTTAGGTCCCAAAGATTTGGTTAAGAGCCCAAAGCTTTGAGTCTAGGGTTGAAAGCCTGCTTTTTACTCTACAAACCCTCCTGTTTAGGGTACAAACCCTCCTTTTTGGTGCACAAGCCCTCGCTGTTAGGGTGCAAACACTCACGTTAAGATTCCCAAGCTTCGAGTCCAGGGTTGAAATCCACATCTTTATGCTCCAAACGACCGTCTTTAGGCTTCAAATCCGACTTTTAATTCTGAAATCCCACTTTTTTACGCTCCAAACGCTACATTAAGGGCACAAAGTCTCCCTTTTAGGTCACAACGCTTCCTTTTTAGAGTCCGGAACGTTGGTTGCAGGGTTGAAAGCCTCCCTGTTCTGCTTCAAAGCGTCATTTAGAAGGTACAAGCCCTCATTTTTAGGGCGCAACGCCTCATTTTTTGGCCGCGAATCCTCCTTTTTAGGGGTCAATACGTCCTTTTTGCTGTAAAATCCCTCACTTTTATGTTCCGGACATCTCATTTAGGGCACAAAGCCTTGTTTTGTGGTCCCAAAGCTTCCTCTTCAGAGTCCAAAGCTTTGATTCTGTGGTTGAATTCCTCGTTTTATAATCCAAACCCTCACGTTTATTGCACAAACCCTCATTTTTAGGGCCCAAACGCTCATTTTTATGCTGTAAATCATTTCACTGGAAAATGCCTCCTTTTTATGCTCCAAATGCCTCCTTTAGGGCACGATGTCTGAATGTTAGGTCCCAAAGATTTGGTTAAGAGCCCAAAGCTTTGAGTCTAGGGTTGAAAGCCTGCTTTTTACTCTACAAACCCTCCTGTTTAGGGTACAAACCCTCCTTTTTGGTGCACAAGCCCTCGCTGTTAGGGTGCAAACACTCACGTTAAGATTCCCAAGCTTCGAGTCCAGGGTTGAAATCCACATCTTTATGCTCCAAACGACCGTCTTTAGGCTTCAAATCCGACTTTTAATTCTGAAATCCCACTTTTTTACGCTCCAAACGCTACATTAAGGGCACGAAGTCTCCATTTTAGGTCACAACGCTTCCTTTTTAGAGTCCGGAACGTTGGTTCCAGGGTTGAAAGCCTCCCTGTTCTGCTTCAAAGCGTCATTTAGAAGGTACAAGCCCTCATTTTTAGGGCGCAACGCCTCATTTCTTGGCCGCGAATCCTCCTTTTTAGGGGTCAATACGTCCTTTTTACTGTAAAATCCCTCACTTTTATGTTCCAGACATCTCTTTTAGGGCACAAAGCCTTGTTTTGTGGTCCCAAAGCTTCCTCTTCAGAGTCCAAAGCTTTGATTCTGTGGTTGAATTCCTCGTTTTATAATCCAAACCCTCACGTTTATTGTACAAACCCTCATTTTTAGGGCCCAAACGCTCATTTTTATGCTGCAAATCATTTCACTGGAAAATGCCTCCTTTTTATGCTCCAGATGCCTCCTTTAGGGCACGATGTCTGAATGTTAGGTCCCAAAGATTTGGTTAAGAGCCCAAAGCTTTGAGTCTAGGGTTGAAAGCCTGCTTTTTACTCTACAAACCCTCCTGTTTAGGGTACAAACCCTCCTTTTTGGTGCACAAGCCCTCGCTGTTAGGGTGCAAACACTCACGTTAAGATTCCCAAGCTTCGAGTCCAGGGTTGAAATCCACATCTTTATGCTCCAAACGACCGTCTTTAGGCTTCAAATCCGACTTTTAATTCTGAAATCCCACTTTTTTACGCTCCAAACGCTACATTAAGGGCACAAAGTCTCCCTTTTAGGTCACAACGCTTCCTTTTTAGAGTCCGGAACGTTGGTTCCAGGGTTGAAAGCCTCCCTGTTCTGCTTCAAAGCGTCATTTAGAAGGTACAAGCCCTCATTTTTAGGGCGCAACGCCTCATTTTTTGGCCGCGAATCCTCCTTTTTAGGGGTCAATACGTCCTTTTTGCTGTAAAATCCCTCACTTTTATGTTCCAGACATCTCATTTACGGCACAAAGCCTTGTTTTGTGGTCCCAAAGCTTCCTCTTCAGAGTCCAAAGCTTTGATTCTGTGGTTGAATTCCTCGTTTTATAATCCAAACCCTCACGTTTATTGTACAAACCCTCATTTTTAGGGCCCAAACGCTCATTTTTATGCTGCAAATCATTTCACTGGAAAATGCCTCCTTTTTATGCTCCAAACGCCTCCTTTAGGGCACGATGTCTGAATGTTAGGTCCCAAAGATTTGGTTAAGAGCCCAAAGCTTTGAGTCTAGGGTTGAAAGCCTGCTTTTTACTCTACAAACCCTCCTGTTTAGGGTACAAACCCTCCTTTTTGGTGCACAAGCCCTCGCTGTTAGGGTGCAAACACTCACGTTAAGATTCCCAAGCTTCGAGTCCAGGGTTGAAATCCACATCTTTATGCTCCAAACGACCGTCTTTAGGCTTCAAATCCGACTTTTAATTCTGAAATCCCACTTTTTTACGCTCCAAACGCTACATTAAGGGCACAAAGTCTCCATTTTAGGTCACAACGCTTCCTTTTTAGAGTCCGGAACGTTGGTTCCAGGGTTGAAAGCCTCCCTGTTCTGCTTCAAAGCGTCATTTAGAAGGTACAAGCCCTCATTTTTAGGGCGCAACGCCTCATTTTTTGGCCGCGAATCCTCCTTTTTAGGGGTCAATACGTCCTTTTTGCTGTAAAATCCCTCACTTTTATGTTCCAGACATCTCATTTAGGGCACAAAGCCTTGTTTTGTGGTCCCAAAGCTTCCTCTTCAGAGTCCAAAGCTTTGATTCTGTGGTTGAATTCCTCGTTTTATAATCCAAACCCTCACGTTTATTGTACAAACCCTCATTTTTAGGGCCCAAACGCTCATTTTTATGCTGTAAATCATTTCACTGGAAAATGCCTCCTTTTTATGCTCCAAATGCCTCCTTTAGGGCACGATGTCTGAATGTTAGGTCCCAAAGATTTGGTTAAGAGCCCAAAGCTTTGAGTCTAGGGTTGAAAGCCTGCTTTTTACTCTACAAACCCTCCTGTTTAGGGTACAAACCCTCCTTTTTGGTGCACAAGCCCTCGCTGTTAGGGTGCAAACACTCACGTTAAGATTCCCAAGCTTCGAGTCCAGGGTTGAAATCCACATCTTTATGATCCAAACGACCGTCTTTAGGCTTCAAATCCGACTTTTAATTCTGAAATCCCACTTTTTTACGCTCCAAACGCTACATTAAGGGCACAAAGTCTCCATTTTAGGTCACAACGCTTCCTTTTTAGAGTCCGGAACGTTGGTTCCAGGGTTGAAAGCCTCCCTGTTCTGCTTCAAAGCGTCATTTAGAAGGTACAAGCCCTCATTTTTAGGGCGCAACGCCTCATTTTTTGGCCGCGAATCCTCCTTTTTAGGGGTCAATACGTCCTTTTTGCTGTAAAATCCCTCACTTTTATGTTCCAGACATCTCATTTAGGGCACAAAGCCTTGTTTTGTGGTCCCAAAGCTTCCTCTTCAGAGTCCAAAGCTTTGATTCTGTGGTTGAATTCCTCGTTTTATAATCCAAACCCTCACGTTTATTGTACAAACCCTCATTTTTAGGGCCCAAACGCTCATTTTTATGCTGTAAATCATTTCACTGGAAAATGCTTCCTTTTTATGCTCCAAATGCCTCCTTTAGGGCACGATGTCTGAATGTTAGGTCCCAAAGATTTGGTTAAGAGCCCAAAGCTTTGAGTCTAGGGTTGAAAGCCTGCTTTTTACTCTACAAACCCTCCTGTTTAGGGTACAAACCCTCCTTTTTGGTGCACAAGCCCTCGCTGTTAGGGTGCAAACACTCACGTTAAGATTCCCAAGCTTCGAGTCCAGGGTTGAAATCCACATCTTTATGCTCCAAACGACCGTCTTTAGGCTTCAAATCCGACTTTTAATTCTGAAATCCCACTTTTTTACGCTCCAAACGCTACATTAAGGGCACAAAGTCTCCATTTTAGGTCACAACGCTTCCTTTTTAGAGTCCGGAACGTTGGTTCCAGGGTTGAAAGCCTCCCTGTTCTGCTTCAAAGCGTCATTTAGAAGGTGCAAGCCCTCATTTTTAGGGCGCAACGCCTCATTTCTTGGCCGCGAATCCTCCTTTTTAGGGGTCAATACGTCCTTTTTACTGTAAAATCCCTCACTTTTATGTTCCAGACATCTCTTTTAGGGCACAAAGCCTTGTTTTGTGGTCCCAAAGCTTCCTCTTCAGAGTCCAAAGCTTTGATTCTGTGGTTGAATTCCTCGTTTTATAATCCAAACCCTCACGTTTATTGTACAAACCCTCATTTTTAGGGCCCAAACGCTCATTTTTATGCTGTAAATCATTTCACTGGAAAATGCCTCCTTTTTATGCTCCAGATGCCTCCTTTAGGGCACGATGTCTGAATGTTAGGTCCCAAAGATTTGGTTAAGAGCCCAAAGCTTTGAGTCTAGGGTTGAAAGCCTGCTTTTTACTCTACAAACCCTCCTGTTTAGGGTACAAACCCTCCTTTTTGGTGCACAAGCCCTCGCTGTTAGGGTGCAAACACTCACGTTAAGATTCCCAAGCTTCGAGTCCAGGGTTGAAATCCACATCTTTATGCTCCAAACGACCGTCTTTAGGCTTCAAATCCGACTTTAAATTCTGAAATCCCACTTTTTTACGCTCCAAACGCTACATTAAGGGCACAAAGTCTCCCTTTTAGGTCACAACGCTTCCTTTTTAGAGTCCGGAACGTTGGTTGCAGGGTTGAAAGCCTCCCTGTTCTGCTTCAAAGCGTCATTTAGAAGGTACAAGCCCTCATTTTTAGGGCGCAACGCCTCATTTTTTGGCCGCGAATCCTCCTTTTTAGGGGTCAATACGTCCTTTTTGCTGTAAAATCCCTCACTTTTATGTTCCAGACATCTCATTTACGGCACAAAGCCTTGTTTTGTGGTCCCAAAGCTTCCTCTTCAGAGTCCAAAGCTTTGATTCTGTGGTTGAATTCCTCGTTTTATAATCCAAACCCTCACGTTTATTGTACAAACCCTCATTTTTAGGGCCCAAACGCTCATTTTTATGCTGCAAATCATTTCACTGGAAAATGCCTCCTTTTTATGCTCCAAACGCCTCCTTTAGGGCACGATGTCTGAATGTTAGGTCCCAAAGATTTGGTTAAGAGCCCAAAGCTTGGAGTCTAGGGTTGAAAGCCTGCTTTTTACTCTACAAACCCTCCTGTTTAGGGTACAAACCCTCCTTTTTGGTGCACAAGCCCTCGCTGTTAGGGTGCAAACACTCACGTTAAGATTCCCAAGCTTCGAGTCCAGGGTTGAAATCCACATCTTTATGCTCCAAACGACCGTCTTTAGGCTTCAAATCCGACTTTTAATTCTGAAATCCCACTTTTTTACGCTCCAAACGCTACATTAAGGGCACAAAGTCTCCATTTTAGGTCACAACGCTTCCTTTTTAGAGTCCGGAACGTTGGTTCCAGGGTTGAAAGCCTCCCTGTTCTGCTTCAAAGCGTCATTTAGAAGGTACAAGCCCTCATTTTTAGGGCGCAACGCCTCATTTTTTGGCCGCGAATCCTCCTTTTTAGGGGTCAATACGTCCTTTTTGCTGTAAAATCCCTCACTTTTATGTTCCAGACATCTCTTTTAGGGCACAAAGCCTTGTTTTGTGGTCCCAAAGCTTCCTCTTCAGAGTCCAAAGCTTTGATTCTGTGGTTGAATTCCTCGTTTTATAATCCAAACCCTCACGTTTATTGCACAAACCCTCATTTTTAGGGCCCAAACGCTCATTTTTATGCTGCAAATCATTTCACTGGAAAATGCCTCCTTTTTATGCTCCAGATGCCTCCTTTAGGGCACGATGTCTGAATGTTAGGTCCCAAAGATTTGGTTAAGAGCCCAAAGCTTTGAGTCTAGGGTTGAAAGCCTGCTTTTTACTCTACAAACCCTCCTGTTTAGGGTACAAACCCTCCTTTTTGGTGCACAAGCCCTCGCTGTTAGGGTGCAAACACTCACGTTAAGATTCCCAAGCTTCGAGTCCAGGGTTGAAATCCACATCTTTATGCTCCAAACGACCGCCTTTAGGCTTCAAATCCGACTTTTAATTCTGAAATCCCACTTTTTTACGCTCCAAACGCTACATTAAGGGCACAAAGTCTCCATTTTAGGTCACAACGCTTCCTTTTTAGAGTCCGGAACGTTGGTTCCAGGGTTGAAAGCCTCCCTGTTCTGCTTCAAAGCGTCATTTAGAAGGTGCAAGCCCTCATTTTTAGGGCGCAACGCCTCATTTTTTGGCCGCGAATCCTCCTTTTTAGGGGTCAATACGTCCTTTTTACTGTAAAATCCCTCACTTTTATGTTCCAGACATCTCTTTTAGGGCACAAAGCCTTGTTTTGTGGTCCCAAAGCTTCCTCTTCAGAGTCCAAAGCTTTGATTCTGTGGTTGAATTCCTCGTTTTATAATCCAAACCCTCACGTTTATTGCACAAACCCTCATTTTTAGGGCCCAAACGCTCATTTTTATGCTGCAAATCATTTCACTGGAAAATGCCTCCTTTTTATGCTCCAGATGCCTCCTTTAGGGCACGATGTCTGAATGTTAGGTCCCAAAGATTTGGTTAAGAGCCCAAAGCTTGGAGTCTAGGGTTGAAAGCCTGCTTTTTACTCTACAAACCCTCCTGTTTAGGGTACAAACCCTCCTTTTTGGTGCACAAGCCCTCGCTGTTAGGGTGCAAACACTCACGTTAAGATTCCCAAGCTTCGAGTCCAGGGTTGAAATCCACATCTTTATGCTCCAAACGACCGTCTTTAGGCTTCAAATCCGACTTTAAATTCTGAAATCCCACTTTTTTACGCTCCAAACGCTACATTAAGGGCACAAAGTCTCCCTTTTAGGTCACAACGCTTCCTTTTTAGAGTCCGGAATGTTGGTTCCAGGGTTGAAAGCCTCCCTGTTCTGCTTCAAAGCGTCATTTAGAAGGTACAAGCCCTCATTTTTAGGGCGCAACGCCTCATTTTTTGGCCGCGAATCCTCCTTTTTAGGGGTCAATACGTCCTTTTTGCTGTAAAATCCCTCACTTTTATGTTCCAGACATCTCTTTTAGGGCACAAAGCCTTGTTTTGTGGTCCCAAAGCTTCCTCTTCAGAGTCCAAAGCTTTGATTCTGTGGTTGAATTCCTCGTTTTATAATCCAAACCCTCACGTTTATTGTACAAACCCTCATTTTTAGGGCCCAAACGCTCATTTTTATGCTGCAAATCATTTCACTGGAAAATGCCTCCTTTTTATGCTCCAGATGCCTCCTTTAGGGCACGATGTCTGAATGTTAGGTCCCAAAGATTTGGTTAAGAGCCCAAAGCTTTGAGTCTAGGGTTGAAAGCCTGCTTTTTACTCTACAAACCCTCCTGTTTAGGGTACAAACCCTCCTTTTTGGTGCACAAGCCCTCGCTGTTAGGGTGCAAACACTCACGTTAAGATTCCCAAGCTTCGAGTCCAGGGTTGAAATCCACATCTTTATGCTCCAAACGACCGCCTTTAGGCTTCAAATCCGACTTTAAATTCTGAAATCCCACTTTTTTACGCTCCAAACGCTACATTAAGGGCACAAAGTCTCCATTTTAGGTCACAACGCTTCCTTTTTAGAGTCCGGAACGTTGGTTGCAGGGTTGAAAGCCTCCCTGTTCTGCTTCAAAGCGTCATTTAGAAGGTACAAGCCCTCATTTTTAGGGCGCAACGCCTCATTTTTTGGCCGCGAATCCTCCTTTTTAGGGGTCAATACGTCCTTTTTGCTGTAAAATCCCTCACTTTTATGTTCCAGACATCTCTTTTAGGGCACAAAGCCTTGTTTTGTGGTCCCAAAGCTTCCTCTTCAGAGTTCAAAGCTTTGATTCTGTGGTTGAATTCCTCGTTTTATAATCCAAACCCTCACGTTTATTGCACAAACCCTCATTTTTAGGGCCCAAACGCTCATTTTTATGCTGTAAATCATTTCACTGGAAAATGCCTCCTTTTTATGCTCCAAATGCCTCCTTTAGGGCACGATGTCTGAATGTTAGGTCCCAAAGATTTGGTTAAGAGCCCAAAGCTTTGAGTCTAGGGTTGAAAGCCTGCTTTTTACTCTACAAACCCTCCTGTTTAGGGTACAAACCCTCCTTTTTGGTGCACAAGCCCTCGCTGTTAGGGTGCAAACACTCACGTTAAGATTCCCAAGCTTCGAGTCCAGGGTTGAAATCCACATCTTTATGCTCCAAACGACCGTCTTTAGGCTTCAAATCCGACTTTTAATCCTGAAATCCCACTTTTTTACGCTCCAAACGCTACATTAAGGGCACAAAGTCTCCATTTTAGGTCACAACGCTTCCTTTTTAGAGTCCGGAACGTTGGTTCCAGGGTTGAAAGCCTCCCTGTTCTGCTTCAAAGCGTCATTTAGAAGGTACAAGCCCTCATTTTTAGGGCGCAACGCCTCATTTTTTGGCCGCGAATCCTCCTTTTTAGGGGTCAATACGTCCTTTTTGCTGTAAAATCCCTCACTTTTATGTTCCAGACATCTCTTTTAGGGCACAAAGCCTTGTTTTGTGGTCCCAAAGCTTCCTCTTCAGAGTCCAAAGCTTTGATTCTGTGGTTGAATTCCTCGTTTTATAATCCAAACCCTCACGTTTATTGCACAAACCCTCATTTTTAGGGCCCAAACGCTCATTTTTATGCTGCAAATCATTTCACTGGAAAATGCCTCCTTTTTATGCTCCAAACGCCTCCTTTAGGGCACGATGTCTGAATGTTAGGTCCCAAAGATTTGGTTAAGAGCCCAAAGCTTGGAGTCTAGGGTTGAAAGCCTGCTTTTTACTCTACAAACCCTCCTGTTTAGGGTACAAACCCTCCTTTTTGGTGCACAAGCCCTCGCTGTTAGGGTGCAAACACTCACGTTAAGATTCCCAAGCTTCGAGTCCAGGGTTGAAATCCACATCTTTATGCTCCAAACGACCGTCTTTAGGCTTCAAATCCGACTTTTAATTCTGAAATCCCACTTTTTTACGCTCCAAACGCTACATTAAGGGCACAAAGTCTCCCTTTTAGGTCACAACGCTTCCTTTTTAGAGTCCGGAACGTTGGTTCCAGGGTTGAAAGCCTCCCTGTTCTGCTTCAAAGCGTCATTTAGAAGGTACAAGCCCTCATTTTTAGGGCGCAACGCCTCATTTTTTGGCCGCGAATCCTCCTTTTTAGGGGTCAATACGTCCTTTTTGCTGTAAAATCCCTCACTTTTATGTTCCAGACATCTCTTTTAGGGCACAAAGCCTTGTTTTGTGGTCCCAAAGCTTCCTCTTCAGAGTCCAAAGCTTTGATTCTGTGGTTGAATTCCTCGTTTTATAATCCAAACCCTCACGTTTATTGCACAAACCCTCATTTTTAGGGCCCAAATGCTCATTTTTATGCTGCAAATCATTTCACTGGAAAATGCCTCCTTTTTATGCTCCAGATGCCTCCTTTAGGGCACGATGTCTGAATGTTAGGTCCCAAAGATTTGGTTAAGAGCCCAAAGCTTTGAGTCTAGGGTTGAAAGCCTGCTTTTTACTCTACAAACCCTCCTGTTTAGGGTACAAACCCTCCTTTTTGGTGCACAAGCCCTCGCTGTTAGGGTGCAAACACTCACGTTAAGATTCCCAAGCTTCGAGTCCAGGGTTGAAATCCACATCTTTATGCTCCAAACGACCGTCTTTAGGCTTCAAATCCGACTTTTAATTCTGAAATCCCACTTTTTTACGCTCCAAACGCTACATTAAGGGCACAAAGTCTCCATTTTAGGTCACAACGCTTCCTTTTTAGAGTCCGGAACGTTGGTTCCAGGGTTGAAAGCCTCCCTGTTCTGCTTCAAAGCGTCATTTAGAAGGTACAAGCCCTCATTTTTAGGGCGCAACGCCTCATTTTTTGGCCGCGAATCCTCCTTTTTAGGGGTCAATACGTCCTTTTTGCTGTAAAATCCCTCACTTTTATGTTCCAGACATCTCTTTTAGGGCACAAAGCCTTGTTTTGTGGTCCCAAAGCTTCCTCTTCAGAGTCCAAAGCTTTGATTCTGTGGTTGAATTCCTCGTTTTATAATCCAAACCCTCACGTTTATTGCACAAACCCTCATTTTTAGGGCCCAAACGCTCATTTTTATGCTGCAAATCATTTCACTGGAAAATGCCTCCTTTTTATGCTCCAGATGCCTCCTTTAGGGCACGATGTCTGAATGTTAGGTCCCAAAGATTTGGTTAAGAGCCCAAAGCTTTGAGTCTAGGGTTGAAAGCCTGCTTTTTACTCTACAAACCCTCCTGTTTAGGGTACAAACCCTCCTTTTTGGTGCACAAGCCCTCGCTGTTAGGGTGCAAACACTCACGTTAAGATTCCCAAGCTTCGAGTCCAGGGTTGAAATCCACATCTTTATGCTCCAAACGACCGTCTTTAGGCTTCAAATCCGACTTTTAATTCTGAAATCCCACTTTTTTACGCTCCAAACGCTACATTAAGGGCACGAAGTCTCCATTTTAGGTCACAACGCTTCCTTTTTAGAGTCCGGAACGTTGGTTCCAGGGTTGAAAGCCTCCCTGTTCTGCTTCAAAGCGTCATTTAGAAGGTACAAGCCCTCATTTTTAGGGCGCAACGCCTCATTTTTTGGCCGCGAATCCTCCTTTTTAGGGGTCAATACGTCCTTTTTGCTGTAAAATCCCTCACTTTTATGTTCCAGACATCTCATTTAGGGCACAAAGCCTTGTTTTGTGGTCCCAAAGCTTCCTCTTCAGAGTCCAAAGCTTTGATTCTGTGGTTGAATTCCTCGTTTTATAATCCAAACCCTCACGTTTATTGCACAAACCCTCATTTTTAGGGCCCAAACGCTCATTTTTATGCTGTAAATCATTTCACTGGAAAATGCCTCCTTTTTATGCTCCAAATGCCTCCTTTAGGGCACGATGTCTGAATGTTAGGTCCCAAAGATTTGGTTAAGAGCCCAAAGCTTTGAGTCTAGGGTTGAAAGCCTGCTTTTTACTCTACAAACCCTCCTGTTTAGGGTACAAACCCTCCTTTTTGGTGCACAAGCCCTCGCTGTTAGGGTGCAAACACTCACGTTAAGATTCCCAAGCTTCGAGTCCAGGGTTGAAATCCACATCTTTATGCTCCAAACGACCGTCTTTAGGCTTCAAATCCGACTTTTAATTCTGAAATCCCACTTTTTTACGCTCCAAACGCTACATTAAGGGCACAAAGTCTCCATTTTAGGTCACAACGCTTCCTTTTTAGAGTCCGGAACGTTGGTTCCAGGGTTGAAAGCCTCCCTGTTCTGCTTCAAAGCGTCATTTAGAAGGTGCAAGCCCTCATTTTTAGGGCGCAACGCCTCATTTCTTGGCCGCGAATCCTCCTTTTTAGGGGTCAATACGTCCTTTTTACTGTAAAATCCCTCACTTTTATGTTCCAGACATCTCTTTTAGGGCACAAAGCCTTGTTTTGTGGTCCCAAAGCTTCCTCTTCAGAGTCCAAAGCTTTGATTCTGTGGTTGAATTCCTCGTTTTATAATCCAAACCCTCACGTTTATTGTACAAACCCTCATTTTTAGGGCCCAAACGCTCATTTTTATGCTGCAAATCATTTCACTGGAAAATGCCTCCTTTTTATGCTCCAGATGCCTCCTTTAGGGCACGATGTCTGAATGTTAGGTCCCAAAGATTTGGTTAAGAGCCCAAAGCTTTGAGTCTAGGGTTGAAAGCCTGCTTTTTACTCTACAAACCCTCCTGTTTAGGGTACAAACCCTCCTTTTTGGTGCACAAGCCCTCGCTGTTAGGGTGCAAACACTCACGTTAAGATTCCCAAGCTTCGAGTCCAGGGTTGAAATCCACATCTTTATGCTCCAAACGACCGTCTTTAGGCTTCAAATCCGACTTTTAATTCTGAAATCCCACTTTTTTACGCTCCAAACGCTACATTAAGGGCACAAAGTCTCCCTTTTAGGTCACAACGCTTCCTTTTTAGAGTCCGGAACGTTGGTTCCAGGGTTGAAAGCCTCCCTGTTCTGCTTCAAAGCGTCATTTAGAAGGTACAAGCCCTCATTTTTAGGGCGCAACGCCTCATTTTTTGGCCGCGAATCCTCCTTTTTAGGGGTCAATACGTCCTTTTTGCTGTAAAATCCCTCACTTTTATGTTCCAGACATCTCATTTACGGCACAAAGCCTTGTTTTGTGGTCCCAAAGCTTCCTCTTCAGAGTCCAAAGCTTTGATTCTGTGGTTGAATTCCTCGTTTTATAATCCAAACCCTCACGTTTATTGTACAAACCCTCATTTTTAGGGCCCAAACGCTCATTTTTATGCTGCAAATCATTTCACTGGAAAATGCCTCCTTTTTATGCTCCAAACGCCTCCTTTAGGGCACGATGTCTGAATGTTAGGTCCCAAAGATTTGGTTAAGAGCCCAAAGCTTTGAGTCTAGGGTTGAAAGCCTGCTTTTTACTCTACAAACCCTCCTGTTTAGGGTACAAACCCTCCTTTTTGGTGCACAAGCCCTCGCTGTTAGGGTGCAAACACTCACGTTAAGATTCCCAAGCTTCGAGTCCAGGGTTGAAATCCACATCTTTATGCTCCAAACGACCGTCTTTAGGCTTCAAATCCGACTTTTAATTCTGAAATCCCACTTTTTTACGCTCCAAACGCTACATTAAGGGCACAAAGTCTCCATTTTAGGTCACAACGCTTCCTTTTTAGAGTCCGGAACGTTGGTTCCAGGGTTGAAAGCCTCCCTGTTCTGCTTCAAAGCGTCATTTAGAAGGTACAAGCCCTCATTTTTAGGGCGCAACGCCTCATTTTTTGGCCGCGAATCCTCCTTTTTAGGGGTCAATACGTCCTTTTTGCTGTAAAATCCCTCACTTTTATGTTCCAGACATCTCATTTAGGGCACAAAGCCTTGTTTTGTGGTCCCAAAGCTTCCTCTTCAGAGTCCAAAGCTTTGATTCTGTGGTTGAATTCCTCGTTTTATAATCCAAACCCTCACGTTTATTGTACAAACCCTCATTTTTAGGGCCCAAACGCTCATTTTTATGCTGTAAATCATTTCACTGGAAAATGCCTCCTTTTTATGCTCCAAATGCCTCCTTTAGGGCACGATGTCTGAATGTTAGGTCCCAAAGATTTGGTTAAGAGCCCAAAGCTTTGAGTCTAGGGTTGAAAGCCTGCTTTTTACTCTACAAACCCTCCTGTTTAGGGTACAAACCCTCCTTTTTGGTGCACAAGCCCTCGCTGTTAGGGTGCAAACACTCACGTTAAGATTCCCAAGCTTCGAGTCCAGGGTTGAAATCCACATCTTTATGATCCAAACGACCGTCTTTAGGCTTCAAATCCGACTTTTAATTCTGAAATCCCACTTTTTTACGCTCCAAACGCTACATTAAGGGCACAAAGTCTCCATTTTAGGTCACAACGCTTCCTTTTTAGAGTCCGGAACGTTGGTTCCAGGGTTGAAAGCCTCCCTGTTCTGCTTCAAAGCGTCATTTAGAAGGTACAAGCCCTCATTTTTAGGGCGCAACGCCTCATTTTTTGGCCGCGAATCCTCCTTTTTAGGGGTCAATACGTCCTTTTTGCTGTAAAATCCCTCACTTTTATGTTCCAGACATCTCATTTAGGGCACAAAGCCTTGTTTTGTGGTCCCAAAGCTTCCTCTTCAGAGTCCAAAGCTTTGATTCTGTGGTTGAATTCCTCGTTTTATAATCCAAACCCTCACGTTTATTGTACAAACCCTCATTTTTAGGGCCCAAACGCTCATTTTTATGCTGTAAATCATTTCACTGGAAAATGCCTCCTTTTTATGCTCCAAATGCCTCCTTTAGGGCACGATGTCTGAATGTTAGGTCCCAAAGATTTGGTTAAGAGCCCAAAGCTTTGAGTCTAGGGTTGAAAGCCTGCTTTTTACTCTACAAACCCTCCTGTTTAGGGTACAAACCCTCCTTTTTGGTGCACAAGCCCTCGCTGTTAGGGTGCAAACACTCACGTTAAGATTCCCAAGCTTCGAGTCCAGGGTTGAAATCCACATCTTTATGCTCCAAACGACCGTCTTTAGGCTTCAAATCCGACTTTTAATTCTGAAATCCCACTTTTTTACGCTCCAAACGCTACATTAAGGGCACAAAGTCTCCATTTTAGGTCACAACGCTTCCTTTTTAGAGTCCGGAACGTTGGTTCCAGGGTTGAAAGCCTCCCTGTTCTGCTTCAAAGCGTCATTTAGAAGGTGCAAGCCCTCATTTTTAGGGCGCAACGCCTCATTTCTTGGCCGCGAATCCTCCTTTTTAGGGGTCAATACGTCCTTTTTACTGTAAAATCCCTCACTTTTATGTTCCAGACATCTCTTTTAGGGCACAAAGCCTTGTTTTGTGGTCCCAAAGCTTCCTCTTCAGAGTCCAAAGCTTTGATTCTGTGGTTGAATTCCTCGTTTTATAATCCAAACCCTCACGTTTATTGTACAAACCCTCATTTTTAGGGCCCAAACGCTCATTTTTATGCTGTAAATCATTTCACTGGAAAATGCCTCCTTTTTATGCTCCAGATGCCTCCTTTAGGGCACGATGTCTGAATGTTAGGTCCCAAAGATTTGGTTAAGAGCCCAAAGCTTTGAGTCTAGGGTTGAAAGCCTGCTTTTTACTCTACAAACCCTCCTGTTTAGGGTACAAACCCTCCTTTTTGGTGCACAAGCCCTCGCTGTTAGGGTGCAAACACTCACGTTAAGATTCCCAAGCTTCGAGTCCAGGGTTGAAATCCACATCTTTATGCTCCAAACGACCGTCTTTAGGCTTCAAATCCGACTTTAAATTCTGAAATCCCACTTTTTTACGCTCCAAACGCTACATTAAGGGCACAAAGTCTCCCTTTTAGGTCACAACGCTTCCTTTTTAGAGTCCGGAACGTTGGTTGCAGGGTTGAAAGCCTCCCTGTTCTGCTTCAAAGCGTCATTTAGAAGGTACAAGCCCTCATTTTTAGGGCGCAACGCCTCATTTTTTGGCCGCGAATCCTCCTTTTTAGGGGTCAATACGTCCTTTTTGCTGTAAAATCCCTCACTTTTATGTTCCAGACATCTCATTTACGGCACAAAGCCTTGTTTTGTGGTCCCAAAGCTTCCTCTTCAGAGTCCAAAGCTTTGATTCTGTGGTTGAATTCCTCGTTTTATAATCCAAACCCTCACGTTTATTGTACAAACCCTCATTTTTAGGGCCCAAACGCTCATTTTTATGCTGCAAATCATTTCACTGGAAAATGCCTCCTTTTTATGCTCCAAACGCCTCCTTTAGGGCACGATGTCTGAATGTTAGGTCCCAAAGATTTGGTTAAGAGCCCAAAGCTTGGAGTCTAGGGTTGAAAGCCTGCTTTTTACTCTACAAACCCTCCTGTTTAGGGTACAAACCCTCCTTTTTGGTGCACAAGCCCTCGCTGTTAGGGTGCAAACACTCACGTTAAGATTCCCAAGCTTCGAGTCCAGGGTTGAAATCCACATCTTTATGCTCCAAACGACCGTCTTTAGGCTTCAAATCCGACTTTTAATTCTGAAATCCCACTTTTTTACGCTCCAAACGCTACATTAAGGGCACAAAGTCTCCATTTTAGGTCACAACGCTTCCTTTTTAGAGTCCGGAACGTTGGTTCCAGGGTTGAAAGCCTCCCTGTTCTGCTTCAAAGCGTCATTTAGAAGGTACAAGCCCTCATTTTTAGGGCGCAACGCCTCATTTTTTGGCCGCGAATCCTCCTTTTTAGGGGTCAATACGTCCTTTTTGCTGTAAAATCCCTCACTTTTATGTTCCAGACATCTCTTTTAGGGCACAAAGCCTTGTTTTGTGGTCCCAAAGCTTCCTCTTCAGAGTCCAAAGCTTTGATTCTGTGGTTGAATTCCTCGTTTTATAATCCAAACCCTCACGTTTATTGCACAAACCCTCATTTTTAGGGCCCAAACGCTCATTTTTATGCTGCAAATCATTTCACTGGAAAATGCCTCCTTTTTATGCTCCAGATGCCTCCTTTAGGGCACGATGTCTGAATGTTAGGTCCCAAAGATTTGGTTAAGAGCCCAAAGCTTTGAGTCTAGGGTTGAAAGCCTGCTTTTTACTCTACAAACCCTCCTGTTTAGGGTACAAACCCTCCTTTTTGGTGCACAAGCCCTCGCTGTTAGGGTGCAAACACTCACGTTAAGATTCCCAAGCTTCGAGTCCAGGGTTGAAATCCACATCTTTATGCTCCAAACGACCGCCTTTAGGCTTCAAATCCGACTTTTAATTCTGAAATCCCACTTTTTTACGCTCCAAACGCTACATTAAGGGCACAAAGTCTCCATTTTAGGTCACAACGCTTCCTTTTTAGAGTCCGGAACGTTGGTTCCAGGGTTGAAAGCCTCCCTGTTCTGCTTCAAAGCGTCATTTAGAAGGTGCAAGCCCTCATTTTTAGGGCGCAACGCCTCATTTTTTGGCCGCGAATCCTCCTTTTTAGGGGTCAATACGTCCTTTTTACTGTAAAATCCCTCACTTTTATGTTCCAGACATCTCTTTTAGGGCACAAAGCCTTGTTTTGTGGTCCCAAAGCTTCCTCTTCAGAGTCCAAAGCTTTGATTCTGTGGTTGAATTCCTCGTTTTATAATCCAAACCCTCACGTTTATTGCACAAACCCTCATTTTTAGGGCCCAAACGCTCATTTTTATGCTGCAAATCATTTCACTGGAAAATGCCTCCTTTTTATGCTCCAGATGCCTCCTTTAGGGCACGATGTCTGAATGTTAGGTCCCAAAGATTTGGTTAAGAGCCCAAAGCTTGGAGTCTAGGGTTGAAAGCCTGCTTTTTACTCTACAAACCCTCCTGTTTAGGGTACAAACCCTCCTTTTTGGTGCACAAGCCCTCGCTGTTAGGGTGCAAACACTCACGTTAAGATTCCCAAGCTTCGAGTCCAGGGTTGAAATCCACATCTTTATGCTCCAAACGACCGTCTTTAGGCTTCAAATCCGACTTTAAATTCTGAAATCCCACTTTTTTACGCTCCAAACGCTACATTAAGGGCACAAAGTCTCCCTTTTAGGTCACAACGCTTCCTTTTTAGAGTCCGGAATGTTGGTTCCAGGGTTGAAAGCCTCCCTGTTCTGCTTCAAAGCGTCATTTAGAAGGTACAAGCCCTCATTTTTAGGGCGCAACGCCTCATTTTTTGGCCGCGAATCCTCCTTTTTAGGGGTCAATACGTCCTTTTTGCTGTAAAATCCCTCACTTTTATGTTCCAGACATCTCTTTTAGGGCACAAAGCCTTGTTTTGTGGTCCCAAAGCTTCCTCTTCAGAGTCCAAAGCTTTGATTCTGTGGTTGAATTCCTCGTTTTATAATCCAAACCCTCACGTTTATTGTACAAACCCTCATTTTTAGGGCCCAAACGCTCATTTTTATGCTGCAAATCATTTCACTGGAAAATGCCTCCTTTTTATGCTCCAGATGCCTCCTTTAGGGCACGATGTCTGAATGTTAGGTCCCAAAGATTTGGTTAAGAGCCCAAAGCTTTGAGTCTAGGGTTGAAAGCCTGCTTTTTACTCTACAAACCCTCCTGTTTAGGGTACAAACCCTCCTTTTTGGTGCACAAGCCCTCGCTGTTAGGGTGCAAACACTCACGTTAAGATTCCCAAGCTTCGAGTCCAGGGTTGAAATCCACATCTTTATGCTCCAAACGACCGCCTTTAGGCTTCAAATCCGACTTTAAATTCTGAAATCCCACTTTTTTACGCTCCAAACGCTACATTAAGGGCACAAAGTCTCCATTTTAGGTCACAACGCTTCCTTTTTAGAGTCCGGAACGTTGGTTGCAGGGTTGAAAGCCTCCCTGTTCTGCTTCAAAGCGTCATTTAGAAGGTACAAGCCCTCATTTTTAGGGCGCAACGCCTCATTTTTTGGCCGCGAATCCTCCTTTTTAGGGGTCAATACGTCCTTTTTGCTGTAAAATCCCTCACTTTTATGTTCCAGACATCTCTTTTAGGGCACAAAGCCTTGTTTTGTGGTCCCAAAGCTTCCTCTTCAGAGTTCAAAGCTTTGATTCTGTGGTTGAATTCCTCGTTTTATAATCCAAACCCTCACGTTTATTGCACAAACCCTCATTTTTAGGGCCCAAACGCTCATTTTTATGCTGTAAATCATTTCACTGGAAAATGCCTCCTTTTTATGCTCCAAATGCCTCCTTTAGGGCACGATGTCTGAATGTTAGGTCCCAAAGATTTGGTTAAGAGCCCAAAGCTTTGAGTCTAGGGTTGAAAGCCTGCTTTTTACTCTACAAACCCTCCTGTTTAGGGTACAAACCCTCCTTTTTGGTGCACAAGCCCTCGCTGTTAGGGTGCAAACACTCACGTTAAGATTCCCAAGCTTCGAGTCCAGGGTTGAAATCCACATCTTTATGCTCCAAACGACCGTCTTTAGGCTTCAAATCCGACTTTTAATCCTGAAATCCCACTTTTTTACGCTCCAAACGCTACATTAAGGGCACAAAGTCTCCATTTTAGGTCACAACGCTTCCTTTTTAGAGTCCGGAACGTTGGTTCCAGGGTTGAAAGCCTCCCTGTTCTGCTTCAAAGCGTCATTTAGAAGGTACAAGCCCTCATTTTTAGGGCGCAACGCCTCATTTTTTGGCCGCGAATCCTCCTTTTTAGGGGTCAATACGTCCTTTTTGCTGTAAAATCCCTCACTTTTATGTTCCAGACATCTCTTTTAGGGCACAAAGCCTTGTTTTGTGGTCCCAAAGCTTCCTCTTCAGAGTCCAAAGCTTTGATTCTGTGGTTGAATTCCTCGTTTTATAATCCAAACCCTCACGTTTATTGCACAAACCCTCATTTTTAGGGCCCAAACGCTCATTTTTATGCTGCAAATCATTTCACTGGAAAATGCCTCCTTTTTATGCTCCAAACGCCTCCTTTAGGGCACGATGTCTGAATGTTAGGTCCCAAAGATTTGGTTAAGAGCCCAAAGCTTGGAGTCTAGGGTTGAAAGCCTGCTTTTTACTCTACAAACCCTCCTGTTTAGGGTACAAACCCTCCTTTTTGGTGCACAAGCCCTCGCTGTTAGGGTGCAAACACTCACGTTAAGATTCCCAAGCTTCGAGTCCAGGGTTGAAATCCACATCTTTATGCTCCAAACGACCGTCTTTAGGCTTCAAATCCGACTTTTAATTCTGAAATCCCACTTTTTTACGCTCCAAACGCTACATTAAGGGCACAAAGTCTCCCTTTTAGGTCACAACGCTTCCTTTTTAGAGTCCGGAACGTTGGTTCCAGGGTTGAAAGCCTCCCTGTTCTGCTTCAAAGCGTCATTTAGAAGGTACAAGCCCTCATTTTTAGGGCGCAACGCCTCATTTTTTGGCCGCGAATCCTCCTTTTTAGGGGTCAATACGTCCTTTTTGCTGTAAAATCCCTCACTTTTATGTTCCAGACATCTCTTTTAGGGCACAAAGCCTTGTTTTGTGGTCCCAAAGCTTCCTCTTCAGAGTCCAAAGCTTTGATTCTGTGGTTGAATTCCTCGTTTTATAATCCAAACCCTCACGTTTATTGCACAAACCCTCATTTTTAGGGCCCAAATGCTCATTTTTATGCTGCAAATCATTTCACTGGAAAATGCCTCCTTTTTATGCTCCAGATGCCTCCTTTAGGGCACGATGTCTGAATGTTAGGTCCCAAAGATTTGGTTAAGAGCCCAAAGCTTTGAGTCTAGGGTTGAAAGCCTGCTTTTTACTCTACAAACCCTCCTGTTTAGGGTACAAACCCTCCTTTTTGGTGCACAAGCCCTCGCTGTTAGGGTGCAAACACTCACGTTAAGATTCCCAAGCTTCGAGTCCAGGGTTGAAATCCACATCTTTATGCTCCAAACGACCGTCTTTAGGCTTCAAATCCGACTTTTAATTCTGAAATCCCACTTTTTTACGCTCCAAACGCTACATTAAGGGCACAAAGTCTCCATTTTAGGTCACAACGCTTCCTTTTTAGAGTCCGGAACGTTGGTTCCAGGGTTGAAAGCCTCCCTGTTCTGCTTCAAAGCGTCATTTAGAAGGTACAAGCCCTCATTTTTAGGGCGCAACGCCTCATTTTTTGGCCGCGAATCCTCCTTTTTAGGGGTCAATACGTCCTTTTTGCTGTAAAATCCCTCACTTTTATGTTCCAGACATCTCTTTTAGGGCACAAAGCCTTGTTTTGTGGTCCCAAAGCTTCCTCTTCAGAGTCCAAAGCTTTGATTCTGTGGTTGAATTCCTCGTTTTATAATCCAAACCCTCACGTTTATTGCACAAACCCTCATTTTTAGGGCCCAAACGCTCATTTTTATGCTGCAAATCATTTCACTGGAAAATGCCTCCTTTTTATGCTCCAGATGCCTCCTTTAGGGCACGATGTCTGAATGTTAGGTCCCAAAGATTTGGTTAAGAGCCCAAAGCTTGGAGTCTAGGGTTGAAAGCCTGCTTTTTACTCTACAAACCCTCCTGTTTAGGGTACAAACCCTCCTTTTTGGTGCACAAGCCCTCGCTGTTAGGGTGCAAACACTCACGTTAAGATTCCCAAGCTTCGAGTCCAGGGTTGAAATCCACATCTTTATGCTCCAAACGACCGCCTTTAGGCTTCAAATCCGACTTTTAATTCTGAAATCCCACTTTTTTACGCTCCAAACGCTACATTAAGGGCACGAAGTCTCCATTTTAGGTCACAACGCTTCCTTTTTAGAGTCCGGAACGTTGGTTCCAGGGTTGAAAGCCTCCCTGATCTGCTTCAAAGCGTCATTTAGAAGGTACAAGCCCTCATTTTTAGGGCGCAACGCCTCATTTTTTGGCCGCGAATCCTCCTTTTTAGAGGTCAATACGTCCTTTTTACTGTAAAATCCCTCACTTTTATGTTCCAGACATCTCTTTTAGGGCACAAAGCCTTGTTTTGTGGTCCCAAAGCTTCCTCTTCAGAGTTCAAAGCTTTGATTCTGTGGTTGAATTCCTCGTTTTATAATCCAAACCCTCACGTTTATTGTACAAACCCTCATTTTTAGGGCCCAAACGCTCATTTTTATGCTGCAAATCATTTCACTGGAAAATGCCTCCTTTTTATGCTCCAAACGCCTCCTTTAGGGCACGATGTCTGAATGTTAGGTCCCAAAGATTTGGTTAAGAGCCCAAAGCTTTGAGTCTAGGGTTGAAAGCCTGCTTTTTACTCTACAAACCCTCCTGTTTAGGGTACAAACCCTCCTTTTTGGTGCACAAGCCCTCGCTGTTAGGGTGCAAACACTCACGTTAAGATTCCCAAGCTTCGAGTCCAGGGTTGAAATCCACATCTTTATGCTCCAAACGACCGTCTTTAGGCTTCAAATCCGACTTTTAATTCTGAAATCCCACTTTTTTACGCTCCAAACGCTACATTAAGGGCACAAAGTCTCCATTTCAGTTCACAACGCTTCCTTTTTAGAGTCCGGAACGTTGGTTCCAGGGTTGAAAGCCTCCCTGTTCTGCTTCAAAGCGTCATTTAGAAGGTACAAGCCCTCATTTTTAGGGCGCAACGCCTCATTTTTTGGCCGCGAATCCTCCTTTTTAGGGGTCAATACGTCCTTTTTACTGTAAAATCCCTCACTTTTATGTTCCAGACATCTCTTTTAGGGCACAAAGCCTTGTTTTGTGGTCCCAAAGCTTCCTCTTCAGAGTCCAAAGCTTTGATTCTGTGGTTGAATTCCTCGTTTTATAATCCAAACCCTCACGTTTATTGCACAAACCCTCATTTTTAGGGCCCAAACGCTCATTTTTATGCTGCAAATCATTTCACTGGAAAATGCCTCCTTTTTATGCTCCAGATGCCTCCTTTAGGGCACGATGTCTGAATGTTAGGTCCCAAAGATTTGGTTAAGAGCCCAAAGCTTTGAGTCTAGGGTTGAAAGCCTGCTTTTTACTCTACAAACCCTCCTGTTTAGGGTACAAACCCTCCTTTTTGGTGCACAAGCCCTCGCTGTTAGGGTGCAAACACTCACGTTAAGATTCCCAAGCTTCGAGTCCAGGGTTGAAATCCACATCTTTATGCTCCAAACGACCGTCTTTAGGCTTCAAATCCGACTTTTAATTCTGAAATCCCACTTTTTTACGCTCCAAACGCTACATTAAGGGCACAAAGTCTCCCTTTTAGGTCACAACGCTTCCTTTTTAGAGTCCGGAACGTTGGTTCCAGGGTTGAAAGCCTCCCTGTTCTGCTTCAAAGCGTCATTTAGAAGGTACAAGCCCTCATTTTTAGGGCGCAACGCCTCATTTTTTGGCCGCGAATCCTCCTTTTTAGGGGTCAATACGTCCTTTTTGCTGTAAAATCCCTCACTTCTATGTTCCGGACATCTCATTTAGGGCACAAAGCCTTGTTTTGTGGTCCCAAAGCTTCCTCTTCAGAGTCCAAAGCTTTGATTCTGTGGTTGAATTCCTCGTTTTATAATCCAAACCCTCACGTTTATTGTACAAACCCTCATTTTTAGGGCCCAAACGCTCATTTTTATGCTGTAAATCATTTCACTGGAAAATGCCTCCTTTTTATGCTCCAAACGCCTCCTTTAGGGCACGATGTCTGAATGTTAGGTCCCAAAGATTTGGTTAAGAGCCCAAAGCTTTGAGTCTAGGGTTGAAAGCCTGCTTTTTACTCTACAAACCCTCCTGTTTAGGGTACAAACCCTCCTTTTTGGTGCACAAGCCCTCGCTGTTAGGGTGCAAACACTCACGTTAAGATTCCCAAGCTTCGAGTCCAGGGTTGAAATCCACATCTTTATGCTCCAAACGACCGCCTTTAGGCTTCAAATCCGACTTTTAATTCTGAAATCCCACTTTTTTACGCTCCAAACGCTACATTAAGGGCACAAAGTCTCCATTTTAGGTCACAACGCTTCCTTTTTAGAGTCCGGAACGTTGGTTCCAGGGTTGAAAGCCTCCCTGTTCTGCTTCAAAGCGTCATTTAGAAGGTACAAGCCCTCATTTTTAGGGCGCAACGCCTCATTTTTTGGCCGCGAATCCTCCTTTTTAGGGGTCAATACGTCCTTTTTACTGTAAAATCCCTCACTTTTATGTTCCAGACATCTCTTTTAGGGCACAAAGCCTTGTTTTGTGGTCCCAAAGCTTCCTCTTCAGAGTTCAAAGCTTTGATTCTGTGGTTGAATTCCTCGTTTTATAATCCAAACCCTCACGTTTATTGTACAAACCCTCATTTTTAGGGCCCAAATGCTCATTTTTATGCTGCAAATCATTTCACTGGAAAATGCCTCCTTTTTATGCTCCAAACGCCTCCTTTAGGGCACGATGTCTGAATGTTAGGTCCCAAAGATTTGGTTAAGAGCCCAAAGCTTGGAGTCTAGGGTTGAAAGCCTGCTTTTTACTCTACAAACCCTCCTGTTTAGGGTACAAACCCTCCTTTTTGGTGCACAAGCCCTCGCTGTTAGGGTGCAAACACTCACGTTAAGATTCCCAAGCTTCGAGTCCAGGGTTGAAATCCACATCTTTATGCTCCAAACGACCGCCTTTAGGCTTCAAATCCGACTTTTAATTCTGAAATCCCACTTTTTTACGCTCCAAACGCTACATTAAGGGCACAAAGTCTCCATTTTAGGTCACAACGCTTCCTTTTTAGAGTCCGGAACGTTGGTTCCAGGGTTGAAAGCCTCCCTGTTCTGCTTCAAAGCGTCATTTAGAAGGTACAAGCCCTCATTTTTAGGGCGCAACGCCTCATTTTTTGGCCGCGAATCCTCCTTTTTAGGGGTCAATACGTCCTTTTTACTGTAAAATCCCTCACTTTTATGTTCCGGACATCTCATTTAGGGCACAAAGCCTTGTTTTGTGGTCCCAAAGTTTCCTCTTCAGAGTCCAAAGCTTTGATTCTGTGGTTGAATTCCTCGTTTTATAATCCAAACCCTCACGTTTATTGTACAAACCCTCATTTTTAGGGCCCAAACGCTCATTTTTATGCTGTAAATCATTTCACTGGAAAATACCTCCTTTTTATGCTCCAAACGCCTCCTTTGGGGCACGATGTCTGAATGTTAGGTCCCAAAGATTTGGTTAAGAGCCCAAAGCTTTGAGTCTAGGGTTGAAAGCCTGCTTTTTACTCTACAAACCCTCCTGTTTAGGGTACAAACCCTCCTTTTTGGTGCACAAGCCCTCGCTGTTAGGGTGCAAACACTCACGTTAAGATTCCCAAGCTTCGAGTCCAGGGTTGAAATCCACATCTTTATGCTCCAAACGACCGTCTTTAGGCTTCAAATCCGACTTTTAATTCTGAAATCCCACTTTTTTACGCTCCAAACGCTACATTAAGGGCACAAAGTCTCCCTTTTAGGTCACAACGCTTCCTTTTTAGAGTCCGGAACGTTGGTTCCAGGGTTGAAAGCCTCCCTGATCTGCTTCAAAGCGTCATTTAGAAGGTACAAGCCCTCATTTTTAGGGCGCAACGCCTCATTTTTTGGCCGCGAATCCTCCTTTTTAGGGGTCAATACGTCCTTTTTGCTGTAAAATCCCTCACTTTTATGTTCCGGACATCTCATTTAGGGCACAAAGCCTTGTTTTGTGGTCCCAAAGCTTCCTCTTCAGAGTCCAAAGCTTTGATTCTGTGGTTGAATTCCTCGTTTTATAATCCAAACCCTCACGTTTATTGCACAAACCCTCATTTTTAGGGCCCAAACGCTCATTTTTATGCTGCAAATCATTTCACTGGAAAATGCCTCCTTTTTATGCTCCAAACGCCTCCTTTAGGGCACGATGTCTGAATGTTAGGTCCCAAAGATTTGGTTAAGAGCCCAAAGCTTTGAGTCTAGGGTTGAAAGCCTGCTTTTTACTCTACAAACCCTCCTGTTTAGGGTACAAACCCTCCTTTTTGGTGCACAAGCCCTCGCTGTTAGGGTGCAAACACTCACGTTAAGATTCCCAAGCTTCGAGTCCAGGGTTGAAATCCACATCTTTATGCTCCAAACGACCGCCTTTAGGCTTCAAATCCGACTTTAAATTCTGAAATCCCACTTTTTTACGCTCCAAACGCTACATTAAGGGCACAAAGTCTCCATTTTAGGTCACAACGCTTCCTTTTTAGAGTCCGGAACGTTGGTTCCAGGGTTGAAAGCCTCCCTGTTCTGCTTCAAAGCGTCATTTAGAAGGTACAAGCCCTCATTTTTAGGGCGCAACGCCTCATTTTTTGGCCGCGAATCCTCCTTTTTAGGGGTCAATACGTCCTTTTTGCTGTAAAATCCCTCACTTTTATGTTCCAGACATCTCATTTAGGGCACAAAGCCTTGTTTTGTGTTCCCAAAGTTTCCTCTTCAGAGTCCAAAGCTTTGATTCTGTGGTTGAATTCCTCGTTTTATAATCCAAACCCTCACGTTTATTGCACAAACCCTCATTTTTAGGGCCCAAACGCTCATTTTTATGCTGCAAATCATTTCACTGGAAAATGCCTCCTTTTTATGCTCCAGATGCCTCCTTTAGGGCACGATGTCTGAATGTTAGGTCCCAAAGATTTGGTTAAGAGCCCAAAGCTTTGAGTCTAGGGTTGAAAGCCTGCTTTTTACTGTACAAACCCTCCTGTTTAGGGTACAAACCCTCCTTTTTGGTGCACAAGCCCTCGCTGTTAGGGTGCAAACACTCACGTTAAGATTCCCAAGCTTCGAGTCCAGGGTTGAAATCCACATCTTTATGCTCCAAACGACCGTCTTTAGGCTTCAAATCCGACTTTTAATTCTGAAATCCCACTTTTTTACGCTCCAAACGCTACATTAAGGGCACAAAGTCTCCCTTTTAGGTCACAACGCTTCCTTTTTAGAGTCCGGAACGTTGGTTCCAGGGTTGAAAGCCTCCCTGATCTGCTTCAAAGCGTCATTTAGAAGGTACAAGCCCTCATTTTTAGGGCGCAACGCCTCATTTTTTGGCCGCGAATCCTCCTTTTTAGGGGTCAATACGTCCTTTTTGCTGTAAAATCCCTCACTTTTATGTTCCGGACATCTCATTTAGGGCACAAAGCCTTGTTTTGTGGTCCCAAAGCTTCCTCTTCAGAGTCCAAAGCTTTGATTCTGTGGTTGAATTCCTTGTTTTATAATCCAAACCCTCACGTTTATTGTACAAACCCTCATTTTTAGGGCCCAAACGCTCATTTTTATGCTGCAAATCATTTCACTGGAAAATGCCTCCTTTTTATGCTCCAAATGCCTCCTTTAGGGCACGATGTCTGAATGTTAGGTCCCAAAGATTTGGTTAAGAGCCCAAAGCTTTGAGTCTAGGGTTGAAAGCCTGCTTTTTACTCTACAAACCCTCCTGTTTAGGGTACAAACCCTCCTTTTTGGTGCACAAGCCCTCGCTGTTAGGGTGCAAACACTCACGTTAAGATTCCCAAGCTTCGAGTCCAGGGTTGAAATCCACATCTTTATGCTCCAAACGACCGCCTTTAGGCTTCAAATCCGACTTTTAATTCTGAAATCCCACTTTTTTACGCTCCAAACGCTACATTAAGGGCACAAAGTCTCCATTTTAGGTCACAACGCTTCCTTTTTAGAGTCCGGAACGTTGGTTCCAGGGTTGAAAGCCTCCCTGTTCTGCTTCAAAGCGTCATTTAGAAGGTACAAGCCCTCATTTTTAGGGCGCAACGCCTCATTTTTTGGCCGCGAATCCTCCTTTTTAGGGGTCAATACGTCCTTTTTGCTGTAAAATCCCTCACTTTTATGTTCCGGACATCTCATTTAGGGCACAAAGCCTTGTTTTGTGGTCCCAAAGCTTCCTCTTCAGAGTCCAAAGCTTTGATTCTGTGGTTGAATTCCTCGTTTTATAATCCAAACCCTCACGTTCATTGTACAAACCCTCATTTTTAGGGCCCAAACGCTCATTTTTATGCTGCAAATCATTTCACTGGAAAATGCCTCCTTTTTATGCTCCAAACGCCTCCTTTAGGGCACGATGTCTGAATGTTAGGTCCCAAAGATTTGGTTAAGAGCCCAAAGCTTTGAGTCTAGGGTTGAAAGCCTGCTTTTTACTCTACAAACCCTCCTGTTTAGGGTACAAACCCTCCTTTTTGGTGCACAAGCCCTCGCTGTTAGGGTGCAAACACTCACGTTAAGATTCCCAAGCTTCGAGTCCAGGGTTGAAATCCACATCTTTATGCTCCAAACGACCGTCTTTAGGCTTCAAATCCGACTTTTAATTCTGAAATCCCACTTTTTTACGCTCCAAACGCTACATTAAGGGCACAAAGTCTCCATTTTAGGTCACAACGCTTCCTTTTTAGAGTCCGGAACGTTGGTTCCAGGGTTGAAAGCCTCCCTGTTCTGCTTCAAAGCGTCATTTAGAAGGTACAAGCCCTCATTTTTAGGGCGCAACGCCTCATTTTTTGGCCGCGAATCCTCCTTTTTAGGGGTCAATACGTCCTTTTTGCTGTAAAATCCCTCACTTTTATGTTCCAGACATCTCATTTAGGGCACAAAGCCTTGTTTTGTGGTCCCAAAGCTTCCTCTTCAGAGTCCAAAGCTTTGATTCTGTGGTTGAATTCCTCGTTTTATAATCCAAACCCTCACGTTTATTGTACAAACCCTCATTTTTAGGGCCCAAACGCTCATTTTTATGCTGTAAATCATTTCACTGGAAAATGCCTCCTTTTTATGCTCCAAACGCCTCCTTTAGGGCACGATGTCTGAATGTTAGGTCCCAAAGATTTGGTTAAGAGCCCAAAGCTTTGAGTCTAGGGTTGAAAGCCTGCTTTTTACTCTACAAACCCTCCTGTTTAGGGTACAAACCCTCCTTTTTGGTGCACAAGCCCTCGCTGTTAGGGTGCAAACACTCACGTTAAGATTCCCAAGCTTCGAGTCCAGGGTTGAAATCCACATCTTTATGCTCCAAACGACCGCCTTTAGGCTTCAAATCCGACTTTTAATTCTGAAATCCCACTTTTTTACGCTCCAAACGCTACATTAAGGGCACAAAGTCTCCCTTTTAGGTCACAACGCTTCCTTTTTAGAGTCCGGAACGTTGGTTCCAGGGTTGAAAGCCTCCCTGATCTGCTTCAAAGCATCATTTAGAAGGTACAAGCCCTCATTTTTAGGGCGCACCGCCTCATTTTTTCGCCGCGAATCCTCCTTTTTAGGGGTCAATACGTCCTTTTTACTGTAAAATCCCTCACTTTTATGTTCCAGACATCTCTTTTAGGGCACAAAGCCTTGTTTTGTGGTCCCAAAGCTTCCTCTTCAGAGTCCAAAGCTTTGATTCTGTGGTTGAATTCCTCGTTTTATAATCCAAACCCTCACGTTTATTGCACAAACCCTCATTTTTAGGGCCCAAACGCTCATTTTTATGCTGCAAATCATTTCACTGGAAAATGCCTCCTTTTTATGCTCCAGATGCCTCCTTTAGGGCACGATGTCTGAATGTTAGGTCCCAAAGATTTGGTTAAGAGCCCAAAGCTTTGAGTCTAGGGTTGAAAGCCTGCTTTTTACTCTACAAACCCTCCTGTTTAGGGTACAAACCCTCCTTTTTGGTGCACAAGCCCTCGCTGTTAGGGTGCAAACACTCACGTTAAGATTCCCAAGCTTCGAGTCCAGGGTTGAAATCCACATCTTTATGCTCCAAACGACCGTCTTTAGGCTTCAAATCCGACTTTTAATTCTGAAATCCCACTTTTTTACGCTCCAAACGCTACATTAAGGGCACAAAGTCTCCATTTTAGGTCACAACGCTTCCTTTTTAGAGTCCGGAACGTTGGTTCCAGGGTTGAAAGCCTCCCTGTTCTGCTTCAAAGCGTCATTTAGAAGGTACAAGCCCTCATTTTTAGGGCGCAACGCCTCATTTTTTGGCCGCGAATCCTCCTTTTTAGGGGTCAATACGTCCTTTTTGCTGTAAAATCCCTCACTTTTATGTTCCGGACATCTCATTTAGGGCACAAAGCCTTGTTTTGTGGTCCCAAAGTTTCCTCTTCAGAGTCCAAAGCTTTGATTCTGTGGTTGAATTCCTCGTTTTATAATCCAAACCCTCACGTTTATTGCACAAACCCTCATTTTTAGGGCCCAAACGCTCATTTTTATGCTGCAAATCATTTCACTGGAAAATGCCTCCTTTTTATGCTCCAGATGCCTCCTTTAGGGCACGATGTCTGAATGTTAGGTCCCAAAGATTTGGTTAAGAGCCCAAAGCTTGGAGTCTACGGTTGAAAGCCTGCTTTTTACTCTACAAACCCTCCTGTTTAGGGTACAAACCCTCCTTTTTGGTGCACAAGCCCTCGCTGTTAGGGTGCAAACACTCACGTTAAGATTCCCAAGCTTCGAGTCCAGGGTTGAAATCCACATCTTTATGCTCCAAACGACCGCCTTTAGGCTTCAAATCCGACTTTTAATTCTGAAATCCCACTTTTTTACGCTCCAAACGCTACATTAAGGGCACAAAGTCTCCATTTTAGGTCACAACGCTTCCTTTTTAGAGTCCGGAACGTTGGTTCCAGGGTTGAAAGCCTCCCTGTTCTGCTTCAAAGCGTCATTTAGAAGGTACAAGCCCTCATTTTTAGGGCGCAACGCCTCATTTTTTGGCCGCGAATCCTCCTTTTTAGGGGTCAATACGTCCTTTTTGCTGTAAAATCCCTCACTTTTATGTTCCAGACATCTCATTTACGGCACAAAGCCTTGTTTTGTGGTCCCAAAGCTTCCTCTTCAGAGTCCAAAGCTTTGATTCTGTGGTTGAATTCCTCGTTTTATAATCCAAACCCTCACGTTTATTGTACAAACCCTCATTTTTAGGGCCCAAACGCTCATTTTTATGCTGTAAATCATTTCACTGGAAAATGCCTCCTTTTTATGCTCCAAACGCCTCCTTTAGGGCACGATGTCTGAATGTTAGGTCCCAAAGATTTGGTTAAGAGCCCAAAGCTTGGAGTCTAGGGTTGAAAGCCTGCTTTTTACTCTACAAACCCTCCTGTTTAGGGTACAAACCCTCCTTTTTGGTGCACAAGCCCTCGCTGTTAGGGTGCAAACACTCACGTTAAGATTCCCAAGCTTCGAGTCCAGGGTTGAAATCCACATCTTTATGCTCCAAACGACCGTCTTTAGGCTTCAAATCCGACTTTTAATTCTGAAATCCCACTTTTTTACGCTCCAAACGCTACATTAAGGGCACAAAGTCTCCATTTTAGGTCACAACGCTTCCTTTTTAGAGTCCGGAACGTTGGTTCCAGGGTTGAAAGCCTCCCTGTTCTGCTTCAAAGCGTCATTTAGAAGGTACAAGCCCTCATTTTTAGGGCGCAACGCCTCATTTTTTGGCCGCGAATCCTCCTTTTTAGGGGTCAATACGTCGTTTTTGCTGTAAAATCCCTCACTTTTATGTTCCAGACATCTCTTTTAGGGCACAAAGCCTTGTTTTGTGGTCCCAAAGCTTCCTCTTCAGAGTCCAAAGCTTTGATTCTGTGTTTGAATTCCTTGTTTTATAATCCAAACCCTCACGTTTATTGTACAAACCCTCATTTTTAGGGCCCAAACGCTCATTTTTATGCTGCAAATCATTTCACTGGAAAATGCCTCCTTTTTATGCTCCAAACGCCTCCTTTAGGGCACGATGTCTGAATGTTAGGTCCCAAAGATTTGGTTAAGAGCCCAAAGCTTGGAGTCTAGGGTTGAAAGCCTGCTTTTTACTCTACAAACCCTCCTGTTTAGGGTACAAACCCTCCTTTTTGGTGCACAAGCCCTCGCTGTTAGGGTGCAAACACTCACGTTAAGATTCCCAAGCTTCGAGTCCAGGGTTGAAATCCACATCTTTATGCTCCAAACGACCGCCTTTAGGCTTCAAATCCGACTTTAAATTCTGAAATCCCACTTTTTTACGCTCCAAACGCTACATTAAGGGCACAAAGTCTCCCTTTTAGGTCACAACGCTTCCTTTTTAGAGTCCGGAACGTTGGTTCCAGGGTTGAAAGCCTCCCTGTTCTGCTTCAAAGCGTCATTTAGAAGGTACAAGCCCTCATTTTTAGGGCGCAACGCCTCATTTTTTGGCCGCGAATCCTCCTTTTTAGGGGTCAATATGTCCTTTTTACTGTAAAATCCCTCACTTTTATGTTCCAGACATCTCTTTTAGGGCACAAAGCCTTGTTTTGTGGTCCCAAAGCTTCCTCTTCAGAGTTCAAAGCTTTGATTCTGTGGTTGAATTCCTCGTTTTATAATCCAAACCCTCACGTTTATTGTACAAACCCTCATTTTTAGGGCCCAAACGCTCATTTTTATGCTGCAAATCATTTCACTGGAAAATGCCTCCTTTTTATGCTCCAAACGCCTCCTTTAGGGCACGATGTCTGAATGTTAGGTCCCAAAGATTTGGTTAAGAGCCCAAAGCTTTGAGTCTAGGGTTGAAAGCCTGCTTTTTACTCTACAAACCCTCCTGTTTAGGGTACAAACCCTCCTTTTTGGTGCACAAGCCCTCGCTGTTAGGGTGCAAACACTCACGTTAAGATTCCCAAGCTTCGAGTCCAGGGTTGAAATCCACATCTTTATGCTCCAAACGACCGTCTTTAGGCTTCAAATCCGACTTTTAATTCTGAAATCCCACTTTTTTACGCTCCAAACGCTACATTAAGGGCACAAAGTCTCCATTTCAGTTCACAACGCTTCCTTTTTAGAGTCCGGAACGTTGGTTCCAGGGTTGAAAGCCTCCCTGTTCTGCTTCAAAGCGTCATTTAGAAGGTACAAGCCCTCATTTTTAGGGCGCAACGCCTCATTTTTTGGCCGCGAATCCTCCTTTTTAGGGGTCAATACGTCCTTTTTACTGTAAAATCCCTCACTTTTATGTTCCAGACATCTCTTTTAGGGCACAAAGCCTTGTTTTGTGGTCCCAAAGCTTCCTCTTCAGAGTTCAAAGCTTTGATTCTGTGGTTGAATTCCTCGTTTTATAATCCAAACCCTCACGTTTATTGTACAAACCCTCATTTTTAGGGCCCAAACGCTCATTTTTATGCTGTAAATCATTTCACTGGAAAATGCCTCCTTTTTATGCTCCAAACGCCTCCTTTAGGGCACGATGTCTGAATGTTAGGTCCCAAAGATTTGGTTAAGAGCCCAAAGCTTTGAGTCTAGGGTTGAAAGCCTGCTTTTTACTCTACAAACCCTCCTGTTTAGGGTACAAACCCTCCTTTTTGGTGCACAAGCCCTCGCTGTTAGGGTGCAAACACTCACGTTAAGATTCCCAAGCTTCGAGTCCAGGGTTGAAATCCACATCTTTATGCTCCAAACGACCGCCTTTAGGCTTCAAATCCGACTTTTAATTCTGAAATCCCACTTTTTTACGCTCCAAACGCTACATTAAGGGCACAAAGTCTCCATTTTAGGTCACAACGCTTCCTTTTTAGAGTCCGGAACGTTGGTTCCAGGGTTGAAAGCCTCCCTGTTCTGCTTCAAAGCGTCATTTAGAAGGTACAAGCCCTCATTTTTAGGGCGCAACGCCTCATTTTTTGGCCGCGAATCCTCCTTTTTAGGGGTCAATACGTCCTTTTTACTGTAAAATCCCTCACTTTTATGTTCCAGACATCTCTTTTAGGGCACAAAGCCTTGTTTTGTGGTCCCAAAGCTTCCTCTTCAGAGTTCAAAGCTTTGATTCTGTGGTTGAATTCCTCGTTTTATAATCCAAACCCTCACGTTTATTGTACAAACCCTCATTTTTAGGGCCCAAACGCTCATTTTTATGCTGCAAATCATTTCACTGGAAAATGCCTCCTTTTTATGCTCCAAACGCCTCCTTTAGGGCACGATGTCTGAATGTTAGGTCCCAAAGATTTGGTTAAGAGCCCAAAGCTTTGAGTCTAGGGTTGAAAGCCTGCTTTTTACTCTACAAACCCTCCTGTTTAGGGTACAAACCCTCCTTTTTGGTGCACAAGCCCTCGCTGTTAGGGTGCAAACACTCACGTTAAGATTCCCAAGCTTCGAGTCCAGGGTTGAAATCCACATCTTTATGCTCCAAACGACCGTCTTTAGGCTTCAAATCCGACTTTTAATTCTGAAATCCCACTTTTTTACGCTCCAAACGCTACATTAAGGGCACAAAGTCTCCATTTCAGTTCACAACGCTTCCTTTTTAGAGTCCGGAACGTTGGTTCCAGGGTTGAAAGCCTCCCTGTTCTGCTTCAAAGCGTCATTTAGAAGGTACAAGCCCTCATTTTTAGGGCGCAACGCCTCATTTTTTGGCCGCGAATCCTCCTTTTTAGGGGTCAATACGTCCTTTTTACTGTAAAATCCCTCACTTTTATGTTCCAGACATCTCTTTTAGGGCACAAAGCCTTGTTTTGTGGTCCCAAAGCTTCCTCTTCAGAGTTCAAAGCTTTGATTCTGTGGTTGAATTCCTCGTTTTATAATCCAAACCCTCACGTTTATTGTACAAACCCTCATTTTTAGGGCCCAAACGCTCATTTTTATGCTGTAAATCATTTCACTGGAAAATGCCTCCTTTTTATGCTCCAAACGCCTCCTTTAGGGCACGATGTCTGAATGTTAGGTCCCAAAGATTTGGTTAAGAGCCCAAAGCTTTGAGTCTAGGGTTGAAAGCCTGCTTTTTACTCTACAAACCCTCCTGTTTAGGGTACAAACCCTCCTTTTTGGTGCACAAGCCCTCGCTGTTAGGGTGCAAACACTCACGTTAAGATTCCCAAGCTTCGAGTCCAGGGTTGAAATCCACATCTTTATGCTCCAAACGACCGCCTTTAGGCTTCAAATCCGACTTTTAATTCTGAAATCCCACTTTTTTACGCTCCAAACGCTACATTAAGGGCACAAAGTCTCCATTTTAGGTCACAACGCTTCCTTTTTAGAGTCCGGAACGTTGGTTCCAGGGTTGAAAGCCTCCCTGTTCTGCTTCAAAGCGTCATTTAGAAGGTACAAGCCCTCATTTTTAGGGCGCAACGCCTCATTTTTTGGCCGCGAATCCTCCTTTTTAGGGGTCAATACGTCCTTTTTACTGTAAAATCCCTCACTTTTATGTTCCAGACATCTCTTTTAGGGCACAAAGCCTTGTTTTGTGGTCCCAAAGCTTCCTCTTCAGAGTTCAAAGCTTTGATTCTGTGGTTGAATTCCTCGTTTTATAATCCAAACCCTCACGTTTATTGTACAAACCCTCATTTTTAGGGCCCAAACGCTCATTTTTATGCTGCAAATCATTTCACTGGAAAATGCCTCCTTTTTATGCTCCAAATGCCTCCTTTAGGGCACGATGTCTGAATGTTAGGTCCCAAAGATTTGGTTAAGAGCCCAAAGCTTTGAGTCTAGGGTTGAAAGCCTGCTTTTTACTCTACAAACCCTCCTGTTTAGGGTACAAACCCTCCTTTTTGGTGCACAAGCCCTCGCTGTTAGGGTGCAAACACTCACGTTAAGATTCCCAAGCTTCGAGTCCAGGGTTGAAATCCACATCTTTATGCTCCAAACGACCGTCTTTAGGCTTCAAATCCGACTTTTAATTCTAAAATCCCACTTTTTTACGCTCCAAACGCTACATTAAGGGCACAAAGTCTCCATTTTAGGTCACAACGCTTCCTTTTTAGAGTCCGGAACGTTGGTTCCAGGGTTGAAAGCCTCCCTGTTCTGCTTCAAAGCGTCATTTAGAAGGTACAAGCCCTCATTTTTAGGGCGCAACGCCTCATTTTTTGGCCGCGAATCCTCCTTTTTAGGGGTCAATACGTCCTTTTCGCTGTAAAATCCCTCACTTTTATGTTCCAGACATCTCATTTAGGGCACAAAGCCTTGTTTTGTGGTCCCAAAGTTTCCTCTTCAGAGTCCAAAGCTTTGATTCTGTGGTTGAATTCCTCGTTTTATAATCCAAACCCTCACGTTTATTGTACAAACCCTCATTTTTAGGGCCCAAACGCTCATTTTTATGCTGTAAATCATTTCACTGGAAAATACCTCCTTTTTATGCTCCAAACGCCTCCTTTGGGGCACGATGTCTGAATGTTAGGTCCCAAAGATTTGGTTAAGAGCCCAAAGCTTTGAGTCTAGGGTTGAAAGCCTGCTTTTTACTCTACAAACCCTCCTGTTTAGGGTACAAACCCTCCTTTTTGGTGCACAAGCCCTCGCTGTTAGGGTGCAAACACTCACGTTAAGATTCCCAAGCTTCGAGTCCAGGGTTGAAATCCACATCTTTATGCTCCAAACGACCGTCTTTAGGCTTCAAATCCGACTTTTAATTCTGAAATCCCACTTTTTTACGCTCCAAACGCTACATTAAGGGCACAAAGTCTCCCTTTTAGGTCACAACGCTTCCTTTTTAGAGTCCGGAACGTTGGTTCCAGGGTTGAAAGCCTCCCTGTTCTGCTTCAAAGCATCATTTAGAAGGTACAAGCCCTCATTTTTAGGGCGCAACGCCTCATTTTTTGGCCGCGAATCCTCCTTTTTAGGGGTCAATACGTCCTTTTTGCTGTAAAATCCCTCACTTTTATGTTCCGGACATCTCATTTAGGGCACAAAGCCTTGTTTTGTGGTCCCAAAGTTTCCTCTTCAGAGTCCAAAGCTTTGATTCTGTGGTTGAATTCCTCGTTTTATAATCCAAACCCTCACGTTTATTGCACAAACCCTCATTTTTAGGGCCCAAACGCTCATTTTTATGCTGCAAATCATTTCACTGGAAAATGCCTCCTTTTTATGCTCCAAACGCCTCCTTTAGGGCACGATGTCTGAATGTTAGGTCCCAAAGATTTGGTTAAGAGCCCAAAGCTTTGAGTCTAGGGTTGAAAGCCTGCTTTTTACTCTACAAACCCTCCTGTTTAGGGTACAAACCCTCCTTTTTGGTGCACAAGCCCTCGCTGTTAGGGTGCAAACACTCACGTTAAGATTCCCAAGCTTCGAGTCCAGGGTTGAAATCCACATCTTTATGCTCCAAACGACCGCCTTTAGGCTTCAAATCCGACTTTAAATTCTGAAATCCCACTTTTTTACGCTCCAAACGCTACATTAAGGGCACAAAGTCTCCATTTTAGGTCACAACGCTTCCTTTTTAGAGTCCGGAACGTTGGTTCCAGGGTTGAAAGCCTCCCTGTTCTGCTTCAAAGCGTCATTTAGAAGGTACAAGCCCTCATTTTTAGGGCGCAACGCCTCATTTTTTGGCCGCGAATCCTCCTTTTTAGGGGTCAATACGTCCTTTTTGCTGTAAAATCCCTCACTTTTATGTTCCGGACATCTCATTTAGGGCACAAAGCCTTGTTTTGTGGTCCCAAAGTTTCCTCTTCAGAGTCCAAAGCTTTGATTCTGTGGTTGAATTCCTCGTTTTATAATCCAAACCCTCACGTTTATTGTACAAACCCTCATTTTTAGGGCCCAAACGCTCATTTTTATGCTGCAAATCATTTCACTGGAAAATGCCTCCTTTTTATGCTCCAAACGCCTCCTTTAGGGCACGATGTCTGAATGTTAGGTCCCAAAGATTTGGTTAAGAGCCCAAAGCTTTGAGTCTAGGGTTGAAAGCCTGCTTTTTACTCTACAAACCCTCCTGTTTAGGGTACAAACCCTCCTTTTTGGTGCACAAGCCCTCGCTGTTAGGGTGCAAACACTCACGTTAAGATTCCCAAGCTTCGAGTCCAGGGTTGAAATCCACATCTTTATGCTCCAAACGACCGTCTTTAGGCTTCAAATCCGACTTTTAATTCTGAAATCCCACTTTTTTACGCTCCAAACGCTACATTAAGGGCACAAAGTCTCCATTTTAGGTCACAACGCTTCCTTTTTAGAGTCCGGAACGTTGGTTCCAGGGTTGAAAGCCTCCCTGATCTGCTTCAAAGCGTCATTTAGAAGGTACAAGCCCTCATTTTTAGGGCGCAACGCCTCATTTTTTGGCCGCGAATCCTCCTTTTTAGGGGTCAATACGTCCTTTTTGCTGTAAAATCCCTCACTTTTATGTTCCGGACATCTCATTTAGGGCACAAAGCCTTGTTTTGTGGTCCCAAAGCTTCCTCTTCAGAGTCCAAAGCTTTGATTCTGTGGTTGAATTCCTTGTTTTATAATCCAAACCCTCACGTTTATTGTACAAACCCTCATTTTTAGGGCCCAAACGCTCATTTTTATGCTGCAAATCATTTCACTGGAAAATGCCTCCTTTTTATGCTCCAAATGCCTCCTTTAGGGCACGATGTCTGAATGTTAGGTCCCAAAGATTTGGTTAAGAGCCCAAAGCTTTGAGTCTAGGGTTGAAAGCCTGCTTTTTACTCTACAAACCCTCCTGTTTAGGGTACAAACCCTCCTTTTTGGTGCACAAGCCCTCGCTGTTAGGGTGCAAACACTCACGTTAAGATTCCCAAGCTTCGAGTCCAGGGTTGAAATCCACATCTTTATGCTCCAAACGACCGCCTTTAGGCTTCAAATCCGACTTTAAATTCTGAAATCCCACTTTTTTACGCTCCAAACGCTACATTAAGGGCACAAAGTCTCCATTTTAGGTCACAACGCTTCCTTTTTAGAGTCCGGAACGTTGGTTCCAGGGTTGAAAGCCTCCCTGTTCTGCTTCAAAGCGTCATTTAGAAGGTACAAGCCCTCATTTTTAGGGCGCAACGCCTCATTTTTTGGCCGCGAATCCTCCTTTTTAGGGGTCAATACGTCCTTTTTGCTGTAAAATCCCTCACTTTTATGTTCCGGACATCTCATTTAGGGCACAAAGCCTTGTTTTGTGGTCCCAAAGCTTCCTCTTCAGAGTCCAAAGCTTTGATTCTGTGGTTGAATTCCTCGTTTTATAATCCAAACCCTCACGTTTATTGTACAAACCCTCATTTTTAGGGCCCAAACGCTCATTTTTATGCTGCAAATCATTTCACTGGAAAATGCCTCCTTTTTATGCTCCAAACGCCTCCTTTAGGGCACGATGTCTGAATGTTAGGTCCCAAAGATTTGGTTAAGAGCCCAAAGCTTTGAGTCTAGGGTTGAAAGCCTGCTTTTTACTCTACAAACCCTCCTGTTTAGGGTACAAACCCTCCTTTTTGGTGCACAAGCCCTCGCTGTTAGGGTGCAAACACTCACGTTAAGATTCCCAAGCTTCGAGTCCAGGGTTGAAATCCACATCTTTATGCTCCAAACGACCGTCTTTAGGCTTCAAATCCGACTTTTAATTCTGAAATCCCACTTTTTTACGCTCCAAATGCTACATTAAGGGCACAAAGTCTCCATTTTAGGTCACAACGCTTCCTTTTTAGAGTCCGGAACGTTGGTTCCAGGGTTGAAAGCCTCCCTGTTCTGCTTCAAAGCGTCATTTAGAAGGTACAAGCCCTCATTTTTAGGGCGCAACGCCTCATTTTTTGGCCGCGAATCCTCCTTTTTAGGGGTCAATACGTCCTTTTTGCTGTAAAATCCCTCACTTTTATGTTCCAGACATCTCATTTAGGGCACAAAGCCTTGTTTTGTGTTCCCAAAGTTTCCTCTTCAGAGTCCAAAGCTTTGATTCTGTGGTTGAATTCCTCGTTTTATAATCCAAACCCTCACGTTTATTGTACAAACCCTCATTTTTAGGGCCCAAACGCTCATTTTTATGCTGCAAATCATTTCACTGGAAAATGCCTCCTTTTTATGCTCCAGATGCCTCCTTTAGGGCACGATGTCTGAATGTTAGGTCCCAAAGATTTGGTTAAGAGCCCAAAGCTTTGAGTCTAGGGTTGAAAGCCTGCTTTTTACTCTACAAACCCTCCTGTTTAGGGTACAAACCCTCCTTTTTGGTGCACAAGCCCTCGCTGTTAGGGTGCAAACACTCACGTTAAGATTCCCAAGCTTCGAGTCCAGGGTTGAAATCCACATCTTTATGCTCCAAACGACCGCCTTTAGGCTTCAAATCCGACTTTTAATTCTGAAATCCCACTTTTTTACGCTCCAAACGCTACATTAAGGGCACAAAGTCTCCATTTTAGGTCACAACGCTTCCTTTTTAGAGTCCGGAACGTTGGTTCCAGGGTTGAAAGCCTCCCTGTTCTGCTTCAAAGCGTCATTTAGAAGGTACAAGCCCTCATTTTTAGGGCGCAACGCCTCATTTTTTGGCCGCGAATCCTCCTTTTTAGGGGTCAATACGTCCTTTTTGCTGTAAAATCCCTCACTTTTATGTTCCAGACATCTCATTTAGGGCACAAAGCCTTGTTTTGTGGTCCCAAAGTTTCCTCTTCAGAGTCCAAAGCTTTGATTCTGTGGTTGAATTCCTCGTTTTATAATCCAAACCCTCACGTTTATTGTACAAACCCTCATTTTTAGGGCCCAAACGCTCATTTTTATGCTGCAAATCATTTCACTGGAAAATGCCTCCTTTTTATGCTCCAAACGCCTCCTTTAGGGCACGATGTCTGAATGTTAGGTCCCAAAGATTTGGTTAAGAGCCCAAAGCTTTGAGTCTAGGGTTGAAAGCCTGCTTTTTACTCTACAAACCCTCCTGTTTAGGGTACAAACCCTCCTTTTTGGTGCACAAGCCCTCGCTGTTAGGGTGCAAACACTCACGTTAAGATTCCCAAGCTTCGAGTCCAGGGTTGAAATCCACATCTTTATGCTCCAAACGACCGTCTTTAGGCTTCAAATCCGACTTTTAATTCTGAAATCCCACTTTTTTACGCTCCAAACGCTACATTAAGGGCACAAAGTCTCCATTTTAGGTCACAACGCTTCCTTTTTAGAGTCCGGAACGTTGGTTCCAGGGTTGAAAGCCTCCCTGATCTGCTTCAAAGCGTCATTTAGAAGGTACAAGCCCTCATTTTTAGGGCGCAACGCCTCATTTTTTGGCCGCGAATCCTCCTTTTTAGGGGTCAATACGTCCTTTTTGCTGTAAAATCCCTCACTTTTATGTTCCGGACATCTCATTTAGGGCACAAAGCCTTGTTTTGTGGTCCCAAAGCTTCCTCTTCAGAGTCCAAAGCTTTGATTCTGTGGTTGAATTCCTTGTTTTATAATCCAAACCCTCACGTTTATTGTACAAACCCTCATTTTTAGGGCCCAAACGCTCATTTTTATGCTGCAAATCATTTCACTGGAAAATGCCTCCTTTTTATGCTCCAAATGCCTCCTTTAGGGCACGATGTCTGAATGTTAGGTCCCAAAGATTTGGTTAAGAGCCCAAAGCTTTGAGTCTAGGGTTGAAAGCCTGCTTTTTACTCTACAAACCCTCCTGTTTAGGGTACAAACCCTCCTTTTTGGTGCACAAGCCCTCGCTGTTAGGGTGCAAACACTCACGTTAAGATTCCCAAGCTTCGAGTCCAGGGTTGAAATCCACATCTTTATGCTCCAAACGACCGCCTTTAGGCTTCAAATCCGACTTTAAATTCTGAAATCCCACTTTTTTACGCTCCAAACGCTACATTAAGGGCACAAAGTCTCCATTTTAGGTCACAACGCTTCCTTTTTAGAGTCCGGAACGTTGGTTCCAGGGTTGAAAGCCTCCCTGTTCTGCTTCAAAGCGTCATTTAGAAGGTACAAGCCCTCATTTTTAGGGCGCAACGCCTCATTTTTTGGCCGCGAATCCTCCTTTTTAGGGGTCAATACGTCCTTTTTGCTGTAAAATCCCTCACTTTTATGTTCCGGACATCTCATTTAGGGCACAAAGCCTTGTTTTGTGGTCCCAAAGCTTCCTCTTCAGAGTCCAAAGCTTTGATTCTGTGGTTGAATTCCTCGTTTTATAATCCAAACCCTCACGTTTATTGTACAAACCCTCATTTTTAGGGCCCAAACGCTCATTTTTATGCTGCAAATCATTTCACTGGAAAATGCCTCCTTTTTATGCTCCAAACGCCTCCTTTAGGGCACGATGTCTGAATGTTAGGTCCCAAAGATTTGGTTAAGAGCCCAAAGCTTTGAGTCTAGGGTTGAAAGCCTGCTTTTTACTCTACAAACCCTCCTGTTTAGGGTACAAACCCTCCTTTTTGGTGCACAAGCCCTCGCTGTTAGGGTGCAAACACTCACGTTAAGATTCCCAAGCTTCGAGTCCAGGGTTGAAATCCACATCTTTATGCTCCAAACGACCGTCTTTAGGCTTCAAATCCGACTTTTAATTCTGAAATCCCACTTTTTTACGCTCCAAACGCTACATTAAGGGCACAAAGTCTCCATTTTAGGTCACAACGCTTCCTTTTTAGAGTCCGGAACGTTGGTTCCAGGGTTGAAAGCCTCCCTGTTCTGCTTCAAAGCGTCATTTAGAAGGTACAAGCCCTCATTTTTAGGGCGCAACGCCTCATTTTTTGGCCGCGAATCCTCCTTTTTAGGGGTCAATACGTCCTTTTTGCTGTAAAATCCCTCACTTTTATGTTCCAGACATCTCATTTAGGGCACAAAGCCTTGTTTTGTGTTCCCAAAGTTTCCTCTTCAGAGTCCAAAGCTTTGATTCTGTGGTTGAATTCCTCGTTTTATAATCCAAACCCTCACGTTTATTGTACAAACCCTCATTTTTAGGGCCCAAACGCTCATTTTTATGCTGCAAATCATTTCACTGGAAAATGCCTCCTTTTTATGCTCCAGATGCCTCCTTTAGGGCACGATGTCTGAATGTTAGGTCCCAAAGATTTGGTTAAGAGCCCAAAGCTTTGAGTCTAGGGTTGAAAGCCTGCTTTTTACTCTACAAACCCTCCTGTTTAGGGTACAAACCCTCCTTTTTGGTGCACAAGCCCTCGCTGTTAGGGTGCAAACACTCACGTTAAGATTCCCAAGCTTCGAGTCCAGGGTTGAAATCCACATCTTTATGCTCCAAACGACCGTCTTTAGGCTTCAAATCCGACTTTAAATTCTGAAATCCCACTTTTTTACGCTCCAAACGCTACATTAAGGGCACAAAGTCTCCATTTTAGGTCACAACGCTTCCTTTTTAGAGTCCGGAACGTTGGTTCCAGGGTTGAAAGCCTCCCTGATCTGCTTCAAAGCGTCATTTAGAAGGTACAAGCCCTCATTTTTAGGGCGCACCGCCTCATTTTTTCGCCGCGAATCCTCCTTTTTAGGGGTCAATACGTCCTTTTTACTGTAAAATCCCTCACTTTTATGTTCCAGACATCTCTTTTAGGGCACAAAGCCTTGTTTTGTGGTCCCAAAGCTTCCTCTTCAGAGTCCAAAGCTTTGATTCTGTGGTTGAATTCCTCGTTTTATAATCCAAACCCTCACGTTTATTGCACAAACCCTCATTTTTAGGGCCCAAACGCTCATTTTTATGCTGCAAATCATTTCACTGGAAAATGCCTCCTTTTTATGCTCCAAACGCCTCCTTTAGGGCACGATGTCTGAATGTTAGGTCCCAAAGATTTGGTTAAGAGCCCAAAGCTTGGAGTCTAGGGTTGAAAGCCTGCTTTTTACTCTACAAACCCTCCTGTTTAGGGTACAAACCCTCCTTTTTGGTGCACAAGCCCTCGCTGTTAGGGTGCAAACACTCACGTTAAGATTCCCAAGCTTCGAGTCCAGGGTTGAAATCCACATCTTTATGCTCCAAACGACCGTCTTTAGGCTTCAAATCCGACTTTTAATTCTGAAATCCCACTTTTTTACGCTCCAAACGCTACATTAAGGGCACAAAGTCTCCATTTTAGGTCACAACGCTTCCTTTTTAGAGTCCGGAACGTTGGTTCCAGGGTTGAAAGCCTCCCTGTTCTGCTTCAAAGCGTCATTTAGAAGGTACAAGCCCTCATTTTTAGGGCGCAACGCCTCATTTTTTGGCCGCGAATCCTCCTTTTTAGGGGTCAATACGTCCTTTTTGCTGTAAAATCCCTCACTTTTATGTTCCGGACATCTCATTTAGGGCACAAAGCCTTGTTTTGTGGTCCCAAAGCTTCCTCTTCAGAGTCCAAAGCTTTGATTCTGTGGTTGAATTCCTCGTTTTATAATCCAAACCCTCACGTTTATTGTACAAACCCTCATTTTTAGGGCCCAAACGCTCATTTTTATGCTGCAAATCATTTCACTGGAAAATGCCTCCTTTTTATGCTCCAGATGCCTCCTTTAGGGCACGATGTCTGAATGTTAGGTCCCAAAGATTTGGTTAATAGCCCAAAGCTTTGAGTCTAGGGTTGAAAGCCTGCTTTTTACTCTACAAACCCTCCTGTTTAGGGTACAAACCCTCCTTTTTGGTGCACAAGCCCTCGCTGTTAGGGTGCAAACACTCACGTTAAGATTCCCAAGCTTCGAGTCCAGGGTTGAAATCCACATCTTTATGCTCCAAACGACCGTCTTTAGGCTTCAAATCCGACTTTTAATTCTGAAATCCCACTTTTTTACGCTCCAAACGCTACATTAAGGGCACAAAGTCTCCATTTTAGGTCACAACGCTTCCTTTTTAGAGTCCGGAACGTTGGTTCCAGGGTTGAAAGCCTCCCTGTTCTGCTTCAAAGCATCATTTAGAAGGTACAAGCCCTCATTTTTAGGGCGCAACGCCTCATTTTTTGGCCGCGAATCCTCCTTTTTAGGGGTCAATACGTCCTTTTTGCTGTAAAATCCCTCACTTTTATGTTCCAGACATCTCATTTAGGGCACAAAGCCTTGTTTTGTGGTCCCAAAGCTTCCTCTTCAGAGTCCAAAGCTTTGATTCTGTGGTTGAATTCCTCGTTTTATAATCCAAACCCTCACGTTCATTGTACAAACCCTCATTTTTAGGGCCCAAACGCTCATTTTTATGCTGCAAATCATTTCACTGGAAAATGCCTCCTTTTTATGCTCCAAACGCCTCCTTTAGGGCACGATGTCTGAATGTTAGGTCCCAAAGATTTGGTTAAGAGCCCAAAGCTTTGAGTCTAGGGTTGAAAGCCTGCTTTTTACTCTACAAACCCTCCTGTTTAGGGTACAAACCCTCCTTTTTGGTGCACAAGCCCTCGCTGTTAGGGTGCAAACACTCACGTTAAGATTCCCAAGCTTCGAGTCCAGGGTTGAAATCCACATCTTTATGCTCCAAACGACCGTCTTTAGGCTTCAAATCCGACTTTTAATTCTGAAATCCCACTTTTTTACGCTCCAAACGCTACATTAAGGGCACAAAGTCTCCATTTTAGGTCACAACGCTTCCTTTTTAGAGTCCGGAACGTTGGTTCCAGGGTTGAAAGCCTCCCTGTTCTGCTTCAAAGCGTCATTTAGAAGGTACAAGCCCTCATTTTTAGGGCGCAACGCCTCATTTTTTGGCCGCGAATCCTCCTTTTTAGGGGTCAATACGTCCTTTTTGCTGTAAAATCCCTCACTTTTATGTTCCGGACATCTCATTTAGGGCACAAAACCTTGTTTTGTGGTCCCAAAGTTTCCTCTTCAGAGTCCAAAGCTTTGATTCTGTGGTTGAATTCCTTGTTTTATAATCCAAACCCTCACGTTTATTGTACAAACCCTCATTTTTAGGGCCCAAACGCTCATTTTTATGCTGCAAATCATTTCACTGGAAAATGCCTCCTTTTCATGCTCCAAACGCCTCCTTTAGGGCACGATGTCTGAATGTTAGGTCCCAAAGATTTGGTTAAGAGCCCAAAGCTTTGAGTCTAGGGTTGAAAGCCTGCTTTTTACTCTACAAACCCTCCTGTTTAGGGTACAAACCCTCCTTTTTGGTGCACAAGCCCTCGCTGTTAGGGTGCAAACACTCACGTTAAGATTCCCAAGCTTCGAGTCCAGGGTTGAAATCCACATCTTTATGCTCCAAACGACCGTCTTTAGGCTTCAAATCCGACTTTTAATTCTGAAATCCCACTTTTTTACGCTCCAAACGCTACATTAAGGGCACAAAGTCTCCCTTTTAGGTCACAACGCTTCCTTTTTAGAGTCCGGAACGTTGGTTCCAGGGTTGAAAGCCTCCCTGTTCTGCTTCAAAGCGTCATTTAGAAGGTACAAGCCCTCATTTTTAGGGCGCAACGCCTCATTTTTTGGCCGCGAATCCTCCTTTTTAGGGGTCAATACGTCCTTTTTGCTGTAAAATCCCTCACTTTTATGTTCCGGACATCTCATTTAGGGCACAAAGCCTTGTTTTGTGGTCCCAAAGCTTCCTCTTCAGAGTCCAAAGCTTTGATTCTGTGGTTGAATTCCTCGTTTTATAATCCAAACCCTCACGTTTATTGTACAAACCCTCATTTTTAGGGCCCAAATGCTCATTTTTATGCTGCAAATCATTTCACTGGAAAATGCCTCCTTTTTATGCTCCAAACGCCTCCTTTAGGGCACGATGTCTGAATGTTAGGTCCCAAAGATTTGGTTAAGAGCCCAAAGCTTTGAGTCTAGGGTTGAAAGCCTGCTTTTTACTGTACAAACCCTCCTGTTTAGGGTACAAACCCTCCTTTTTGGTGCACAAGCCCTCGCTGTTAGGGTGCAAACACTCACGTTAAGATTCCCAAGCTTCGAGTCCAGGGTTGAAATCCACATCTTTATGCTCCAAACGACCGTCTTTAGGCTTCAAATCCGACTTTTAATTCTGAAATCCCACTTTTTTACGCTCCAAACGCTACATTAAGGGCACAAAGTCTCCATTTTAGGTCACAACGCTTCCTTTTTAGAGTCCGGAACGTTGGTTGCAGGGTTGAAAGCCTCCCTGTTCTGCTTCAAAGCGTCATTTAGAAGGTACAAGCCCTCATTTTTAGGGCGCAACGCCTCATTTTTTGGCCGCGAATCCTCCTTTTTAGGGGTCAATACGTCCTTTTTGCCGTAAAATCCCTCACTTTTATGTTCCAGACATCTCATTTAGGGCACAAAGCCTTGTTTTGTGGTCCCAAAGCTTCCTCTTCAGAGTCCAAAGCTTTGATTCTGTGGTTGAATTCCTCGTTTTATAATCCAAACCCTCACGTTCATTGTACAAACCCTCATTTTTAGGGCCCAAACGCTCATTTTTATGCTGCAAATCATTTCACTGGAAAATGCCTCCTTTTTATGCTCCAAACGCCTCCTTTAGGGCACGATGTCTGAATGTTAGGTCCCAAAGATTTGGTTAAGAGCCCAAAGCTTTGAGTCTAGGGTTGAAAGCCTGCTTTTTACTCTACAAACCCTCCTGTTTAGGGTACAAACCCTCCTTTTTGGTGCACAAGCCCTCGCTGTTAGGGTGCAAACACTCACGTTAAGATTCCCAAGCTTCGAGTCCAGGGTTGAAATCCACATCTTTATGCTCCAAACGACCGTCTTTAGGCTTCAAATCCGACTTTTAATTCTGAAATCCCACTTTTTTACGCTCCAAACGCTACATTAAGGGCACAAAGTCTCCATTTTAGGTCACAACGCTTCCTTTTTAGAGTCCGGAACGTTGGTTCCAGGGTTGAAAGCCTCCCTGTTCTGCTTCAAAGCGTCATTTAGAAGGTACAAGCCCTCATTTTTAGGGCGCAACGCCTCATTTTTTGGCCGCGAATCCTCCTTTTTAGGGGTCAATACGTCCTTTTTGCTGTAAAATCCCTCACTTTTATGTTCCGGACATCTCATTTAGGGCACAAAGCCTTGTTTTGTGGTCCCAAAGCTTCCTCTTCAGAGTCCAAAGCTTTGATTCTGTGGTTGAATTCCTCGTTTTATAATCCAAACCCTCACGTTTATTGTACAAACCCTCATTTTTAGGGCCCAAACGCTCATTTTTATGCTGCAAATCATTTCACTGGAAAATGCCTCCTTTTTATGCTCCAAACGCCTCCTTTAGGGCACGATGTCTGAATGTTAGGTCCCAAAGATTTGGTTAAGAGCCCAAAGCTTTGAGTCTAGGGTTGAAAGCCTGCTTTTTACTCTACAAACCCTCCTGTTTAGGGTACAAACCCTCCTTTTTGGTGCACAAGCCCTCGCTGTTAGGGTGCAAACACTCACGTTAAGATTCCCAAGCTTCGAGTCCAGGGTTGAAATCCACATCTTTATGCTCCAAACGACCGTCTTTAGGCTTCAAATCCGACTTTTAATTCTGAAATCCCACTTTTTTACGCTCCAAACGCTACATTAAGGGCACAAAGTCTCCATTTTAGGTCACAACGCTTCCTTTTTAGAGTCCGGAACGTTGGTTCCAGGGTTGAAAGCCTCCCTGTTCTGCTTCAAAGCGTCATTTAGAAGGTACAAGCCCTCATTTTTAGGGCGCAACGCCTCATTTTTTGGCCGCGAATCCTCCTTTTTAGGGGTCAATACGTCCTTTTTACTGTAAAATCCCTCACTTTTATGTTCCGGACATCTCATTTAGGGCACAAAGCCTTGTTTTGTGGTCCCAAAGCTTCCTCTTCAGAGTCCAAAGCTTTGATTCTGTGGTTGAATTCCTCGTTTTATAATCCAAACCCTCACGTTTATTGTACAAACCCTCATTTTTAGGGCCCAAACGCTCATTTTTATGCTGCAAATCATTTCACTGGAAAATGCCTCCTTTTTATGCTCCAAACGCCTCCTTTAGGGCACGATGTCTGAATGTTAGGTCCCAAAGATTTGGTTAAGAGCCCAAAGCTTTGAGTCTAGGGTTGAAAGCCTGCTTTTTACTCTACAAACCCTCCTGTTTAGGGTACAAACCCTCCTTTTTGGTGCACAAGCCCTCGCTGTTAGGGTGCAAACACTCACGTTAAGATTCCCAAGCTTCGAGTCCAGGGTTGAAATCCACATCTTTATGCTCCAAACGACCGTCTTTAGGCTTCAAATCCGACTTTTAATTCTGAAATCCCACTTTTTTACGCTCCAAACGCTACATTAAGGGCACAAAGTCTCCATTTTAGGTCACAACGCTTCCTTTTTAGAGTCCGGAACGTTGCTTCCAGGGTTGAAAGCCTCCCTGTTCTGCTTCAAAGCGTCATTTAGAAGGTACAAGCCCTCATTTTTAGGGCGCAACGCCTCATTTTTTGGCCGCGAATCCTCCTTTTTAGGGGTCAATACGTCCTTTTTGCTGTAAAATCCCTCACTTTTATGTTCCGGACATCTCATTTAGGGCACAAAACCTTGTTTTGTGGTCCCAAAGTTTCCTCTTCAGAGTCCAAAGCTTTGATTCTGTGGTTGAATTCCTTGTTTTATAATCCAAACCCTCACGTTTATTGTACAAACCCTCATTTTTAGGGCCCAAACGCTCATTTTTATGCTGCAAATCATTTCACTGGAAAATGCCTCCTTTTTATGCTCCAAACGCCTCCTTTAGGGCACGATGTCTGAATGTTAGGTCCCAAAGATTTGGTTAAGAGCCCAAAGCTTTGAGTCTAGGGTTGAAAGCCTGCTTTTTACTCTACAAACCCTCCTGTTTAGGGTACAAACCCTCCTTTTTGGTGCACAAGCCCTCGCTGTTAGGGTGCAAACACTCACGTTAAGATTCCCAAGCTTCGAGTCCAGGGTTGAAATCCACATCTTTATGCTCCAAACGACCGTCTTTAGGCTTCAAATCCGACTTTTAATTCTGAAATCCCACTTTTTTACGCTCCAAACGCTACATTAAGGGCACAAAGTCTCCCTTTTAGGTCACAACGCTTCCTTTTTAGAGTCCGGAACGTTGGTTCCAGGGTTGAAAGCCTCCCTGTTCTGCTTCAAAGCGTCATTTAGAAGGTACAAGCCCTCATTTTTAGGGCGCAACGCCTCATTTTTTGGCCGCGAATCCTCCTTTTTAGGGGTCAATACGTCCTTTTTGCTGTAAAATCCCTCACTTTTATGTTCCAGACATCTCTTTTAGGGCACAAAGCCTTGTTTTGTGGTCCCAAAGCTTCCTCTTCAGAGTCCAAAGCTTTGATTCTGTGGTTGAATTCCTCGTTTTATAATCCAAACCCTCACGTTTATTGCACAAACCCTCATTTTTAGGGCCCAAACGCTCATTTTTATGCTGCAAATCATTTCACTGGAAAATGCCTCCTTTTTATGCTCCAGATGCCTCCTTTAGGGCACGATGTCTGAATGTTAGGTCCCAAAGATTTGGTTAAGAGCCCAAAGCTTGGAGTCTAGGGTTGAAAGCCTGCTTTTTACTCTACAAACCCTCCTGTTTAGGGTACAAACCCTCCTTTTTGGTGCACAAGCCCTCGCTGTTAGGGTGCAAACACTCACGTTAAGATTCCCAAGCTTCGAGTCCAGGGTTGAAATCCACATCTTTATGCTCCAAACGACCGCCTTTAGGCTTCAAATCCGACTTTTAATTCTGAAATCCCACTTTTTTACGCTCCAAACGCTACATTAAGGGCACGAAGTCTCCATTTTAGGTCACAACGCTTCCTTTTTAGAGTCCGGAACGTTGGTTCCAGGGTTGAAAGCCTCCCTGTTCTGCTTCAAAGCGTCATTTAGAAGGTACAAGCCCTCATTTTTAGGGCGCAACGCCTCATTTTTTGGCCGCGAATCCTCCTTTTTAGAGGTCAATACGTCCTTTTTACTGTAAAATCCCTCACTTTTATGTTCCAGACATCTCTTTTAGGGCACAAAGCCTTGTTTTGTGGTCCCAAAGCTTCCTCTTCAGAGTTCAAAGCTTTGATTCTGTGGTTGAATTCCTCGTTTTATAATCCAAACCCTCACGTTTATTGTACAAACCCTCATTTTTAGGGCCCAAACGCTCATTTTTATGCTGCAAATCATTTCACTGGAAAATGCCTCCTTTTTATGCTCCAAACGCCTCCTTTAGGGCACGATGTCTGAATGTTAGGTCCCAAAGATTTGGTTAAGAGCCCAAAGCTTGGAGTCTAGGGTTGAAAGCCTGCTTTTTACTCTACAAACCCTCCTGTTTAGGGTACAAACCCTCCTTTTTGGTGCACAAGCCCTCGCTGTTAGGGTGCAAACACTCACGTTAAGATTCCCAAGCTTCGAGTCCAGGGTTGAAATCCACATCTTTATGCTCCAAACGACCGTCTTTAGGCTTCAAATCCGACTTTTAATTCTGAAATCCCACTTTTTTACGCTCCAAACGCTACATTAAGGGCACAAAGTCTCCATTTCAGTTCACAACGCTTCCTTTTTAGAGTCCGGAACGTTGGTTCCAGGGTTGAAAGCCTCCCTGTTCTGCTTCAAAGCGTCATTTAGAAGGTACAAGCCCTCATTTTTAGGGCGCAACGCCTCATTTTTTGGCCGCGAATCCTCCTTTTTAGGGGTCAATACGTCCTTTTTACTGTAAAATCCCTCACTTTTATGTTCCAGACATCTCTTTTAGGGCACAAAGCCTTGTTTTGTGGTCCCAAAGCTTCCTCTTCAGAGTCCAAAGCTTTGATTCTGTGGTTGAATTCCTCGTTTTATAATCCAAACCCTCACGTTTATTGCACAAACCCTCATTTTTAGGGCCCAAACGCTCATTTTTATGCTGCAAATCATTTCACTGGAAAATGCCTCCTTTTTATGCTCCAGATGCCTCCTTTAGGGCACGATGTCTGAATGTTAGGTCCCAAAGATTTGGTTAAGAGCCCAAAGCTTTGAGTCTAGGGTTGAAAGCCTGCTTTTTACTCTACAAACCCTCCTGTTTAGGGTACAAACCCTCCTTTTTGGTGCACAAGCCCTCGCTGTTAGGGTGCAAACACTCACGTTAAGATTCCCAAGCTTCGAGTCCAGGGTTGAAATCCACATCTTTATGCTCCAAACGACCGTCTTTAGGCTTCAAATCCGACTTTTAATTCTGAAATCCCACTTTTTTACGCTCCAAACGCTACATTAAGGGCACAAAGTCTCCCTTTTAGGTCACAACGCTTCCTTTTTAGAGTCCGGAACGTTGGTTCCAGGGTTGAAAGCCTCCCTGTTCTGCTTCAAAGCGTCATTTAGAAGGTACAAGCCCTCATTTTTAGGGCGCAACGCCTCATTTTTTGGCCGCGAATCCTCCTTTTTAGGGGTCAATACGTCCTTTTTGCTGTAAAATCCCTCACTTCTATGTTCCGGACATCTCATTTAGGGCACAAAGCCTTGTTTTGTGGTCCCAAAGCTTCCTCTTCAGAGTCCAAAGCTTTGATTCTGTGGTTGAATTCCTCGTTTTATAATCCAAACCCTCACGTTTATTGTACAAACCCTCATTTTTAGGGCCCAAACGCTCATTTTTATGCTGTAAATCATTTCACTGGAAAATGCCTCCTTTTTATGCTCCAAACGCCTCCTTTAGGGCACGATGTCTGAATGTTAGGTCCCAAAGATTTGGTTAAGAGCCCAAAGCTTTGAGTCTAGGGTTGAAAGCCTGCTTTTTACTCTACAAACCCTCCTGTTTAGGGTACAAACCCTCCTTTTTGGTGCACAAGCCCTCGCTGTTAGGGTGCAAACACTCACGTTAAGATTCCCAAGCTTCGAGTCCAGGGTTGAAATCCACATCTTTATGCTCCAAACGACCGCCTTTAGGCTTCAAATCCGACTTTTAATTCTGAAATCCCACTTTTTTACGCTCCAAACGCTACATTAAGGGCACAAAGTCTCCATTTTAGGTCACAACGCTTCCTTTTTAGAGTCCGGAACGTTGGTTCCAGGGTTGAAAGCCTCCCTGTTCTGCTTCAAAGCGTCATTTAGAAGGTACAAGCCCTCATTTTTAGGGCGCAACGCCTCATTTTTTGGCCGCGAATCCTCCTTTTTAGGGGTCAATACGTCCTTTTTACTGTAAAATCCCTCACTTTTATGTTCCAGACATCTCTTTTAGGGCACAAAGCCTTGTTTTGTGGTCCCAAAGCTTCCTCTTCAGAGTTCAAAGCTTTGATTCTGTGGTTGAATTCCTCGTTTTATAATCCAAACCCTCACGTTTATTGTACAAACCCTCATTTTTAGGGCCCAAACGCTCATTTTTATGCTGCAAATCATTTCACTGGAAAATGCCTCCTTTTTATGCTCCAAACGCCTCCTTTAGGGCACGATGTCTGAATGTTAGGTCCCAAAGATTTGGTTAAGAGCCCAAAGCTTTGAGTCTAGGGTTGAAAGCCTGCTTTTTACTCTACAAACCCTCCTGTTTAGGGTACAAACCCTCCTTTTTGGTGCACAAGCCCTCGCTGTTAGGGTGCAAACACTCACGTTAAGATTCCCAAGCTTCGAGTCCAGGGTTGAAATCCACATCTTTATGCTCCAAACGACCGCCTTTAGGCTTCAAATCCGACTTTTAATTCTGAAATCCCACTTTTTTACGCTCCAAACGCTACATTAAGGGCACAAAGTCTCCATTTTAGGTCACAACGCTTCCTTTTTAGAGTCCGGAACGTTGGTTCCAGGGTTGAAAGCCTCCCTGTTCTGCTTCAAAGCGTCATTTAGAAGGTACAAGCCCTCATTTTTAGGGCGCAACGCCTCATTTTTTGGCCGCGAATCCTCCTTTTTAGGGGTCAATACGTCCTTTTTGCTGTAAAATCCCTCACTTTTATGTTCCGGACATCTCATTTAGGGCACAAAGCCTTGTTTTGTGGTCCCAAAGCTTCCTCTTCAGAGTCCAAAGCTTTGATTCTGTGGTTGAATTCCTCGTTTTATAATCCAAACCCTCACGTTCATTGTACAAACCCTCATTTTTAGGGCCCAAACGCTCATTTTTATGCTGCAAATCATTTCACTGGAAAATGCCTCCTTTTTATGCTCCAAACGCCTCCTTTAGGGCACGATGTCTGAATGTTAGGTCCCAAAGATTTGGTTAAGAGCCCAAAGCTTTGAGTCTAGGGTTGAAAGCCTGCTTTTTACTCTACAAACCCTCCTGTTTAGGGTACAAACCCTCCTTTTTGGTGCACAAGCCCTCGCTGTTAGGGTGCAAACACTCACGTTAAGATTCCCAAGCTTCGAGTCCAGGGTTGAAATCCACATCTTTATGCTCCAAACGACCGTCTTTAGGCTTCAAATCCGACTTTTAATTCTGAAATCCCACTTTTTTACGCTCCAAACGCTACATTAAGGGCACAAAGTCTCCCTTTTAGGTCACAACGCTTCCTTTTTAGAGTCCGGAACGTTGGTTCCAGGGTTGAAAGCCTCCCTGATCTGCTTCAAAGCGTCATTTAGAAGGTACAAGCCCTCATTTTTAGGGCGCAACGCCTCATTTTTTGGCCGCGAATCCTCCTTTTTAGGGGTCAATACGTCCTTTTTGCTGTAAAATCCCTCACTTTTATGTTCCGGACATCTCATTTAGGGCACAAAGCCTTGTTTTGTGGTCCCAAAGCTTCCTCTTCAGAGTCCAAAGCTTTGATTCTGTGGTTGAATTCCTCGTTTTATAATCCAAACCCTCACGTTTATTGCACAAACCCTCATTTTTAGGGCCCAAACGCTCATTTTTATGCTGCAAATCATTTCACTGGAAAATGCCTCCTTTTTATGCTCCAAACGCCTCCTTTAGGGCACGATGTCTGAATGTTAGGTCCCAAAGATTTGGTTAAGAGCCCAAAGCTTTGAGTCTAGGGTTGAAAGCCTGCTTTTTACTCTACAAACCCTCCTGTTTAGGGTACAAACCCTCCTTTTTGGTGCACAAGCCCTCGCTGTTAGGGTGCAAACACTCACGTTAAGATTCCCAAGCTTCGAGTCCAGGGTTGAAATCCACATCTTTATGCTCCAAATGACCGCCTTTAGGCTTCAAATCCGACTTTAAATTCTGAAATCCCACTTTTTTACGCTCCAAACGCTACATTAAGGGCACAAAGTCTCCATTTTAGGTCACAACGCTTCCTTTTTAGAGTCCGGAACGTTGGTTCCAGGGTTGAAAGCCTCCCTGTTCTGCTTCAAAGCGTCATTTAGAAGGTACAAGCCCTCATTTTTAGGGCGCAACGCCTCATTTTTTGGCCGCGAATCCTCCTTTTTAGGGGTCAATACGTCCTTTTTGCTGTAAAATCCCTCACTTTTATGTTCCAGACATCTCATTTAGGGCACAAAGCCTTGTTTTGTGTTCCCAAAGTTTCCTCTTCAGAGTCCAAAGCTTTGATTCTGTGGTTGAATTCCTCGTTTTATAATCCAAACCCTCACGTTTATTGTACAAACCCTCATTTTTAGGGCCCAAACGCTCATTTTTATGCTGCAAATCATTTCACTGGAAAATGCCTCCTTTTTATGCTCCAGATGCCTCCTTTAGGGCACGATGTCTGAATGTTAGGTCCCAAAGATTTGGTTAAGAGCCCAAAGCTTTGAGTCTAGGGTTGAAAGCCTGCTTTTTACTCTACAAACCCTCCTGTTTAGGGTACAAACCCTCCTTTTTGGTGCACAAGCCCTCGCTGTTAGGGTGCAAACACTCACGTTAAGATTCCCAAGCTTCGAGTCCAGGGTTGAAATCCACATCTTTATGCTCCAAACGACCGTCTTTAGGCTTCAAATCCGACTTTTAATTCTGAAATCCCACTTTTTTACGCTCCAAACGCTACATTAAGGGCACAAAGTCTCCATTTTAGGTCACAACGCTTCCTTTTTAGAGTCCGGAACGTTGGTTCCAGGGTTGAAAGCCTCCCTGATCTGCTTCAAAGCGTCATTTAGAAGGTACAAGCCCTCATTTTTAGGGCGCACCGCCTCATTTTTTCGCCGCGAATCCTCCTTTTTAGGGGTCAATACGTCCTTTTTACTGTAAAATCCCTCACTTTTATGTTCCAGACATCTCTTTTAGGGCACAAAGCCTTGTTTTGTGGTCCCAAAGCTTCCTCCTCAGAGTTCAAAGCTTTGATTCTGTGGTTGAATTCCTCGTTTTATAATCCAAACCCTCACGTTTATTGCACAAACCCTCATTTTTAGGGCCCAAACGCTCATTTTTATGCTGCAAATCATTTCACTGGAAAATGCCTCCTTTTTATGCTCCAAACGCCTCCTTTAGGGCACGATGTCTGAATGTTAGGTCCCAAAGATTTGGTTAAGAGCCCAAAGCTTTGAGTCTAGGGTTGAAAGCCTGCTTTTTACTCTACAAACCCTCCTGTTTAGGGTACAAACCCTCCTTTTTGGTGCACAAGCCCTCGCTGTTAGGGTGCAAACACTCACGTTAAGATTCCCAAGCTTCGAGTCCAGGGTTGAAATCCACATCTTTATGCTCCAAACGACCGCCTTTAGGCTTCAAATCCGACTTTAAATTCTGAAATCCCACTTTTTTACGCTCCAAACGCTACATTAAGGGCACAAAGTCTCCATTTTAGGTCACAACGCTTCCTTTTTAGAGTCCGGAACGTTGGTTCCAGGGTTGAAAGCCTCCCTGTTCTGCTTCAAAGCGTCATTTAGAAGGTACAAGCCCTCATTTTTAGGGCGCAACGCCTCATTTTTTGGCCGCGAATCCTCCTTTTTAGGGGTCAATACGTCCTTTTTGCTGTAAAATCCCTCACTTTTATGTTCCAGACATCTCATTTAGGGCACAAAGCCTTGTTTTGTGTTCCCAAAGTTTCCTCTTCAGAGTCCAAAGCTTTGATTCTGTGGTTGAATTCCTCGTTTTATAATCCAAACCCTCACGTTTATTGCACAAACCCTCATTTTTAGGGCCCAAACGCTCATTTTTATGCTGCAAATCATTTCACTGGAAAATGCCTCCTTTTTATGCTCCAGATGCCTCCTTTAGGGCACGATGTCTGAATGTTAGGTCCCAAAGATTTGGTTAAGAGCCCAAAGCTTTGAGTCTAGGGTTGAAAGCCTGCTTTTTACTCTACAAACCCTCCTGTTTAGGGTACAAACCCTCCTTTTTGGTGCACAAGCCCTCGCTGTTAGGGTGCAAACACTCACGTTAAGATTCCCAAGCTTCGAGTCCAGGGTTGAAATCCACATCTTTATGCTCCAAACGACCGTCTTTAGGCTTCAAATCCGACTTTTAATTCTGAAATCCCACTTTTTTACGCTCCAAACGCTACATTAAGGGCACAAAGTCTCCCTTTTAGGTCACAACGCTTCCTTTTTAGAGTCCGGAACGTTGGTTCCAGGGTTGAAAGCCTCCCTGATCTGCTTCAAAGCGTCATTTAGAAGGTACAAGCCCTCATTTTTAGGGCGCAACGCCTCATTTTTTGGCCGCGAATCCTCCTTTTTAGGGGTCAATACGTCCTTTTTGCTGTAAAATCCCTCACTTTTATGTTCCGGACATCTCATTTAGGGCACAAAGCCTTGTTTTGTGGTCCCAAAGCTTCCTCTTCAGAGTCCAAAGCTTTGATTCTGTGGTTGAATTCCTTGTTTTATAATCCAAACCCTCACGTTTATTGTACAAACCCTCATTTTTAGGGCCCAAACGCTCATTTTTATGCTGCAAATCATTTCACTGGAAAATGCCTCCTTTTTATGCTCCAAATGCCTCCTTTAGGGCACGATGTCTGAATGTTAGGTCCCAAAGATTTGGTTAAGAGCCCAAAGCTTTGAGTCTAGGGTTGAAAGCCTGCTTTTTACTCTACAAACCCTCCTGTTTAGGGTACAAACCCTCCTTTTTGGTGCACAAGCCCTCGCTGTTAGGGTGCAAACACTCACGTTAAGATTCCCAAGCTTCGAGTCCAGGGTTGAAATCCACATCTTTATGCTCCAAACGACCGCCTTTAGGCTTCAAATCCGACTTTTAATTCTGAAATCCCACTTTTTTACGCTCCAAACGCTACATTAAGGGCACAAAGTCTCCATTTTAGGTCACAACGCTTCCTTTTTAGAGTCCGGAACGTTGGTTCCAGGGTTGAAAGCCTCCCTGTTCTGCTTCAAAGCGTCATTTAGAAGGTACAAGCCCTCATTTTTAGGGCGCAACGCCTCATTTTTTGGCCGCGAATCCTCCTTTTTAGGGGTCAATACGTCCTTTTTGCTGTAAAATCCCTCACTTTTATGTTCCGGACATCTCATTTAGGGCACAAAGCCTTGTTTTGTGGTCCCAAAGCTTCCTCTTCAGAGTCCAAAGCTTTGATTCTGTGGTTGAATTCCTCGTTTTATAATCCAAACCCTCACGTTCATTGTACAAACCCTCATTTTTAGGGCCCAAACGCTCATTTTTATGCTGCAAATCATTTCACTGGAAAATGCCTCCTTTTTATGCTCCAAACGCCTCCTTTAGGGCACGATGTCTGAATGTTAGGTCCCAAAGATTTGGTTAAGAGCCCAAAGCTTTGAGTCTAGGGTTGAAAGCCTGCTTTTTACTCTACAAACCCTCCTGTTTAGGGTACAAACCCTCCTTTTTGGTGCACAAGCCCTCGCTGTTAGGGTGCAAACACTCACGTTAAGATTCCCAAGCTTCGAGTCCAGGGTTGAAATCCACATCTTTATGCTCCAAACGACCGTCTTTAGGCTTCAAATCCGACTTTTAATTCTGAAATCCCACTTTTTTACGCTCCAAACGCTACATTAAGGGCACAAAGTCTCCATTTTAGGTCACAACGCTTCCTTTTTAGAGTCCGGAACGTTGGTTCCAGGGTTGAAAGCCTCCCTGTTCTGCTTCAAAGCGTCATTTAGAAGGTACAAGCCCTCATTTTTAGGGCGCAACGCCTCATTTTTTGGCCGCGAATCCTCCTTTTTAGGGGTCAATACGTCCTTTTTGCTGTAAAATCCCTCACTTTTATGTTCCAGACATCTCATTTAGGGCACAAAGCCTTGTTTTGTGGTCCCAAAGCTTCCTCTTCAGAGTCCAAAGCTTTGATTCTGTGGTTGAATTCCTCGTTTTATAATCCAAACCCTCACGTTTATTGTACAAACCCTCATTTTTAGGGCCCAAACGCTCATTTTTATGCTGTAAATCATTTCACTGGAAAATGCCTCCTTTTTATGCTCCAAACGCCTCCTTTAGGGCACGATGTCTGAATGTTAGGTCCCAAAGATTTGGTTAAGAGCCCAAAGCTTTGAGTCTAGGGTTGAAAGCCTGCTTTTTACTCTACAAACCCTCCTGTTTAGGGTACAAACCCTCCTTTTTGGTGCACAAGCCCTCGCTGTTAGGGTGCAAACACTCACGTTAAGATTCCCAAGCTTCGAGTCCAGGGTTGAAATCCACATCTTTATGCTCCAAACGACCGCCTTTAGGCTTCAAATCCGACTTTTAATTCTGAAATCCCACTTTTTTACGCTCCAAACGCTACATTAAGGGCACAAAGTCTCCCTTTTAGGTCACAACGCTTCCTTTTTAGAGTCCGGAACGTTGGTTCCAGGGTTGAAAGCCTCCCTGATCTGCTTCAAAGCATCATTTAGAAGGTACAAGCCCTCATTTTTAGGGCGCACCGCCTCATTTTTTCGCCGCGAATCCTCCTTTTTAGGGGTCAATACGTCCTTTTTGCTGTAAAATCCCTCACTTTTATGTTCCGGACATCTCATTTAGGGCACAAAGCCTTGTTTTGTGGTCCCAAAGCTTCCTCTTCAGAGTCCAAAGCTTTGATTCTGTGGTTGAATTCCTCGTTTTATAATCCAAACCCTCACGTTTATTGCACAAACCCTCATTTTTAGGGCCCAAACGCTCATTTTTATGCTGCAAATCATTTCACTGGAAAATGCCTCCTTTTTATGCTCCAAATGCCTCCTTTAGGGCACGATGTCTGAATGTTAGGTCCCAAAGATTTGGATAAGAGCCCAAAGCTTTGAGTCTAGGGTTGAAAGCCTGCTTTTTACTCTACAAACCCTCCTGTTTAGGGTACAAACCCTCCTTTTTGGTGCACAAGCCCTCGCTGTTAGGGTGCAAACACTCACGTTAAGATTCCCAAGCTTCGAGTCCAGGGTTGAAATCCACATCTTTATGCTCCAAACGACCGTCTTTAGGCTTCAAATCCGACTTTAAATTCTGAAATCCCACTTTTTTACGCTCCAAACGCTACATTAAGGGCACAAAGTCTCCCTTTTAGGTCACAACGCTTCCTTTTTAGAGTCCGGAACGTTGGTTCCAGGGTTGAAAGCCTCCCTGTTCTGCTTCAAAGCGTCATTTAGAAGGTACAAGCCCTCATTTTTAGGGCGCAACGCCTCATTTTTTGGCCGCGAATCCTCCTTTTTAGGGGTCAATACGTCCTTTTTGCTGTAAAATCCCTCACTTTTATGTTCCGGACATCTCATTTAGGGCACAAAGCCTTGTTTTGTGGTCCCAAAGTTTCCTCTTCAGAGTCCAAAGCTTTGATTCTGTGGTTGAATTCCTCGTTTTATAATCCAAACCCTCACGTTTATTGCACAAACCCTCATTTTTAGGGCCCAAACGCTCATTTTTATGCTGCAAATCATTTCACTGGAAAATGCCTCCTTTTTATGCTCCAAACGCCTCCTTTAGGGCACGATGTCTGAATGTTAGGTCCCAAAGATTTGGTTAAGAGCCCAAAGCTTTGAGTCTAGGGTTGAAAGCCTGCTTTTTACTCTACAAACCCTCCTGTTTAGGGTACAAACCCTCCTTTTTGGTGCACAAGCCCTCGCTGTTAGGGTGCAAACACTCACGTTAAGATTCCCAAGCTTCGAGTCCAGGGTTGAAATCCACATCTTTATGCTCCAAACGACCGCCTTTAGGCTTCAAATCCGACTTTAAATTCTGAAATCCCACTTTTTTACGCTCCAAACGCTACATTAAGGGCACAAAGTCTCCATTTTAGGTCACAACGCTTCCTTTTTAGAGTCCGGAACGTTGGTTCCAGGGTTGAAAGCCTCCCTGTTCTGCTTCAAAGCGTCATTTAGAAGGTACAAGCCCTCATTTTTAGGGCGCAACGCCTCATTTTTTGGCCGCGAATCCTCCTTTTTAGGGGTCAATACGTCCTTTTTGCTGTAAAATCCCTCACTTTTATGTTCCAGACATCTCATTTAGGGCACAAAGCCTTGTTTTGTGTTCCCAAAGTTTCCTCTTCAGAGTCCAAAGCTTTGATTCTGTGGTTGAATTCCTCGTTTTATAATCCAAACCCTCACGTTTATTGCACAAACCCTCATTTTTAGGGCCCAAACGCTCATTTTTATGCTGCAAATCATTTCACTGGAAAATGCCTCCTTTTTATGCTCCAGATGCCTCCTTTAGGGCACGATGTCTGAATGTTAGGTCCCAAAGATTTGGTTAAGAGCCCAAAGCTTTGAGTCTAGGGTTGAAAGCCTGCTTTTTACTCTACAAACCCTCCTGTTTAGGGTACAAACCCTCCTTTTTGGTGCACAAGCCCTCGCTGTTAGGGTGCAAACACTCACGTTAAGATTCCCAAGCTTCGAGTCCAGGGTTGAAATCCACATCTTTATGCTCCAAACGACCGCCTTTAGGCTTCAAATCCGACTTTTAATTCTGAAATCCCACTTTTTTACGCTCCAAACGCTACATTAAGGGCACAAAGTCTCCATTTTAGGTCACAACGCTTCCTTTTTAGAGTCCGGAACGTTGGTTCCAGGGTTGAAAGCCTCCCTGTTCTGCTTCAAAGCGTCATTTAGAAGGTACAAGCCCTCATTTTTAGGGCGCAACGCCTCATTTTTTGGCCGCGAATCCTCCTTTTTAGGGGTCAATACGTCCTTTTTGCTGTAAAATCCCTCACTTTTATGTTCCAGACATCTCATTTACGGCACAAAGCCTTGTTTTGTGGTCCCAAAGCTTCCTCTTCAGAGTCCAAAGCTTTGATTCTGTGGTTGAATTCCTCGTTTTATAATCCAAACCCTCACGTTTATTGTACAAACCCTCATTTTTAGGGCCCAAACGCTCATTTTTATGCTGCAAATCATTTCACTGGAAAATGCCTCCTTTTTATGCTCCAAACGCCTCCTTTAGGGCACGATGTCTGAATGTTAGGTCCCAAAGATTTGGTTAAGAGCCCAAAGCTTGGAGTCTAGGGTTGAAAGCCTGCTTTTTACTCTACAAACCCTCCTGTTTAGGGTACAAACCCTCCTTTTTGGTGCACAAGCCCTCGCTGTTAGGGTGCAAACACTCACGTTAAGATTCCCAAGCTTCGAGTCCAGGGTTGAAATCCACATCTTTATGCTCCAAACGACCGTCTTTAGGCTTCAAATCCGACTTTTAATTCTGAAATCCCACTTTTTTACGCTCCAAACGCTACATTAAGGGCACAAAGTCTCCCTTTTAGGTCACAACGCTTCCTTTTTAGAGTCCGGAACGTTGGTTCCAGGGTTGAAAGCCTCCCTGTTCTGCTTCAAAGCGTCATTTAGAAGGTACAAGCCCTCATTTTTAGGGCGCAACGCCTCATTTTTTGGCCGCGAATCCTCCTTTTTAGGGGTCAATATGTCCTTTTTACTGTAAAATCCCTCACTTTTATGTTCCAGACATCTCTTTTAGGGCACAAAGCCTTGTTTTGTGGTCCCAAAGCTTCCTCTTCAGAGTTCAAAGCTTTGATTCTGTGGTTGAATTCCTCGTTTTATAATCCAAACCCTCACGTTTATTGTACAAACCCTCATTTTTAGGGCCCAAACGCTCATTTTTATGCTGCAAATCATTTCACTGGAAAATGCCTCCTTTTTATGCTCCAAACGCCTCCTTTAGGGCACGATGTCTGAATGTTAGGTCCCAAAGATTTGGTTAAGAGCCCAAAGCTTTGAGTCTAGGGTTGAAAGCCTGCTTTTTACTCTACAAACCCTCCTGTTTAGGGTACAAACCCTCCTTTTTGGTGCACAAGCCCTCGCTGTTAGGGTGCAAACACTCACGTTAAGATTCCCAAGCTTCGAGTCCAGGGTTGAAATCCACATCTTTATGCTCCAAACGACCGTCTTTAGGCTTCAAATCCGACTTTTAATTCTGAAATCCCACTTTTTTACGCTCCAAACGCTACATTAAGGGCACAAAGTCTCCATTTCAGTTCACAACGCTTCCTTTTTAGAGTCCGGAACGTTGGTTCCAGGGTTGAAAGCCTCCCTGTTCTGCTTCAAAGCGTCATTTAGAAGGTACAAGCCCTCATTTTTAGGGCGCAACGCCTCATTTTTTGGCCGCGAATCCTCCTTTTTAGGGGTCAATACGTCCTTTTTACTGTAAAATCCCTCACTTTTATGTTCCAGACATCTCTTTTAGGGCACAAAGCCTTGTTTTGTGGTCCCAAAGCTTCCTCTTCAGAGTTCAAAGCTTTGATTCTGTGGTTGAATTCCTCGTTTTATAATCCAAACCCTCACGTTTATTGTACAAACCCTCATTTTTAGGGCCCAAACGCTCATTTTTATGCTGTAAATCATTTCACTGGAAAATGCCTCCTTTTTATGCTCCAAACGCCTCCTTTAGGGCACGATGTCTGAATGTTAGGTCCCAAAGATTTGGTTAAGAGCCCAAAGCTTTGAGTCTAGGGTTGAAAGCCTGCTTTTTACTCTACAAACCCTCCTGTTTAGGGTACAAACCCTCCTTTTTGGTGCACAAGCCCTCGCTGTTAGGGTGCAAACACTCACGTTAAGATTCCCAAGCTTCGAGTCCAGGGTTGAAATCCACATCTTTATGCTCCAAACGACCGCCTTTAGGCTTCAAATCCGACTTTTAATTCTGAAATCCCACTTTTTTACGCTCCAAACGCTACATTAAGGGCACAAAGTCTCCATTTTAGGTCACAACGCTTCCTTTTTAGAGTCCGGAACGTTGGTTCCAGGGTTGAAAGCCTCCCTGTTCTGCTTCAAAGCGTCATTTAGAAGGTACAAGCCCTCATTTTTAGGGCGCAACGCCTCATTTTTTGGCCGCGAATCCTCCTTTTTAGGGGTCAATACGTCCTTTTTACTGTAAAATCCCTCACTTTTATGTTCCAGACATCTCTTTTAGGGCACAAAGCCTTGTTTTGTGGTCCCAAAGCTTCCTCTTCAGAGTTCAAAGCTTTGATTCTGTGGTTGAATTCCTCGTTTTATAATCCAAACCCTCACGTTTATTGTACAAACCCTCATTTTTAGGGCCCAAACGCTCATTTTTATGCTGCAAATCATTTCACTGGAAAATGCCTCCTTTTTATGCTCCAAACGCCTCCTTTAGGGCACGATGTCTGAATGTTAGGTCCCAAAGATTTGGTTAAGAGCCCAAAGCTTTGAGTCTAGGGTTGAAAGCCTGCTTTTTACTCTACAAACCCTCCTGTTTAGGGTACAAACCCTCCTTTTTGGTGCACAAGCCCTCGCTGTTAGGGTGCAAACACTCACGTTAAGATTCCCAAGCTTCGAGTCCAGGGTTGAAATCCACATCTTTATGCTCCAAACGACCGTCTTTAGGCTTCAAATCCGACTTTTAATTCTGAAATCCCACTTTTTTACGCTCCAAACGCTACATTAAGGGCACAAAGTCTCCATTTCAGTTCACAACGCTTCCTTTTTAGAGTCCGGAACGTTGGTTCCAGGGTTGAAAGCCTCCCTGTTCTGCTTCAAAGCGTCATTTAGAAGGTACAAGCCCTCATTTTTAGGGCGCAACGCCTCATTTTTTGGCCGCGAATCCTCCTTTTTAGGGGTCAATACGTCCTTTTTACTGTAAAATCCCTCACTTTTATGTTCCAGACATCTCTTTTAGGGCACAAAGCCTTGTTTTGTGGTCCCAAAGCTTCCTCTTCAGAGTTCAAAGCTTTGATTCTGTGGTTGAATTCCTCGTTTTATAATCCAAACCCTCACGTTTATTGTACAAACCCTCATTTTTAGGGCCCAAACGCTCATTTTTATGCTGTAAATCATTTCACTGGAAAATGCCTCCTTTTTATGCTCCAAACGCCTCCTTTAGGGCACGATGTCTGAATGTTAGGTCCCAAAGATTTGGTTAAGAGCCCAAAGCTTTGAGTCTAGGGTTGAAAGCCTGCTTTTTACTCTACAAACCCTCCTGTTTAGGGTACAAACCCTCCTTTTTGGTGCACAAGCCCTCGCTGTTAGGGTGCAAACACTCACGTTAAGATTCCCAAGCTTCGAGTCCAGGGTTGAAATCCACATCTTTATGCTCCAAACGACCGCCTTTAGGCTTCAAATCCGACTTTTAATTCTGAAATCCCACTTTTTTACGCTCCAAACGCTACATTAAGGGCACAAAGTCTCCATTTTAGGTCACAACGCTTCCTTTTTAGAGTCCGGAACGTTGGTTCCAGGGTTGAAAGCCTCCCTGTTCTGCTTCAAAGCGTCATTTAGAAGGTACAAGCCCTCATTTTTAGGGCGCAACGCCTCATTTTTTGGCCGCGAATCCTCCTTTTTAGGGGTCAATACGTCCTTTTTACTGTAAAATCCCTCACTTTTATGTTCCAGACATCTCTTTTAGGGCACAAAGCCTTGTTTTGTGGTCCCAAAGCTTCCTCTTCAGAGTTCAAAGCTTTGATTCTGTGGTTGAATTCCTCGTTTTATAATCCAAACCCTCACGTTTATTGTACAAACCCTCATTTTTAGGGCCCAAACGCTCATTTTTATGCTGCAAATCATTTCACTGGAAAATGCCTCCTTTTTATGCTCCAAATGCCTCCTTTAGGGCACGATGTCTGAATGTTAGGTCCCAAAGATTTGGTTAAGAGCCCAAAGCTTTGAGTCTAGGGTTGAAAGCCTGCTTTTTACTCTACAAACCCTCCTGTTTAGGGTACAAACCCTCCTTTTTGGTGCACAAGCCCTCGCTGTTAGGGTGCAAACACTCACGTTAAGATTCCCAAGCTTCGAGTCCAGGGTTGAAATCCACATCTTTATGCTCCAAACGACCGTCTTTAGGCTTCAAATCCGACTTTTAATTCTGAAATCCCACTTTTTTACGCTCCAAACGCTACATTAAGGGCACAAAGTCTCCATTTTAGGTCACAACGCTTCCTTTTTAGAGTCCGGAACGTTGGTTCCAGGGTTGAAAGCCTCCCTGTTCTGCTTCAAAGCGTCATTTAGAAGGTACAAGCCCTCATTTTTAGGGCGCAACGCCTCATTTTTTGGCCGCGAATCCTCCTTTTTAGGGGTCAATACGTCCTTTTCGCTGTAAAATCCCTCACTTTTATGTTCCAGACATCTCATTTAGGGCACAAAGCCTTGTTTTGTGGTCCCAAAGTTTCCTCTTCAGAGTCCAAAGCTTTGATTCTGTGGTTGAATTCCTCGTTTTATAATCCAAACCCTCACGTTTATTGTACAAACCCTCATTTTTAGGGCCCAAACGCTCATTTTTATGCTGTAAATCATTTCACTGGAAAATACCTCCTTTTTATGCTCCAAACGCCTCCTTTAGGGCACGATGTCTGAATGTTAGGTCCCAAAGATTTGGTTAAGAGCCCAAAGCTTTGAGTCTAGGGTTGAAAGCCTGCTTTTTACTCTACAAACCCTCCTGTTTAGGGTACAAACCCTCCTTTTTGGTGCACAAGCCCTCGCTGTTAGGGTGCAAACACTCACGTTAAGATTCCCAAGCTTCGAGTCCAGGGTTGAAATCCACATCTTTATGCTCCAAACGACCGTCTTTAGGCTTCAAATCCGACTTTTAATTCTGAAATCCCACTTTTTTACGCTCCAAACGCTACATTAAGGGCACAAAGTCTCCCTTTTAGGTCACAACGCTTCCTTTTTAGAGTCCGGAACGTTGGTTCCAGGGTTGAAAGCCTCCCTGTTCTGCTTCAAAGCGTCATTTAGAAGGTACAAGCCCTCATTTTTAGGGCGCAACGCCTCATTTTTTGGCCGCGAATCCTCCTTTTAGGGGTCAATACGTCCTTTTTGCTGTAAAATCCCTCACTTCTATGTTCCGGACATCTCATTTAGGGCACAAAGCCTTGTTTTGTGGTCCCAAAGCTTCCTCTTCAGAGTCCAAAGCTTTGATTCTGTGGTTGAATTCCTCGTTTTATAATCCAAACCCTCACGTTTATTGTACAAACCCTCATTTTTAGGGCCCAAACGCTCATTTTTATGCTGTAAATCATTTCACTGGAAAATGCCTCCTTTTTATGCTCCAAACGCCTCCTTTAGGGCACGATGTCTGAATGTTAGGTCCCAAAGATTTGGTTAAGAGCCCAAAGCTTTGAGTCTAGGGTTGAAAGCCTGCTTTTTACTCTACAAACCCTCCTGTTTAGGGTACAAACCCTCCTTTTTGGTGCACAAGCCCTCGCTGTTAGGGTGCAAACACTCACGTTAAGATTCCCAAGCTTCGAGTCCAGGGTTGAAATCCACATCTTTATGCTCCAAACGACCGCCTTTAGGCTTCAAATCCGACTTTTAATTCTGAAATCCCACTTTTTTACGCTCCAAACGCTACATTAAGGGCACAAAGTCTCCATTTTAGGTCACAACGCTTCCTTTTTAGAGTCCGGAACGTTGGTTCCAGGGTTGAAAGCCTCCCTGTTCTGCTTCAAAGCGTCATTTAGAAGGTACAAGCCCTCATTTTTAGGGCGCAACGCCTCATTTTTTGGCCGCGAATCCTCCTTTTTAGGGGTCAATACGTCCTTTTTACTGTAAAATCCCTCACTTTTATGTTCCAGACATCTCTTTTAGGGCACAAAGCCTTGTTTTGTGGTCCCAAAGCTTCCTCTTCAGAGTTCAAAGCTTTGATTCTGTGGTTGAATTCCTCGTTTTATAATCCAAACCCTCACGTTTATTGTACAAACCCTCATTTTTAGGGCCCAAACGCTCATTTTTATGCTGTAAATCATTTCACTGGAAAATGCCTCCTTTTTATGCTCCAAACGCCTCCTTTAGGGCACGATGTCTGAATGTTAGGTCCCAAAGATTTGGTTAAGAGCCCAAAGCTTTGAGTCTAGGGTTGAAAGCCTGCTTTTTACTCTACAAACCCTCCTGTTTAGGGTACAAACCCTCCTTTTTGGTGCACAAGCCCTCGCTGTTAGGGTGCAAACACTCACGTTAAGATTCCCAAGCTTCGAGTCCAGGGTTGAAATCCACATCTTTATGCTCCAAACGACCGTCTTTAGGCTTCAAATCCGACTTTTAATTCTGAAATCCCACTTTTTTACGCTCCAAACGCTACATTAAGGGCACAAAGTCTCCATTTTAGGTCACAACGCTTCCTTTTTAGAGTCCGGAACGTTGGTTCCAGGGTTGAAAGCCTCCCTGATCTGCTTCAAAGCGTCATTTAGAAGGTACAAGCCCTCATTTTTAGGGCGCACCGCCTCATTTTTTCGCCGCGAATCCTCCTTTTTAGGGGTCAATACGTCCTTTTTACTGTAAAATCCCTCACTTTTATGTTCCGGACATCTCATTTAGGGCACAAAGCCTTGTTTTGTGGTCCCAAAGCTTCCTCCTCAGAGTTCAAAGCTTTGATTCTGTGGTTGAATTCCTCGTTTTATAATCCAAACCCTCACGTTTATTGCACAAACCCTCATTTTTAGGGCCCAAACGCTCATTTTTATGCTGCAAATCATTTCACTGGAAAATGCCTCCTTTTTATGCTCCAAACGCCTCCTTTAGGGCACGATGTCTGAATGTTAGGTCCCAAAGATTTGGTTAAGAGCCCAAAGCTTTGAGTCTAGGGTTGAAAGCCTGCTTTTTACTCTACAAACCCTCCTGTTTAGGGTACAAACCCTCCTTTTTGGTGCACAAGCCCTCGCTGTTAGGGTGCAAACACTCACGTTAAGATTCCCAAGCTTCGAGTCCAGGGTTGAAATCCACATCTTTATGCTCCAAACGACCGCCTTTAGGCTTCAAATCCGACTTTAAATTCTGAAATCCCACTTTTTTACGCTCCAAACGCTACATTAAGGGCACAAAGTCTCCATTTTAGGTCACAACGCTTCCTTTTTAGAGTCCGGAACGTTGGTTCCAGGGTTGAAAGCCTCCCTGTTCTGCTTCAAAGCGTCATTTAGAAGGTACAAGCCCTCATTTTTAGGGCGCAACGCCTCATTTTTTGGCCGCGAATCCTCCTTTTTAGGGGTCAATACGTCCTTTTTGCTGTAAAATCCCTCACTTTTATGTTCCAGACATCTCATTTAGGGCACAAAGCCTTGTTTTGTGGTCCCAAAGTTTCCTCTTCAGAGTCCAAAGCTTTGATTCTGTGGTTGAATTCCTCGTTTTATAATCCAAACCCTCACGTTTATTGTACAAACCCTCATTTTTAGGGCCCAAACGCTCATTTTTATGCTGCAAATCATTTCACTGGAAAATGCCTCCTTTTTATGCTCCAGATGCCTCCTTTAGGGCACGATGTCTGAATGTTAGGTCCCAAAGATTTGGTTAAGAGCCCAAAGCTTTGAGTCTAGGGTTGAAAGCCTGCTTTTTACTCTACAAACCCTCCTGTTTAGGGTACAAACCCTCCTTTTTGGTGCACAAGCCCTCGCTGTTAGGGTGCAAACACTCACGTTAAGATTCCCAAGCTTCGAGTCCAGGGTTGAAATCCACATCTTTATGCTCCAAACGACCGTCTTTAGGCTTCAAATCCGACTTTTAATTCTGAAATCCCACTTTTTTACGCTCCAAACGCTACATTAAGGGCACAAAGTCTCCCTTTTAGGTCACAACGCTTCCTTTTTAGAGTCCGGAACGTTGGTTCCAGGGTTGAAAGCCTCCCTGTTCTGCTTCAAAGCATCATTTAGAAGGTACAAGCCCTCATTTTTAGGGCGCAACGCCTCATTTTTTGGCCGCGAATCCTCCTTTTTAGGGGTCAATACGTCCTTTTTGCTGTAAAATCCCTCACTTTTATGTTCCGGACATCTCATTTAGGGCACAAAGCCTTGTTTTGTGGTCCCAAAGTTTCCTCTTCAGAGTCCAAAGCTTTGATTCTGTGGTTGAATTCCTCGTTTTATAATCCAAACCCTCACGTTTATTGCACAAACCCTCATTTTTAGGGCCCAAACGCTCATTTTTATGCTGCAAATCATTTCACTGGAAAATGCCTCCTTTTTATGCTCCAAACGCCTCCTTTAGGGCACGATGTCTGAATGTTAGGTCCCAAAGATTTGGTTAAGAGCCCAAAGCTTTGAGTCTAGGGTTGAAAGCCTGCTTTTTACTCTACAAACCCTCCTGTTTAGGGTACAAACCCTCCTTTTTGGTGCACAAGCCCTCGCTGTTAGGGTGCAAACACTCACGTTAAGATTCCCAAGCTTCGAGTCCAGGGTTGAAATCCACATCTTTATGCTCCAAACGACCGCCTTTAGGCTTCAAATCCGACTTTAAATTCTGAAATCCCACTTTTTTATGCTCCAAACGCTACATTAAGGGCACAAAGTCTCCATTTTAGGTCACAACGCTTCCTTTTTAGAGTCCGGAACGTTGGTTCCAGGGTTGAAAGCCTCCCTGTTCTGCTTCAAAGCGTCATTTAGAAGGTACAAGCCCTCATTTTTAGGGCGCAACGCCTCATTTTTTGGCCGCGAATCCTCCTTTTTAGGGGTCAATACGTCCTTTTTGCTGTAAAATCCCTCACTTTTATGTTCCAGACATCTCATTTAGGGCACAAAGCCTTGTTTTGTGGTCCCAAAGTTTCCTCTTCAGAGTCCAAAGCTTTGATTCTGTGGTTGAATTCCTCGTTTTATAATCCAAACCCTCACGTTTATTGTACAAACCCTCATTTTTAGGGCCCAAACGCTCATTTTTATGCTGCAAATCATTTCACTGGAAAATGCCTCCTTTTTATGCTCCAAACGCCTCCTTTAGGGCACGATGTCTGAATGTTAGGTCCCAAAGATTTGGTTAAGAGCCCAAAGCTTTGAGTCTAGGGTTGAAAGCCTGCTTTTTACTCTACAAACCCTCCTGTTTAGGGTACAAACCCTCCTTTTTGGTGCACAAGCCCTCGCTGTTAGGGTGCAAACACTCACGTTAAGATTCCCAAGCTTCGAGTCCAGGGTTGAAATCCACATCTTTATGCTCCAAACGACCGTCTTTAGGCTTCAAATCCGACTTTTAATTCTGAAATCCCACTTTTTTACGCTCCAAACGCTACATTAAGGGCACAAAGTCTCCATTTTAGGTCACAACGCTTCCTTTTTAGAGTCCGGAACGTTGGTTCCAGGGTTGAAAGCCTCCCTGTTCTGCTTCAAAGCGTCATTTAGAAGGTACAAGCCCTCATTTTTAGGGCGCAACGCCTCATTTTTTGGCCGCGAATCCTCCTTTTTAGGGGTCAATACGTCCTTTTTGCTGTAAAATCCCTCACTTTTATGTTCCGGACATCTCATTTAGGGCACAAAGCCTTGTTTTGTGGTCCCAAAGCTTCCTCTTCAGAGTCCAAAGCTTTGATTCTGTGGTTGAATTCCTTGTTTTATAATCCAAACCCTCACGTTTATTGTACAAACCCTCATTTTTAGGGCCCAAACGCTCATTTTTATGCTGCAAATCATTTCACTGGAAAATGCCTCCTTTTTATGCTCCAAATGCCTCCTTTAGGGCACGATGTCTGAATGTTAGGTCCCAAAGATTTGGTTAAGAGCCCAAAGCTTTGAGTCTAGGGTTGAAAGCCTGCTTTTTACTCTACAAACCCTCCTGTTTAGGGTACAAACCCTCCTTTTTGGTGCACAAGCCCTCGCTGTTAGGGTGCAAACACTCACGTTAAGATTCCCAAGCTTCGAGTCCAGGGTTGAAATCCACATCTTTATGCTCCAAACGACCGCCTTTAGGCTTCAAATCCGACTTTAAATTCTGAAATCCCACTTTTTTACGCTCCAAACGCTACATTAAGGGCACAAAGTCTCCATTTTAGGTCACAACGCTTCCTTTTTAGAGTCCGGAACGTTGGTTCCAGGGTTGAAAGCCTCCCTGTTCTGCTTCAAAGCGTCATTTAGAAGGTACAAGCCCTCATTTTTAGGGCGCAACGCCTCATTTTTTGGCCGCGAATCCTCCTTTTTAGGGGTCAATACGTCCTTTTTGCTGTAAAATCCCTCACTTTTATGTTCCGGACATCTCATTTAGGGCACAAAGCCTTGTTTTGTGGTCCCAAAGCTTCCTCTTCAGAGTCCAAAGCTTTGATTCTGTGGTTGAATTCCTCGTTTTATAATCCAAACCCTCACGTTTATTGTACAAACCCTCATTTTTAGGGCCCAAACGCTCATTTTTATGCTGCAAATCATTTCACTGGAAAATGCCTCCTTTTTATGCTCCAAACGCCTCCTTTAGGGCACGATGTCTGAATGTTAGGTCCCAAAGATTTGGTTAAGAGCCCAAAGCTTTGAGTCTAGGGTTGAAAGCCTGCTTTTTACTCTACAAACCCTCCTGTTTAGGGTACAAACCCTCCTTTTTGGTGCACAAGCCCTCGCTGTTAGGGTGCAAACACTCACGTTAAGATTCCCAAGCTTCGAGTCCAGGGTTGAAATCCACATCTTTATGCTCCAAACGACCGTCTTTAGGCTTCAAATCCGACTTTTAATTCTGAAATCCCACTTTTTTACGCTCCAAACGCTACATTAAGGGCACAAAGTCTCCATTTTAGGTCACAACGCTTCCTTTTTAGAGTCCGGAACGTTGGTTCCAGGGTTGAAAGCCTCCCTGTTCTGCTTCAAAGCGTCATTTAGAAGGTACAAGCCCTCATTTTTAGGGCGCAACGCCTCATTTTTTGGCCGCGAATCCTCCTTTTTAGGGGTCAATACGTCCTTTTTGCTGTAAAATCCCTCACTTTTATGTTCCAGACATCTCATTTAGGGCACAAAGCCTTGTTTTGTGTTCCCAAAGTTTCCTCTTCAGAGTCCAAAGCTTTGATTCTGTGGTTGAATTCCTCGTTTTATAATCCAAACCCTCACGTTTATTGTACAAACCCTCATTTTTAGGGCCCAAACGCTCATTTTTATGCTGCAAATCATTTCACTGGAAAATGCCTCCTTTTTATGCTCCAGATGCCTCCTTTAGGGCACGATGTCTGAATGTTAGGTCCCAAAGATTTGGTTAAGAGCCCAAAGCTTTGAGTCTAGGGTTGAAAGCCTGCTTTTTACTCTACAAACCCTCCTGTTTAGGGTACAAACCCTCCTTTTTGGTGCACAAGCCCTCGCTGTTAGGGTGCAAACACTCACGTTAAGATTCCCAAGCTTCGAGTCCAGGGTTGAAATCCACATCTTTATGCTCCAAACGACCGTCTTTAGGCTTCAAATCCGACTTTAAATTCTGAAATCCCACTTTTTTACGCTCCAAACGCTACATTAAGGGCACAAAGTCTCCATTTTAGGTCACAACGCTTCCTTTTTAGAGTCCGGAACGTTGGTTCCAGGGTTGAAAGCCTCCCTGATCTGCTTCAAAGCGTCATTTAGAAGGTACAAGCCCTCATTTTTAGGGCGCACCGCCTCATTTTTTCGCCGCGAATCCTCCTTTTTAGGGGTCAATACGTCCTTTTTACTGTAAAATCCCTCACTTTTATGTTCCAGACATCTCTTTTAGGGCACAAAGCCTTGTTTTGTGGTCCCAAAGCTTCCTCCTCAGAGTTCAAAGCTTTGATTCTGTGGTTGAATTCCTCGTTTTATAATCCAAACCCTCACGTTTATTGCACAAACCCTCATTTTTAGGGCCCAAACGCTCATTTTTATGCTGCAAATCATTTCACTGGAAAATGCCTCCTTTTTATGCTCCAAACGCCTCCTTTAGGGCACGATGTCTGAATGTTAGGTCCCAAAGATTTGGTTAAGAGCCCAAAGCTTGGAGTCTAGGGTTGAAAGCCTGCTTTTTACTCTACAAACCCTCCTGTTTAGGGTACAAACCCTCCTTTTTGGTGCACAAGCCCTCGCTGTTAGGGTGCAAACACTCACGTTAAGATTCCCAAGCTTCGAGTCCAGGGTTGAAATCCACATCTTTATGCTCCAAACGACCGTCTTTAGGCTTCAAATCCGACTTTTAATTCTGAAATCCCACTTTTTTACGCTCCAAACGCTACATTAAGGGCACAAAGTCTCCCTTTTAGGTCACAACGCTTCCTTTTTAGAGTCCGGAACGTTGGTTCCAGGGTTGAAAGCCTCCCTGTTCTGCTTCAAAGCGTCATTTAGAAGGTACAAGCCCTCATTTTTAGGGCGCAACGCCTCATTTTTTGGCCGCGAATCCTCCTTTTTAGGGGTCAATACGTCCTTTTTGCTGTAAAATCCCTCACTTTTATGTTCCGGACATCTCATTTAGGGCACAAAGCCTTGTTTTGTGGTCCCAAAGCTTCCTCTTCAGAGTCCAAAGCTTTGATTCTGTGGTTGAATTCCTCGTTTTATAATCCAAACCCTCACGTTTATTGTACAAACCCTCATTTTTAGGGCCCAAACGCTCATTTTTATGCTGCAAATCATTTCACTGGAAAATGCCTCCTTTTTATGCTCCAGATGCCTCCTTTAGGGCACGATGTCTGAATGTTAGGTCCCAAAGATTTGGTTAAGAGCCCAAAGCTTTGAGTCTAGGGTTGAAAGCCTGCTTTTTACTCTACAAACCCTCCTGTTTAGGGTACAAACCCTCCTTTTTGGTGCACAAGCCCTCGCTGTTAGGGTGCAAACACTCACGTTAAGATTCCCAAGCTTCGAGTCCAGGGTTGAAATCCACATCTTTATGCTCCAAACGACCGTCTTTAGGCTTCAAATCCGACTTTAAATTCTGAAATCCCACTTTTTTACGCTCCAAACGCTACATTAAGGGCACAAAGTCTCCATTTTAGGTCACAACGCTTCCTTTTTAGAGTCCGGAACGTTGGTTCCAGGGTTGAAAGCCTCCCTGTTCTGCTTCAAAGCATCATTTAGAAGGTACAAGCCCTCATTTTTAGGGCGCAACGCCTCATTTTTTGGCCGCGAATCCTCCTTTTTAGGGGTCAATACGTCCTTTTTGCTGTAAAATCCCTCACTTTTATGTTCCAGACATCTCATTTAGGGCACAAAGCCTTGTTTTGTGGTCCCAAAGCTTCCTCTTCAGAGTCCAAAGCTTTGATTCTGTGGTTGAATTCCTCGTTTTATAATCCAAACCCTCACGTTCATTGTACAAACCCTCATTTTTAGGGCCCAAACGCTCATTTTTATGCTGCAAATCATTTCACTGGAAAATGCCTCCTTTTTATGCTCCAAACGCCTCCTTTAGGGCACGATGTCTGAATGTTAGGTCCCAAAGATTTGGTTAAGAGCCCAAAGCTTTGAGTCTAGGGTTGAAAGCCTGCTTTTTACTCTACAAACCCTGCTGTTTAGGGTACAAACCCTCCTTTTTGGTGCACAAGCCCTCGCTGTTAGGGTGCAAACACTCACGTTAAGATTCCCAAGCTTCGAGTCCAGGGTTGAAATCCACATCTTTATGCTCCAAACGACCGTCTTTAGGCTTCAAATCCGACTTTTAATTCTGAAATCCCACTTTTTTACGCTCCAAACGCTACATTAAGGGCACAAAGTCTCCATTTTAGGTCACAACGCTTCCTTTTTAGAGTCCGGAACGTTGGTTCCAGGGTTGAAAGCCTCCCTGTTCTGCTTCAAAGCGTCATTTAGAAGGTACAAGCCCTCATTTTTAGGGCGCAACGCCTCATTTTTTGGCCGCGAATCCTCCTTTTTAGGGGTCAATACGTCCTTTTTGCTGTAAAATCCCTCACTTTTATGTTCCAGACATCTCATTTAGGGCACAAAGCCTTGTTTTGTGGTCCCAAAGCTTCCTCTTCAGAGTCCAAAGCTTTGATTCTGTGGTTGAATTCCTCGTTTTATAATCCAAACCCTCACGTTTATTGTACAAACCCTCATTTTTAGGGCCCAAACGCTCATTTTTATGCTGCAAATCATTTCACTGGAAAATGCCTCCTTTTTATGCTCCAAACGCCTCCTTTAGGGCACGATGTCTGAATGTTAGGTCCCAAAGATTTGGTTAAGAGCCCAAAGCTTTGAGTCTAGGGTTGAAAGCCTGCTTTTTACTCTACAAACCCTCCTGTTTAGGGTACAAACCCTCCTTTTTGGTGCACAAGCCCTCGCTGTTAGGGTGCAAACACTCACGTTAAGATTCCCAAGCTTCGAGTCCAGGGTTGAAATCCACATCTTTATGCTCCAAACGACCGTCTTTAGGCTTCAAATCCGACTTTTAATTCTGAAATCCCACTTTTTTACGCTCCAAACGCTACATTAAGGGCACAAAGTCTCCATTTTAGGTCACAACGCTTCCTTTTTAGAGTCCGGAACGTTGGTTCCAGGGTTGAAAGCCTCCCTGTTCTGCTTCAAAGCGTCATTTAGAAGGTACAAGCCCTCATTTTTAGGGCGCAACGCCTCATTTTTTGGCCGCGAATCCTCCTTTTTAGGGGTCAATATGTCCTTTTTGCTGTAAAATCCCTCACTTTTATGTTCCGGACATCTCATTTAGGGCACAAAACCTTGTTTTGTGGTCCCAAAGTTTCCTCTTCAGAGTCCAAAGCTTTGATTCTGTGGTTGAATTCCTTGTTTTATAATCCAAACCCTCACGTTTATTGTACAAACCCTCATTTTTAGGGCCCAAACGCTCATTTTTATGCTGCAAATCATTTCACTGGAAAATGCCTCCTTTTCATGCTCCAAACGCCTCCTTTAGGGCACGATGTCTGAATGTTAGGTCCCAAAGATTTGGTTAAGAGCCCAAAGCTTTGAGTCTAGGGTTGAAAGCCTGCTTTTTACTCTACAAACCCTCCTGTTTAGGGTACAAACCCTCCTTTTTGGTGCACAAGCCCTCGCTGTTAGGGTGCAAACACTCACGTTAAGATTCCCAAGCTTCGAGTCCAGGGTTGAAATCCACATCTTTATGCTCCAAACGACCGTCTTTAGGCTTCAAATCCGACTTTTAATTCTGAAATCCCACTTTTTTATGCTCCAAACGCTACATTAAGGGCACAAAGTCTCCCTTTTAGGTCACAACGCTTCCTTTTTAGAGTCCGGAACGTTGGTTCCAGGGTTGAAAGCCTCCCTGTTCTGCTTCAAAGCGTCATTTAGAAGGTACAAGCCCTCATTTTTAGGGCGCAACGCCTCATTTTTTGGCCGCGAATCCTCCTTTTTAGGGGTCAATACGTCCTTTTTGCTGTAAAATCCCTCACTTTTATGTTCCGGACATCTCATTTAGGGCACAAAGCCTTGTTTTGTGGTCCCAAAGCTTCCTCTTCAGAGTCCAAAGCTTTGATTCTGTGGTTGAATTCCTCGTTTTATAATCCAAACCCTCACGTTTATTGTACAAACCCTCATTTTTAGGGCCCAAATGCTCATTTTTATGCTGCAAATCATTTCACTGGAAAATGCCTCCTTTTTATGCTCCAAACGCCTCCTTTAGGGCACGATGTCTGAATGTTAGGTCCCAAAGATTTGGTTAAGAGCCCAAAGCTTTGAGTCTAGGGTTGAAAGCCTGCTTTTTACTGTACAAACCCTCCTGTTTAGGGTACAAACCCTCCTTTTTGGTGCACAAGCCCTCGCTGTTAGGGTGCAAACACTCACGTTAAGATTCCCAAGCTTCGAGTCCAGGGTTGAAATCCACATCTTTATGCTCCAAACGACCGTCTTTAGGCTTCAAATCCGACTTTTAATTCTGAAATCCCACTTTTTTACGCTCCAAACGCTACATTAAGGGCACAAAGTCTCCATTTTAGGTCACAACGCTTCCTTTTTAGAGTCCGGAACGTTGGTTGCAGGGTTGAAAGCCTCCCTGTTCTGCTTCAAAGCGTCATTTAGAAGGTACAAGCCCTCATTTTTAGGGCGCAACGCCTCATTTTTTGGCCGCGAATCCTCCTTTTTAGGGGTCAATACGTCCTTTTTGCCGTAAAATCCCTCACTTTTATGTTCCAGACATCTCATTTAGGGCACAAAGCCTTGTTTTGTGGTCCCAAAGCTTCCTCTTCAGAGTCCAAAGCTTTGATTCTGTGGTTGAATTCCTCGTTTTATAATCCAAACCCTCACGTTCATTGTACAAACCCTCATTTTTAGGGCCCAAACGCTCATTTTTATGCTGCAAATCATTTCACTGGAAAATGCCTCCTTTTTATGCTCCAAACGCCTCCTTTAGGGCACGATGTCTGAATGTTAGGTCCCAAAGATTTGGTTAAGAGCCCAAAGCTTTGAGTCTAGGGTTGAAAGCCTGCTTTTTACTCTACAAACCCTCCTGTTTAGGGTACAAACCCTCCTTTTTGGTGCACAAGCCCTCGCTGTTAGGGTGCAAACACTCACGTTAAGATTCCCAAGCTTCGAGTCCAGGGTTGAAATCCACATCTTTATGCTCCAAACGACCGTCTTTAGGCTTCAAATCCGACTTTTAATTCTGAAATCCCACTTTTTTACGCTCCAAACGCTACATTAAGGGCACAAAGTCTCCATTTTAGGTCACAACGCTTCCTTTTTAGAGTCCGGAACGTTGGTTCCAGGGTTGAAAGCCTCCCTGTTCTGCTTCAAAGCGTCATTTAGAAGGTACAAGCCCTCATTTTTAGGGCGCAACGCCTCATTTTTTGGCCGCGAATCCTCCTTTTTAGGGGTCAATACGTCCTTTTTGCTGTAAAATCCCTCACTTTTATGTTCCGGACATCTCATTTAGGGCACAAAGCCTTGTTTTGTGGTCCCAAAGCTTCCTCTTCAGAGTCCAAAGCTTTGATTCTGTGGTTGAATTCCTCGTTTTATAATCCAAACCCTCACGTTTATTGTACAAACCCTCATTTTTAGGGCCCAAACGCTCATTTTTATGCTGCAAATCATTTCACTGGAAAATGCCTCCTTTTTATGCTCCAAACGCCTCCTTTAGGGCACGATGTCTGAATGTTAGGTCCCAAAGATTTGGTTAAGAGCCCAAAGCTTTGAGTCTAGGGTTGAAAGCCTGCTTTTTACTCTACAAACCCTCCTGTTTAGGGTACAAACCCTCCTTTTTGGTGCACAAGCCCTCGCTGTTAGGGTGCAAACACTCACGTTAAGATTCCCAAGCTTCGAGTCCAGGGTTGAAATCCACATCTTTATGCTCCAAACGACCGTCTTTAGGCTTCAAATCCGACTTTTAATTCTGAAATCCCACTTTTTTACGCTCCAAACGCTACATTAAGGGCACAAAGTCTCCATTTTAGGTCACAACGCTTCCTTTTTAGAGTCCGGAACGTTGGTTCCAGGGTTGAAAGCCTCCCTGTTCTGCTTCAAAGCGTCATTTAGAAGGTACAAGCCCTCATTTTTAGGGCGCAACGCCTCATTTTTTGGCCGCGAATCCTCCTTTTTAGGGGTCAATACGTCCTTTTTACTGTAAAATCCCTCACTTTTATGTTCCGGACATCTCATTTAGGGCACAAAGCCTTGTTTTGTGGTCCCAAAGCTTCCTCTTCAGAGTCCAAAGCTTTGATTCTGTGGTTGAATTCCTCGTTTTATAATCCAAACCCTCACGTTTATTGTACAAACCCTCATTTTTAGGGCCCAAACGCTCATTTTTATGCTGCAAATCATTTCACTGGAAAATGCCTCCTTTTTATGCTCCAAACGCCTCCTTTAGGGCACGATGTCTGAATGTTAGGTCCCAAAGATTTGGTTAAGAGCCCAAAGCTTTGAGTCTAGGGTTGAAAGCCTGCTTTTTACTCTACAAACCCTCCTGTTTAGGGTACAAACCCTCCTTTTTGGTGCACAAGCCCTCGCTGTTAGGGTGCAAACACTCACGTTAAGATTCCCAAGCTTCGAGTCCAGGGTTGAAATCCACATCTTTATGCTCCAAACGACCGTCTTTAGGCTTCAAATCCGACTTTTAATTCTGAAATCCCACTTTTTTACGCTCCAAACGCTACATTAAGGGCACAAAGTCTCCATTTTAGGTCACAACGCTTCCTTTTTAGAGTCCGGAACGTTGGTTCCAGGGTTGAAAGCCTCCCTGTTCTGCTTCAAAGCGTCATTTAGAAGGTACAAGCCCTCATTTTTAGGGCGCAACGCCTCATTTTTTGGCCGCGAATCCTCCTTTTTAGGGGTCAATACGTCCTTTTTGCTGTAAAATCCCTCACTTTTATGTTCCGGACATCTCATTTAGGGCACAAAACCTTGTTTTGTGGTCCCAAAGTTTCCTCTTCAGAGTCCAAAGCTTTGATTCTGTGGTTGAATTCCTTGTTTTATAATCCAAACCCTCACGTTTATTGTACAAACCCTCATTTTTAGGGCCCAAACGCTCATTTTTATGCTGCAAATCATTTCACTGGAAAATGCCTCCTTTTTATGCTCCAAACGCCTCCTTTAGGGCACGATGTCTGAATGTTAGGTCCCAAAGATTTGGTTAAGAGCCCAAAGCTTTGAGTCTAGGGTTGAAAGCCTGCTTTTTACTCTACAAACCCTCCTGTTTAGGGTACAAACCCTCCTTTTTGGTGCACAAGCCCTCGCTGTTAGGGTGCAAACACTCACGTTAAGATTCCCAAGCTTCGAGTCCAGGGTTGAAATCCACATCTTTATGCTCCAAACGACCGTCTTTAGGCTTCAAATCCGACTTTTAATTCTGAAATCCCACTTTTTTACGCTCCAAACGCTACATTAAGGGCACAAAGTCTCCCTTTTAGGTCACAACGCTTCCTTTTTAGAGTCCGGAACGTTGGTTCCAGGGTTGAAAGCCTCCCTGTTCTGCTTCAAAGCGTCATTTAGAAGGTACAAGCCCTCATTTTTAGGGCGCAACGCCTCATTTTTTGGCCGCGAATCCTCCTTTTTAGGGGTCAATACGTCCTTTTTGCTGTAAAATCCCTCACTTTTATGTTCCGGACATCTCATTTAGGGCACAAAGCCTTGTTTTGTGGTCCCAAAGCTTCCTCTTCAGAGTCCAAAGCTTTGATTCTGTGGTTGAATTCCTCGTTTTATAATCCAAACCCTCACGTTTATTGCACAAACCCTCATTTTTAGGGCCCAAACGCTCATTTTTATGCTGCAAATCATTTCACTGGAAAATGCCTCCTTTTTATGCTCCAAACGCCTCCTTTAGGGCACGATGTCTGAATGTTAGGTCCCAAAGATTTGGTTAAGAGCCCAAAGCTTTGAGTCTAGGGTTGAAAGCCTGCTTTTTACTCTACAAACCCTCCTGTTTAGGGTACAAACCCTCCTTTTTGGTGCACAAGCCCTCGCTGTTAGGGTGCAAACACTCACGTTAAGATTCCCAAGCTTCGAGTCCAGGGTTGAAATCCACATCTTTATGCTCCAAACGACCGTCTTTAGGCTTCAAATCCGACTTTTAATTCTGAAATCCCACTTTTTTACGCTCCAAACGCTACATTAAGGGCACAAAGTCTCCATTTTAGGTCACAACGCTTCCTTTTTAGAGTCCGGAACGTTGGTTCCAGGGTTGAAAGCCTCCCTGTTCTGCTTCAAAGCGTCATTTAGAAGGTACAAGCCCTCATTTTTAGGGCGCAACGCCTCATTTTTTGGCCGCGAATCCTCCTTTTTAGGGGTCAATACGTCCTTTTTGCTGTAAAATCCCTCACTTTTATGTTCCGGACATCTCATTTAGGGCACAAAGCCTTGTTTTGTGGTCCCAAAGCTTCCTCTTCAGAGTCCAAAGCTTTGATTCTGTGGTTGAATTCCTCGTTTTATAATCCAAACCCTCACGTTTATTGTACAAACCCTCATTTTTAGGGCCCAAACGCTCATTTTTATGCTGCAAATCATTTCACTGGAAAATGCCTCCTTTTTATGCTCCAGATGCCTCCTTTAGGGCACGATGTCTGAATGTTAGGTCCCAAAGATTTGGTTAAGAGCCCAAAGCTTTGAGTCTAGGGTTGAAAGCCTGCTTTTTACTCTACAAACCCTCCTGTTTAGGGTACAAACCCTCCTTTTTGGTGCACAAGCCCTCGCTGTTAGGGTGCAAACACTCACGTTAAGATTCCCAAGCTTCGAGTCCAGGGTTGAAATCCACATCTTTATGCTCCAAACGACCGTCTTTAGGCTTCAAATCCGACTTTTAATTCTGAAATCCCACTTTTTTACGCTCCAAACGCTACATTAAGGGCACAAAGTCTCCATTTTAGGTCACAACGCTTCCTTTTTAGAGTCCGGAACGTTGCTTCCAGGGTTGAAAGCCTCCCTGTTCTGCTTCAAAGCGTCATTTAGAAGGTACAAGCCCTCATTTTTAGGGCGCAACGCCTCATTTTTTGGCCGCGAATCCTCCTTTTTAGGGGTCAATACGTCCTTTTTGCTGTAAAATCCCTCACTTTTATGTTCCGGACATCTCATTTAGGGCACAAAACCTTGTTTTGTGGTCCCAAAGTTTCCTCTTCAGAGTCCAAAGCTTTGATTCTGTGGTTGAATTCCTTGTTTTATAATCCAAACCCTCACGTTTATTGTACAAACCCTCATTTTTAGGGCCCAAACGCTCATTTTTATGCTGCAAATCATTTCACTGGAAAATGCCTCCTTTTTATGCTCCAAACGCCTCCTTTAGGGCACGATGTCTGAATGTTAGGTCCCAAAGATTTGGTTAAGAGCCCAAAGCTTTGAGTCTAGGGTTGAAAGCCTGCTTTTTACTCTACAAACCCTCCTGTTTAGGGTACAAACCCTCCTTTTTGGTGCACAAGCCCTCGCTGTTAGGGTGCAAACACTCACGTTAAGATTCCCAAGCTTCGAGTCCAGGGTTGAAATCCACATCTTTATGCTCCAAACAACCGTCTTTAGGCTTCAAATCCGACTTTTAATTCTGAAATCCCACTTTTTTACGCTCCAAACGCTACATTAAGGGCACAAAGTCTCCCTTTTAGGTCACAACGCTTCCTTTTTAGAGTCCAGAACGTTGGTTCCAGGGTTGAAAGCCTCCCTGTTCTGCTTCAAAGCGTCATTTAGAAGGTACAAGCCCTCATTTTTAGGGCGCAACGCCTCATTTTTTGGCCGCGAATCCTCCTTTTTAGGGGTCAATACGTCCTTTTTACTGTAAAATCCCTCACTTTTATGTTCCGGACATCTCATTTAGGGCACAAAGCCTTGTTTTGTGGTCCCAAAGCTTCCTCTTCAGAGTCCAAAGCTTTGATTCTGTGGTTGAATTCCTCGTTTTATAATCCAAACCCTCACGTTTATTGTACAAACCCTCATTTTTAGGGCCCAAACGCTCATTTTTATGCTGCAAATCATTTCACTGGAAAATGCCTCCTTTTTATGCTCCAAACGCCTCCTTTAGGGCACGATGTCTGAATGTTAGGTCCCAAAGATTTGGTTAAGAGCCCAAAGCTTTGAGTCTAGGGTTGAAAGCCTGCTTTTTACTCTACAAACCCTCCTGTTTAGGGTACAAACCCTCCTTTTTGGTGCACAAGCCCTCGCTGTTAGGGTGCAAACACTCACGTTAAGATTCCCAAGCTTCGAGTCCAGGGTTGAAATCCACATCTTTATGCTCCAAACGACCGTCTTTAGGCTTCAAATCCGACTTTTAATTCTGAAATCCCACTTTTTTACGCTCCAAACGCTACATTAAGGGCACAAAGTCTCCATTTTAGGTCACAACGCTTCCTTTTTAGAGTCCGGAACGTTGCTTCCAGGGTTGAAAGCCTCCCTGTTCTGCTTCAAAGCGTCATTTAGAAGGTACAAGCCCTCATTTTTAGGGCGCAACGCCTCATTTTTTGGCCGCGAATCCTCCTTTTTAGGGGTCAATACGTCCTTTTTGCTGTAAAATCCCTCACTTTTATGTTCCGGACATCTCATTTAGGGCACAAAACCTTGTTTTGTGGTCCCAAAGTTTCCTCTTCAGAGTCCAAAGCTTTGATTCTGTGGTTGAATTCCTTGTTTTATAATCCAAACCCTCACGTTTATTGTACAAACCCTCATTTTTAGGGCCCAAACGCTCATTTTTATGCTGCAAATCATTTCACTGGAAAATGCCTCCTTTTTATGCTCCAAACGCCTCCTTTAGGGCACGATGTCTGAATGTTAGGTCCCAAAGATTTGGTTAAGAGCCCAAAGCTTTGAGTCTAGGGTTGAAAGCCTGCTTTTTACTCTACAAACCCTCCTGTTTAGGGTACAAACCCTCCTTTTTGGTGCACAAGCCCTCGCTGTTAGGGTGCAAACACTCACGTTAAGATTCCCAAGCTTCGAGTCCAGGGTTGAAATCCACATCTTTATGCTCCAAACAACCGTCTTTAGGCTTCAAATCCGACTTTTAATTCTGAAATCCCACTTTTTTACGCTCCAAACGCTACATTAAGGGCACAAAGTCTCCCTTTTAGGTCACAACGCTTCCTTTTTAGAGTCCGGAACGTTGGTTCCAGGGTTGAAAGCCTCCCTGTTCTGCTTCAAAGCGTCATTTAGAAGGTACAAGCCCTCATTTTTAGGGCGCAACGCCTCATTTTTTGGCCGCGAATCCTCCTTTTTAGGGGTCAATACGTCCTTTTTGCTGTAAAATCCCTCACTTCTATGTTCCGGACATCTCATTTAGGGCACAAAGCCTTGTTTTGTGGTCCCAAAGCTTCCTCTTCAGAGTCCAAAGCTTTGATTCTGTGGTTGAATTCCTCGTTTTATAATCCAAACCCTCACGTTTATTGTACAAACCCTCATTTTTAGGGCCCAAACGCTCATTTTTATGCTGCAAATCATTTCACTGGAAAATGCCTCCTTTTTATGCTCCAAACGCCTCCTTTAGGGCACGATGTCTGAATGTTAGGTCCCAAAGATTTGGTTAAGAGCCCAAAGCTTTGAGTCTAGGGTTGAAAGCCTGCTTTTTACTCTACAAACCCTCCTGTTTAGGGTACAAACCCTCCTTTTTGGTGCACAAGCCCTCGCTGTTAGGGTGCAAACACTCACGTTAAGATTCCCAAGCTTCGAGTCCAGGGTTGAAATCCACATCTTTATGCTCCAAACGACCGCCTTTAGGCTTCAAATCCGACTTTTAATTCTGAAATCCCACTTTTTTACGCTCCAAACGCTACATTAAGGGCACAAAGTCTCCCTTTTAGGTCACAACGCTTCCTTTTTAGAGTCCGGAACGTTGGTTCCAGGGTTGAAAGCCTCCCTGTTCTGCTTCAAAGCATCATTTAGAAGGTACAAGCCCTCATTTTTAGGGCGCAACGCCTCATTTTTTGGCCGCGAATCCTCCTTTTTAGGGGTCAATACGTCCTTTTTGCTGTAAAATCCCTCACTTTTATGTTCCAGACTTCTCATTTAGGGCACAAAGCCTTGTTTTGTGGTCCCAAAGCTTCCTCTTCAGAGTCCAAAGCTTTGATTCTGTGGTTGAATTCCTCGTTTTATAATCCAAACCCTCACGTTTATTGTACAAACCCTCATTTTTAGGGCCCAAACGCTCATTTTTATGCTGCAAATCATTTCACTGGAAAATGCCTCCTTTTTATGCTCCAAACGCCTCCTTTAGGGCACGATGTCTGAATGTTAGGTCCCAAAGATTTGGTTAAGAGCCCAAAGCTTTGAGTCTAGGGTTGAAAGCCTGCTTTTTACTCTACAAACACTCCTGTTTAGGGTACAAACCCTCCTTTTTGGTGCACAAGCCCTCGCTGTTAGGGTGCAAACACTCACGTTAAGATTCCCAAGCTTCGAGTCCAGGGTTGAAATCCACATCTTTATGCTCCAAACGACCGTCTTTAGGCTTCAAATCCGACTTTTAATTCTGAAATCCCACTTTTTTACGCTCCAAACGCTACATTAAGGGCACAAAGTCTCCATTTTAGGTCACAACGCTTCCTTTTTAGAGTCCGGAACGTTGGTTCCAGGGTTGAAAGCCTCCCTGTTCTGCTTCAAAGCGTCATTTAGAAGGTACAAGCCCTCATTTTTAGGGCGCAACGCCTCATTTTTTGGCCGCGAATCCTCCTTTTTAGGGGTCAATACGTCCTTTTTACTGTAAAATCCCTCACTTTTATGTTCCAGACATCTCATTTAGGGCACAAAGCCTTGTTTTGTGGTCCCAAAGCTTCCTCTTCAGAGTCCAAAGCTTTGATTCTGTGGTTGAATTCCTCGTTTTATAATCCAAACCCTCACGTTTATTGTACAAACCCTCATTTTTAGGGCCCAAACGCTCATTTTTATGCTGCAAATCATTTCACTGGAAAATGCCTCCTTTTTATGCTCCAGATGCCTCCTTTAGGGCACGATGTCTGAATGTTAGGTCCCAAAGATTTGGTTAAGAGCCCAAAGCTTTGAGTCTAGGGTTGAAAGCCTGCTTTTTACTCTACAAACCCTCCTGTTTAGGGTACAAACCCTCCTTTTTGGTGCACAAGCCCTCGCTGTTAGGGTGCAAACACTCACGTTAAGATTCCCAAGCTTCGAGTCCAGGGTTGAAATCCACATCTTTATGCTCCAAACGACCGTCTTTAGGCTTCAAATCCGACTTTTAATTCTGAAATCCCACTTTTTTACGCTCCAAACGCTACATTAAGGGCACAAAGTCTCCATTTTAGGTCACAACGCTTCCTTTTTAGAGTCCGGAACGTTGGTTCCAGGGTTGAAAGCCTCCCTGTTCTGCTTCAAAGCATCATTTAGAAGGTACAAGCCCTCATTTTTAGGGCGCAACGCCTCATTTTTTGGCCGCGAATCCTCCTTTTTAGGGGTCAATACGTCCTTTTTACTGTAAAATCCCTCACTTTTATGTTCCAGACATCTCATTTAGGGCACAAAGCCTTGTTTTGTGGTCCCAAAGCTTCCTCTTCAGAGTCCAAAGCTTTGATTCTGTGGTTGAATTCCTCGTTTTATAATCCAAACCCTCACGTTTATTGTACAAACCCTCATTTTTAGGGCCCAAACGCTCATTTTTATGCTGCAAATCATTTCACTGGAAAATGCCTCCTTTTTATGCTCCAAACGCCTCCTTTAGGGCACGATGTCTGAATGTTAGGTCCCAAAGATTTGGTTAAGAGCCCAAAGCTTTGAGTCTAGGGTTGAAAGCCTGCTTTTTACTCTACAAACCCTCCTGTTTAGGGTACAAACCCTCCTTTTTGGTGCACAAGCCCTCGCTGTTAGGGTGCAAACACTCACGTTAAGATTCCCAAGCTTCGAGTCCAGGGTTGAAATCCACATCTTTATGCTCCAAACGACCGTCTTTAGGCTTCAAATCCGACTTTTAATTCTGAAATCCCACTTTTTTACGCTCCAAACGCTACATTAAGGGCACAAAGTCTCCATTTTAGGTCACAACGCTTCCTTTTTAGAGTCCGGAACGTTGGTTCCAGGGTTGAAAGCCTCCCTGATCTGCTTCAAAGCGTCATTTAGAAGGTACAAGCCCTCATTTTTAGGGCGCAACGCCTCATTTTTTGGCCGCGAATCCTCCTTTTTAGGGGTCAATACGTCCTTTTTGCTGTAAAATCCCTCACTTTTATGTTCCGGACATCTCATTTAGGGCACAAAGCCTTGTTTTGTGGTCCCAAAGCTTCCTCTTCAGAGTCCAAAGCTTTGATTCTGTGGTTGAATTCCTTGTTTTATAATCCAAACCCTCACGTTTATTGTACAAACCCTCATTTTTAGGGCCCAAACGCTCATTTTTATGCTGCAAATCATTTCACTGGAAAATGCCTCCTTTTTATGCTCCAAATGCCTCCTTTAGGGCACGATGTCTGAATGTTAGGTCCCAAAGATTTGGTTAAGAGCCCAAAGCTTTGAGTCTAGGGTTGAAAGCCTGCTTTTTACTCTACAAACCCTCCTGTTTAGGGTACAAACCCTCCTTTTTGGTGCACAAGCCCTCGCTGTTAGGGTGCAAACACTCACGTTAAGATTCCCAAGCTTCGAGTCCAGGGTTGAAATCCACATCTTTATGCTCCAAACAACCGTCTTTAGGCTTCAAATCCGACTTTTAATTCTGAAATCCCACTTTTTTACGCTCCAAACGCTACATTAAGGGCACAAAGTCTCCATTTTAGGTCACAACGCTTCCTTTTTAGAGTCCGGAACGTTGCTTCCAGGGTTGAAAGCCTCCCTGTTCTGCTTCAAAGCGTCATTTAGAAGGTACAAGCCCTCATTTTTAGGGCGCAACGCCTCATTTTTTGGCCGCGAATCCTCCTTTTTAGGGGTCAATACGTCCTTTTTGCTGTAAAATCCCTCACTTTTATGTTCCGGACATCTCATTTAGGGCACAAAGCCTTGTTTTGTGGTCCCAAAGCTTCCTCTTCAGAGTCCAAAGCTTTGATTCTGTGGTTGAATTCCTCGTTTTATAATCCAAACCCTCACGTTTATTGTACAAACCCTCATTTTTAGGGCCCAAACGCTCATTTTTATGCTGCAAATCATTTCACTGGAAAATGCCTCCTTTTTATGCTCCAAACGCCTCCTTTAGGGCACGATGTCTGAATGTTAGGTCCCAAAGATTTGGTTAAGAGCCCAAAGCTTTGAGTCTAGGGTTGAAAGCCTGCTTTTTACTCTACAAACCCTCCTGTTTAGGGTACAAACCCTCCTTTTTGGTGCACAAGCCCTCGCTGTTAGGGTGCAAACACTCACGTTAAGATTCCCAAGCTTCGAGTCCAGGGTTGAAATCCACATCTTTATGCTCCAAACGACCGTCTTTAGGCTTCAAATCCGACTTTTAATTCTGAAATCCCACTTTTTTACGCTCCAAACGCTACATTAAGGGCACAAAGTCTCCATTTTAGGTCACAACGCTTCCTTTTTAGAGTCCGGAACGTTGGTTCCAGGGTTGAAAGCCTCCCTGTTCTGCTTCAAAGCGTCATTTAGAAGGTACAAGCCCTCATTTTTAGGGCGCAACGCCTCATTTTTTGGCCGCGAATCCTCCTTTTTAGGGGTCAATACGTCGTTTTTGCTGTAAAATCCCTCACTTTTATGTTCCAGACATCTCTTTTAGGGCACAAAGCCTTGTTTTGTGGTCCCAAAGCTTCCTCTTCAGAGTCCAAAGCTTTGATTCTGTGGTTGAATTCCTCGTTTTATAATCCAAACCCTCATGTTTATTGTACAAACCCTCATTTTTAGGGCCCAAACGCTCATTTTTATGCTGCAAATCATTTCACTGGAAAATGCCTCCTTTTTATGCTCCAAACGCCTCCTTTAGGGCACGATGTCTGAATGTTAGGTCCCAAAGATTTGGTTAAGAGCCCAAAGCTTTGAGTCTAGGGTTGAAAGCCTGCTTTTTACTCTACAAACCCTCCTGTTTAGGGTACAAACCCTCCTTTTTGGTGCACAAGCCCTCGCTGTTAGGGTGCAAACACTCACATTAAGATTCCCAAGCTTCGAGTCCAGGGTTGAAATCCACATCTTTATGCTCCAAACGACCGTCTTTAGGCTTCAAATCCGACTTTAAATTCTGAAATCCCACTTTTTACACTCCAAACACTTTAAGGGCACAAAGTCTCCATTTTAGGTCACAACGCTTCCTTTTTAGAGTCCGGAACGTTGGTTCCAGGGTTGAAAGCCTCCCTGTTCTGCTTCAAAGCGTCATTTAGAAGGTACAAGCCCTCATTTTTAGGGCGCAACGCCTCATTCTTTGGCCGCGAATCCTCCTTTTTAGGGGTCAATACGTCCTTTTCGCTGTAAAATCCCTCACTTTTATGTTCCAGACATCTCATTTAGGGCACAAAGCCTTGTTTTGTGGTCCCAAAGCTTCCTCTTCAGAGTCCAAAGCTTTGATTCTGTGTTTGAATTCCTTGTTTTATAATTCAAACCCTCACGTTTATTGCACAAACCCTCATTTTTAGGGCCCAAACGCTCATTTTTATGCTGCAAATCATTTCACTGGAAAATGCCTCCTTTTTATGCTCCAAACGCCTCCTTTAGGGCACGATGTCTGAATGTTAGGTCCCAAAGATTTGGTTAAGAGCCCAAAGCTTTGAGTCTAGGGTTGAAAGCCTGCTTTTTACTCTACAAACCCTCCTGTTTAGGGTACAAACCCTCCTTTTTGGTGCACAAGCCCTCGCTGTTAGGGTGCAAACACTCACGTTAAGATTCCCAAGCTTCGAGTCCAGGGTTGAAATCCACATCTTTATGCTCCAAACGACCGTCTTTAGGCTTCAAATCCGACTTTTAATTCTGAAATCCCACTTTTTTACGCTCCAAACGCTACATTAAGGGCACAAAGTCTCCATTTTAGGTCACAACGCTTCCTTTTTAGAGTCCGGAACGTTGGTTCCAGGGTTGAAAGCCTCCCTGTTCTGCTTCAAAGCATCATTTAGAAGGTACAAGCCCTCATTTTTAGGGCGCAACGCCTCATTTTTTGGCCGCAAATCCTCCTTTTTAGGGGTCAATACGTCCTTTTTGCTGTAAAATCCCTCACTTTTATGTTCCGGACATCTCATTTAGGGCACAAAGCCTTGTTTTGTGGTCCCAAAGCTTCCTCTTCAGAGTCCAAAGCTTTGATTCTGTGGTTGAATTCCTCGTTTTATAATCCAAACCCTCACGTTTATTGTACAAACCCTCATTTTTAGGGCCCAAACGCTCATTTTTATGCTGCAAATCATTTCACTGGAAAATGCCTCCTTTTTATGCTCCAAAAGCCTCCTTTAGGGCACGATGTCTGAATGTTAGGTCCCAAAGATTTGGTTAAGAGCCCAAAGCTTTGAGTCTAGGGTTGAAAGCCTGCTTTTTACTCTACAAACCCTCCTGTTTAGGGTACAAACCCTCCTTTTTGGTGCACAAGCCCTCGCTGTTAGGGTGCAAACACTCACGTTAAGATTCCCAAGCTTCGAGTCCAGGGTTGAAATCCACATCTTTATGCTCCAAACGACCGTCTTTAGGCTTCAAATCCGACTTTTAATTCTGAAATCCCACTTTTTTACGCTCCAAACGCTACATTAAGGGCACAAAGTCTCCATTTTAGGTCACAACGCTTCCTTTTTAGAGTCTGGAACGTTGGTTCCAGGGTTGAAAGCCTCCCTGTTCTGCTTCAAAGCGTCATTTAGAAGGTACAAGCCCTCATTTTTAGGGCGCAACGCCTCATTTTTTGGCCGCGAATCCTCCTTTTTAGGGGTCAATACGTCCTTTTCGCTGTAAAATCCCTCACTTTTATGTTCCGGACATCTCATTTAGGGCACAAAGCCTTGTTTTGTGGTCCCAAAGCTTCCTCTTCAGAGTCCAAAGCTTTGATTCTGTGGTTGAATTCCTCGTTTTATAATCCAAACCCTCACGTTTATTGTACAAACCCTCATTTTTAGGGCCCAAATGCTCATTTTTATGCTGCAAATCATTTCACTGGAAAATGCCTCCTTTTTATGCTCCAAACGCCTCCTTTAGGGCACGATGTCTGAATGTTAGGTCCCAAAGATTTGGTTAAGAGCCCAAAGCTTTGAGTGTAGTGTTGAAAGCCTGCTTTTTACTCTACAAACCCTCCTGTTTAGGGTACAAACCCTCCTTTTTGGTGCACAAGCCCTCGCTGTTAGGGTGCAAACACTCACGTTAAGATTCCCAAGCTTCGAGTCCAGGGTTGAAATCCACATCTTTATGCTCCAAACGACCGTCTTTAGGCTTCAAATCCGACTTTAAATTCTGAAATCCCACTTTTTTACGCTCCAAACGCTACATTAAGGGCACAAAGTCTCCATTTTAGGTCACAACGCTTCCTTTTTAGAGTCCGGAACGTTGGTTCCAGGGTTGAAAGCCTCCCTGTTCTGCTTCAAAGCGTCATTTAGAAGGTACAAGCCCTCATTTTTAGGGCGCAACGCCTCATTTTTTGGCCGCGAATCCTCCTTTTTAGGGGTCAATACGTCCTTTTCGCTGTAAAATCCCTCACTTTTATGTTCCGGACATCTCATTTAGGGCACAAAGCCTTGTTTTGTGGTCCCAAAGCTTCCTCTTCAGAGTCCAAAGCTTTGATTCTGTGGTTGAATTCCTCGTTTTATAATCCAAACCCTCACGTTTATTGTACAAACCCTCATTTTTAGGGCCCAAACGCTCATTTTTATGCTGCAAATCATTTCACTGGAAAATGCCTCCTTTTTATGCTCCAAACGCCTCCTTTAGGGCACGATGTCTGAATGTTAGGTCCCAAAGATTTGGTTAAGAGCCCAAAGCTTTGAGTCTAGGGTTGAAAGCCTGCTTTTTACTCTACAAACCCTGCTGTTTAGGGTACAAACCCTCCTTTTTGGTGCACAAGCCCTCGCTGTTAGGGTGCAAACACTCACGTTAAGATTCCCAAGCTTCGAGTCCAGGGTTGAAATCCACATCTTTATGCTCCAAACGACCGTCTTTAGGCTTCAAATCCGACTTTTAATTCTGAAATCCCACTTTTTTACGCTCCAAACGCTACATTAAGGGCACAAAGTCTCCATTTTAGGTCACAACGCTTCCTTTTTAGAGTCCGGAACGTTGGTTCCAGGGTTGAAAGCCTCCCTGTTCTGCTTCAAAGCGTCATTTAGAAGGTACAAGCCCTCATTTTTAGGGCGCAACGCCTCATTTTTTGGCCGCGAATCCTCCTTTTTAGGGGTCAATACGTCCTTTTCGCTGTAAAATCCCTCACTTTTATGTTCCAGACATCTCATTTAGGGCACAAAGCCTTGTTTTGTGGTCCCAAAGCTTCCTCTTCAGAGTCCAAAGCTTTGATTCTGTGTTTGAATTCCTTGTTTTATAATCCAAACCCTCACGTTTATTGCACAAACCCTCATTTTTAGGGCCCAAACGCTCATTTTTATGCTGCAAATCATTTCACTGGAAAATGCCTCCTTTTTATGCTCCAAACGCCTCCTTTAGGGCACGATGTCTGAATGTTAGGTCCCAAAGATTTGGTTAATAGCCCAAAGCTTTGAGTCTAGGGTTGAAAGCCTGCTTTTTACTCTACAAACCCTCCTGTTTAGGGTACAAACCCTCCTTTTTGGTGCACAAGCCCTCGCTGTTAGGGTGCAAACACTCACGTTAAGATTCCCAAGCTTCGAGTCCAGGGTTGAAATCCACATCTTTATGCTCCAAACGACCGTCTTTAGGCTTCAAATCCGACTTTTAATTCTGAAATCCCACTTTTTTACGCTCCAAACGCTACATTAAGGGCACAAAGTCTCCATTTTAGGTCACAACGCTTCCTTTTTAGAGTCCGGAACGTTGGTTGCAGGGTTGAAAGCCTCCCCGTTCTGCTTCAAAGCGTCATTTAGAAGGTACAAGCCCTCATTTTTAGGGCGCAAAGCCTCATTTTTTGGCCGTGAATCCTCCTTTTTAGGGGTCAATACGTCCTTTTCGCTGTAAAATCCCTCACTTTTATGTTCCAGACATCTCATTTAGGGCACAAAGCCTTGTTTTGTGGTCCCAAAGCTTCCTCTTCAGAGTTCAAAGCTTTGATTCTGTGTTTGAATTCCTCGTTTTATAATCCAAACCCTCACGTTTATTGTACAAACCCTCATTTTTAGGGCCCAAACGCTCATTTTTATGCTGCAAATCATTTCACTGGAAAATGCCTCCTTTTTATGCTCCAAACGCCTCCTTTAGGGCACGATGTCTGAATGTTAGGTCCCAAAGATTTGGTTAAGAGCCCAAAGCTTTGAGTCTAGGGTTGAAAGCCTGCTTTTTACTCTACAAACCCTCCTGTTTAGGGTACAAACCCTCCTTTTTGGTGCACAAGCCCTCGCTGTTAGGGTGCAAACACTCACGTTAAGATTCCCAAGCTTCGAGTCCAGGGTTGAAATCCACATCTTTATGCTCCAAACGACCGTCTTTAGGCTTCAAATCCGACTTTAAATTCTGAAATCCCACTTTTTTACACTCCAAACGCTACATTAAGGGCACAAAGTCTCCATTTTAGGTCACAACGCTTCCTTTTTAGAGTCCGGAACGTTGGTTCCAGGGTTGAAAGCCTCCCTGTTCTGCTTCAAAGCGTCATTTAGAAGGTACAAGCCCTCATTTTTAGGGCGCAACGCCTCATTTTTTGGCCGCGAATCCTCCTTTTTCGGGGTCAATACGTCCTTTTCGCTGTAAAATCCCTCACTTTTATGATCCGGACATCTCATTTAGGGCACAAAGCCTTGTTTTGTGGTCCCAAAGCTTCCTCTTCAGAGTCCAAAGCTTTGATTCTGTGGTTGAATTCCTCGTTTTATAATCCAAACCCTCACGTTTATTGTACAAACCCTCATTTTTAGGGCCCAAACGCTCATTTTTATGCTGCAAATCATTTCACTGGAAAATGCCTCCTTTTTATGCTCCAAACGCCTCCTTTAGGGCACGATGTCTGAATGTTAGGTCCCAAAGATTTGGTTAAGAGCCCAAAGCTTTGAGTCTAGGGTTGAAAGCCTGCTTTTTACTCTACAAACCCTCCTGTTTAGGGTACAAACCCTCCTTTTTGGTGCACAAGCCCTCGCTGTTAGGGTGCAAACACTCACGTTAAGATTCCCAAGCTTCGAGTCCAGGGTTGAAATCCACATCTTTATGCTCCAAACGACCGTCTTTAGGCTTCAAATCCGACTTTTAATTCTGAAATCCCACTTTTTTACGCTCCAAACGCTACATTAAGGGCACAAAGTCTCCATTTTAGGTCACAACGCTTCCTTTTTAGAGTCCGGAACGTTGGTTCCAGGGTTGAAAGCCTCCCTGTTCTGCTTCAAAGCGTCATTTAGAAGGTACAAGCCCTCATTTTTAGGGCGCAACGCCTCATTTTTTGGCCGCGAATCCTCCTTTTTAGGGGTCAATACGTCCTTTTTACTGTAAAATCCCTCACTTTTATGTTCCAGACATCTCTTTTAGGGCACAAAGCCTTGTTTTGTGGTCCCAAAGCTTCCTCTTCAGAGTCCAAAGCTTTGATTCTGTGGTTGAATTCCTCGTTTTATAATCCAAACCCTCACGTTTATTGTACAAACCCTCATTTTTAGGGCCCAAACGCTCATTTTCATGCTGCAAATCATTTCACTGGAAAATGCCTCCTTTTTATGCTCCAAACGCCTCCTTTAGGGCACGATGTCTGAATGTTAGGTCCCAAAGATTTGGTTAAGAGCCCAAAGCTTTGAGTCTAGGGTTGAAAGCCTGCTTTTTACTCTACAAACCCTCCTGTTTAGGGTACAAACCCTCCTTTTTGGTGCACAAGCCCTCGCTGTTAGGGTGCAAACACTCACGTTAAGATTCCCAAGCTTCGAGTCCAGGGTTGAAATCCACATCTTTATGCTCCAAACGACCGTCTTTAGGCTTCAAATCCGACTTTTAATTCTGAAATCCCACTTTTTTACGCTCCAAACGCTACATTAAGGGCACAAAGTCTCCATTTTAGGTCACAACGCTTCCTTTTTAGAGTCCGGAACGTTGGTTGCAGGGTTGAAAGCCTCCCCGTTCTGCTTCAAAGCGTCATTTAGAAGGTACAAGCCCTCATTTTTAGGGCGCAAAGCCTCATTTTTTGGCCGCGAATCCTCCTTTTTAGGGGTCAATACGTCCTTTTCGCTGTAAAATCCCTCACTTTTATGTTCCAGACATCTCATTTAGGGCACAAAGCCTTGTTTTGTGGTCCCAAAGCTTCCTCTTCAGAGTTCAAAGCTTTGATTCTGTGTTTGAATTCCTCGTTTTATAATCCAAACCCTCACGTTTATTGTACAAACCCTCATTTTTAGGGCCCAAACGCTCATTTTTATGCTGCAAATCATTTCACTGGAAAATGCCTCCTTTTTATGCTCCAAACGCCTCCTTTAGGGCACGATGTCTGAATGTTAGGTCCCAAAGATTTGGTTAAGAGCCCAAAGCTTTGAGTCTAGGGTTGAAAGCCTGCTTTTTACTCTACAAACCCTGCTGTTTAGGGTACAAACCCTCCTTTTTGGTGCACAAGCCCTCGCTGTTAGGGTGCAAACACTCACGTTAAGATTCCCAAGCTTCGAGTCCAGGGTTGAAATCCACATCTTTATGCTCCAAACGACCGTCTTTAGGCTTCAAATCCGACTTTAAATTCTGAAATCCCACTTTTTTACACTCCAAACGCTACATTAAGGGCACAAAGTCTCCATTTTAGGTCACAACGCTTCCTTTTTAGAGTCCGGAACGTTGGTTCCAGGGTTGAAAGCCTCCCTGTTCTGCTTCAAAGCGTCATTTAGAAGGTACAAGCCCTCATTTTTAGGGCGCAACGCCTCATTTTTTGGCCGCGAATCCTCCTTTTTAGAGGTCAATACGTCCTTTTTGCTGTAAAATCCCTCACTTTTATGATCCGGACATCTCATTTAGGGCACAAAGCCTTGTTTTGTGGTCCCAAAGCTTCCTCTTCAGAGTCCAAAGCTTTGATTCTGTGGTTGAATTCCTCGTTTTATAATCCAAACCCTCACGTTTATTGTACAAACCCTCATTTTTAGGGCCCAAACGCTCATTTTTATGCTGCAAATCATTTCACTGGAAAATGCCTCCTTTTTATGCTCCAAACGCCTCCTTTAGGGCACGATGTCTGAATGTTAGGTCCCAAAGATTTGGTTAAGAGCCCAAAGCTTTGAGTCTAGGGTTGAAAGCCTGCTTTTTACTCTACAAACCCTCCTGTTTAGGGTACAAACCCTCCTTTTTGGTGCACAAGCCCTCGCTGTTAGGGTGCAAACACTCACGTTAAGATTCCCAAGCTTCGAGTCCAGGGTTGAAATCCACATCTTTATGCTCCAAACGACCGTCTTTAGGCTTCAAATCCGACTTTTAATTCTGAAATCCCACTTTTTTACGCTCCAAACGCTACATTAAGGGCACAAAGTCTCCATTTTAGGTCACAACGCTTCCTTTTTAGAGTCCGGAACGTTGGTTCCAGGGTTGAAAGCCTCCCTGTTCTGCTTCAAAGCGTCATTTAGAAGGTACAAGCCCTCATTTTTAGGGCGCAACGCCTCATTTTTTGGCCGCGAATCCTCCTTTTTAGAGGTCAATACGTCCTTTTTACTGTAAAATCCCTCACTTTTATGTTCCAGACATCTCTTTTAGGGCACAAAGCCTTGTTTTGTGGTCCCAAAGCTTCCTCTTCAGAGTCCAAAGCTTTGATTCTGTGGTTGAATTCCTCGTTTTATAATCCAAACCCTCACGTTTATTGTACAAACCCTCATTTTTAGGGCCCAAACGCTCATTTTCATGCTGCAAATCATTTCACTGGAAAATGCCTCCTTTTTATGCTCCAAACGCCTCCTTTAGGGCACGATGTCTGAATGTTAGGTCCCAAAGATTTGGTTAAGAGCCCAAAGCTTTGAGTCTAGGGTTGAAAGCCTGCTTTTTACTCTACAAACCCTCCTGTTTAGGGTACAAACCCTCCTTTTTGGTGCACAAGCCCTCGCTGTTAGGGTGCAAACACTCACGTTAAGATTCCCAAGCTTCGAGTCCAGGGTTGAAATCCACATCTTTATGCTCCAAACGACCGTCTTTAGGCTTCAAATCCGACTTTTAATTCTGAAATCCCACTTTTTTACGCTCCAAACGCTACATTAAGGGCACAAAGTCTCCATTTTAGGTCACAACGCTTCCTTTTTAGAGTCCGGAACGTTGGTTCCAGGGTTGAAAGCCTCCCTGTTCTGCTTCAAAGCGTCATTTAGAAGGTACAAGCCCTCATTTTTAGGGCGCAACGCCTCATTTTTTGGCCGCGAATCCTCCTTTTTAGAGGTCAATACGTCCTTTTTACTGTAAAATCCCTCACTTTTATGTTCCAGACATCTCTTTTAGGGCACAAAGCCTTGTTTTGTGGTCCCAAAGCTTCCTCTTCAGAGTCCAAAGCTTTGATTCTGTGGTTGAATTCCTCGTTTTATAATCCAAACCCTCACGTTTATTGTACAAACCCTCATTTTTAGGGCCCAAACGCTCATTTTCATGCTGCAAATCATTTCACTGGAAAATGCCTCCTTTTTATGCTCCAAACGCCTCCTTTAGGGCACGATGTCTGAATGTTAGGTCCCAAAGATTTGGTTAAGAGCCCAAAGCTTTGAGTCTAGGGTTGAAAGCCTGCTTTTTACTCTACAAACCCTCCTGTTTAGGGTACAAACCCTCCTTTTTGGTGCACAAGCCCTCGCTGTTAGGGTGCAAACACTCACGTTAAGATTCCCAAGCTTCGAGTCCAGGGTTGAAATCCACATCTTTATGCTCCAAACGACCGTCTTTAGGCTTCAAATCCGACTTTTAATTCTGAAATCCCACTTTTTTACGCTCCAAACGCTACATTAAGGGCACAAAGTCTCCCTTTTAGGTCACAACGCTTCCTTTTTAGAGTCCGGAACGTTGGTTCCAGGGTTGAAAGCCTCCCTGTTCTGCTTCAAAGCGTCATTTAGAAGGTACAAGCCCTCATTTTTAGGGCGCAACGCCTCATTTTTTGGCCGCGAATCCTCCTTTTTAGGGGTCAATACGTCCTTTTTACTGTAAAATCCCTCACTTCTATGTTCCGGACATCTCATTTAGGGCACAAAGCCTTGTTTTGTGGTCCCAAAGCTTCCTCTTCAGAGTCCAAAGCTTTGATTCTGTGGTTGAATTCCTCGTTTTATAATCCAAACCCTCACGTTTATTGCACAAACCCTCATTTTTAGGGCCCAAACGCTCATTTTTATGCTGTAAATCATTTCACTGGAAAATGCCTCCTTTTTATGCTCCAAATGCCTCCTTTAGGGCACGATGTCTGAATGTTAGGTCCCAAAGATTTGGTTAAGAGCCCAAAGCTTTGAGTCTAGGGTTGAAAGCCTGCTTTTTACTCTACAAACCCTCCTGTTTAGGGTACAAACCCTCCTTTTTGGTGCACAAGCCCTCGCTGTTAGGGTGCAAACACTCACGTTAAGATTCCCAAGCTTCGAGTCCAGGGTTGAAATCCACATCTTTATGCTCCAAACGACCGTCTTTAGGCTTCAAATCCGACTTTTAATTCTGAAATCCCACTTTTTTACGCTCCAAACGCTACATTAAGGGCACAAAGTCTCCATTTTAGGTCACAACGCTTCCTTTTTAGAGTCCGGAACGTTGGTTCCAGGGTTGAAAGCCTCCCTGTTCTGCTTCAAAGCGTCATTTAGAAGGTACAAGCCCTCATTTTTAGGGCGCAACGCCTCATTTTTTGGCCGCGAATCCTCCTTTTTAGGGGTCAATACGTCCTTTTTACTGTAAAATCCCTCACTTTTATGTTCCAGACATCTCATTTAGGGCACAAAGCCTTGTTTTGTGGTCCCAAAGCTTCCTCTTCAGAGTCCAAAGCTTTGATTCTGTGTTTGAATTCCTTGTTTTATAATCCAAACCCTCACGTTTATTGCACAAACCCTCATTTTTAGGGCCCAAACGCTCATTTTTATGCTGCAAATCATTTCACTGGAAAATGCCTCCTTTTTATGCTCCAAACGCCTCCTTTAGGGCACGATGTCTGAATGTTAGGTCCCAAAGATTTGGTTAAGAGCCCAAAGCTTTGAGTCTAGGGTTGAAAGCCTGCTTTTTACTCTACAAACCCTCCTGTTTAGGGTACAAACCCTCCTTTTTGGTGCACAAGCCCTCGCTGTTAGGGTGCAAACACTCACGTTAAGATTCCCAAGCTTCGAGTCCAGGGTTGAAATCCACATCTTTATGCTCCAAACGACCGTCTTTAGGCTTCAAATCCGACTTTTAATTCTGAAATCCCACTTTTTTACGCTCCAAACGCTACATTAAGGGCACAAAGTCTCCATTTTAGGTCACAACGCTTCCTTTTTAGAGTCCGGAACGTTGGTTCCAGGGTTGAAAGCCTCCCTGTTCTGCTTCAAAGCGTCATTTAGAAGGTACAAGCCCTCATTTTTAGGGCGCAACGCCTCATTTTTTGGCCGCGAATCCTCCTTTTTAGGGGTCAATACGTCCTTTTTGCTGTAAAATCCCTCACTTTTATGTTCCGGACATCTCATTTAGGGCACAAAGCCTTGTTTTGTGGTCCCAAAGCTTCCTCTTCAGAGTCCAAAGCTTTGATTCTGTGTTTGAATTCCTTGTTTTATAATCCAAACCCTCACGTTTATTGTACAAACCCTCATTTTTAGGGCCCAAACGCTCATTTTTATGCTGCAAATCATTTCACTGGAAAATGCCTCCTTTTTATGCTCCAAACGCCTCCTTTAGGGCACGATGTCTGAATGTTAGGTCCCAAAGATTTGGTTAAGAGCCCAAAGCTTTGAGTCTAGGGTTGAAAGCCTGCTTTTTACTCTACAAACCCTCCTGTTTAGGGTACAAACCCTCCTTTTTGGTGCACAAGCCCTCGCTGTTAGGGTGCAAACACTCACGTTAAGATTCCCAAGCTTCGAGTCCAGGGTTGAAATCCACATCTTTATGCTCCAAACGACCGTCTTTAGGCTTCAAATCCGACTTTTAATTCTGAAATCCCACTTTTTTACACTCCAAACGCTACATTAAGGGCACAAAGTCTCCATTTTAGGTCACAACGCTTCCTTTTTAGAGTCCGGAACGTTGGTTCCAGGGTTGAAAGCCTCCCTGTTCTGCTTCAAAGCGTCATTTAGAAGGTACAAGCCCTCATTTTTAGGGCGCAACGCCTCATTTTTTGGCCGCGAATCCTCCTTTTTAGGGGTCAATACGTCCTTTTCGCTGTAAAATCCCTCACTTTTATGTTCCGGACATCTCATTTAGGGCACAAAGCCTTGTTTTGTGGTCCCAAAGCTTCCTCTTCAGAGTCCAAAGCTTTGATTCTGTGGTTGAATTCCTCGTTTTATAATCCAAACCCTCACGTTTATTGTACAAACCCTCATTTTTAGGGCCCAAACGCTCATTTTTATGCTGCAAATCATTTCACTGGAAAATGCCTCCTTTTTATGCTCCAAACGCCTCCTTTAGGGCATGATGTCTGAATGTTAGGTCCCAAAGATTTGGTTAAGAGCCCAAAGCTTTGAGTCTAGGGTTGAAAGCCTGCTTTTTACTCTACAAACCCTCCTGTTTAGGGTACAAACCCTCCTTTTTGGTGCACAAGCCCTCGCTGTTAGGGTGCAAACACTCACGTTAAGATTCCCAAGCTTCGAGTCCAGGGTTGAAATCCACATCTTTATGCTCCAAACGACCGTCTTTAGGCTTCAAATCCGACTTTTAATTCTGAAATCCCACTTTTTTACGCTCCAAACGCTACATTAAGGGCACAAAGTCTCCATTTTAGGTCACAACGCTTCCTTTTTAGAGTCCGGAACGTTGGTTCCAGGGTTGAAAGCCTCCCTGTTCTGCTTCAAAGCGTCATTTAGAAGGTACAAGCCCTCATTTTTAGGGCGCAACGCCTCATTTTTTGGCCGCGAATCCTCCTTTTTAGGGGTCAATACGTCCTTTTCGCTGTAAAATCCCTCACTTTTATGTTCCAGACATCTCATTTAGGGCACAAAGCCTTGTTTTGTGGTCCCAAAGCTTCCTCTTCAGAGTTCAAAGCTTTGATTCTGTGTTTGAATTCCTCGTTTTATAATCCAAACCCTCACGTTTATTGTACAAACCCTCATTTTTAGGGCCCAAACGCTCATTTTTATGCTGCAAATCATTTCACTGGAAAATGCCTCCTTTTTATGCTCCAAACGCCTCCTTTAGGGCACGATGTCTGAATGTTAGGTCCCAAAGATTTGGTTAAGAGCCCAAAGCTTTGAGTCTAGGGTTGAAAGCCTGCTTTTTACTCTACAAACCCTCCTGTTTAGGGTACAAACCCTCCTTTTTGGTGCACAAGCCCTCGCTGTTAGGGTGCAAACACTCACGTTAAGATTCCCAAGCTTCGAGTCCAGGGTTGAAATCCACATCTTTATGCTCCAAACGACCGTCTTTAGGCTTCAAATCCGACTTTAAATTCTGAAATCCCACTTTTTTACGCTCCAAACGCTACATTAAGGGCACAAAGTCTCCATTTTAGGTCACAACGCTTCCTTTTTAGAGTCCGGAACGTTGGTTCCAGGGTTGAAAGCCTCCCTGTTCTGCTTCAAAGCGTCATTTAGAAGGTACAAGCCCTCATTTTTAGGGCGCAACGCCTCATTTTTTGGCCGCGAATCCTCCTTTTTCGGGGTCAATACGTCCTTTTTGCTGTAAAATCCCTCACTTTTATGATCCGGACATCTCATTTAGGGCACAAAGCCTTGTTTTGTGGTCCCAAAGCTTCCTCTTCAGAGTCCAAAGCTTTGATTCTGTGGTTGAATTCCTCGTTTTATAATCCAAACCCTCACGTTTATTGTACAAACCCTCATTTTTAGGGCCCAAACGCTCATTTTTATGCTGCAAATCATTTCACTGGAAAATGCCTCCTTTTTATGCTCCAAACGCCTCCTTTAGGGCACGATGTCTGAATGTTAGGTCCCAAAGATTTGGTTAAGAGCCCAAAGCTTTGAGTCTAGGGTTGAAAGCCTGCTTTTTACTCTACAAACCCTCCTGTTTAGGGTACAAACCCTCCTTTTTGGTGCACAAGCCCTCGCTGTTAGGGTGCAAACACTCACGTTAAGATTCCCAAGCTTCGAGTCCAGGGTTGAAATCCACATCTTTATGCTCCAAACGACCGTCTTTAGGCTTCAAATCCGACTTTTAATTCTGAAATCCCACTTTTTTACGCTCCAAACGCTACATTAAAGGCACAAAGTCTCCATTTTAGGTCACAACGCTTCCTTTTTAGAGTCCGGAACGTTGGTTCCAGGGTTGAAAGCCTCCCTGTTCTGCTTCAAAGCGTCATTTAGAAGGTACAAGCCCTCATTTTTAGGGCGCAACGCCTCATTTTTTGGCCGCGAATCCTCCTTTTTAGAGGTCAATACGTCCTTTTTACTGTAAAATCCCTCACTTTTATGTTCCAGACATCTCTTTTAGGGCACAAAGCCTTGTTTTGTGGTCCCAAAGCTTCCTCTTCAGAGTCCAAAGCTTTGATTCTGTGGTTGAATTCCTCGTTTTATAATCCAAACCCTCACGTTTATTGTACAAACCCTCATTTTTAGGGCCCAAACGCTCATTTTTATGCTGCAAATCATTTCACTGGAAAATGCCTCCTTTTTATGCTCCAAACGCCTCCTTTAGGGCACGATGTCTGAATGTTAGGTCCCAAAGATTTGGTTAAGAGCCCAAAGCTTTGAGTCTAGGGTTGAAAGCCTGCTTTTACTCTACAAACCCTCCTGTTTAGGGTACAAACCCTCCTTTTTGGTGCACAAGCCCTCGCTGTTAGGGTGCAAACACTCACGTTAAGATTCCCAAGCTTCGAGTCCAGGGTTGAAATCCACATCTTTATGCTCCAAACGACCGTCTTTAGGCTTCAAATCCGACTTTTAATTCTGAAATCCCACTTTTTTACGCTCCAAACGCTACATTAAGGGCACAAAGTCTCCATTTTAGGTCACAACGCTTCCTTTTTAGAGTCTGGAACGTTGGTTCCAGGGTTGAAAGCCTCCCTGTTCTGCTTCAAAGCGTCATTTAGAAGGTACAAGCCCTCATTTTTAGGGCGCAATGCCTCATTTTTTGGCCGCGAATCCTCCTTTTTAGGGGTCAATACGTCCTTTTTGCTGTAAAATCCCTCACTTCTATGTTCCGGACATCTCATTTAGGGCACAAAGCCTTGTTTTGTGGTCCCAAAGCTTCCTCTTCAGAGTCCAAAGCTTTGATTCTGTGGTTGAATTCCTCGTTTTATAATCCAAACCCTCACGTTTATTGTACAAACCCTCATTTTTAGGGCCCAAACGCTCATTTTTATGCTGCAAATCATTTCACTGGAAAATGCCTCCTTTTTATGCTCCAAACGCCTCCTTTAGGGCACGATGTCTGAATGTTAGGTCCCAAAGATTTGGTTAAGAGCCCAAAGCTTTGAGTCTAGGGTTGAAAGCCTGCTTTTTACTCTACAAACCCTCCTGTTTAGGGTACAAACCCTCCTTTTTGGTGCACAAGCCCTCGCTGTTAGGGTGCAAACACTCACGTTAAGCTTCCCAAGCTTCGAGTCCAGGGTTGAAATCCACATCTTTATGCTCCAAACGACCGTCTTTAGGCTTCAAATCCGACTTTAAATTCTGAAATCCCACTTTTTTACACTCCAAACGCTACATTAAGGGCACAAAGTCTCCATTTTAGGTCACAACGCTTCCTTTTTAGAGTCCGGAACGTTGGTTCCAGGGTTGAAAGCCTCCCTGTTCTGCTTCAAAGCGTCATTTAGAAGGTACAAGCCCTCATTTTTAGGGCGCAACGCCTCATTTTTTGGCCGCGAATCCTCCTTTTTCGGGGTCAATACGTCCTTTTTGCTGTAAAATCCCTCACTTTTATGATCCGGACATCTCATTTAGGGCACAAAGCCTTGTTTTGTGGTCCCAAAGCTTCCTCTTCCGAGTCCAAAGCTTTGATTCTGTGGTTGAATTCCTCGTTTTATAATTCAAACCCTCACGTTTATTGTACAAACCCTCATTTTTAGGGCCCAAACGCTCATTTTTATGCTGCAAATCATTTCACTGGAAAATGCCTCCTTTTTATGCTCCAAACGCCTCCTTTAGGGCACGATGTCTGAATGTTAGGTCCCAAAGATTTGGTTAAGAGCCCAAAGCTTTGAGTCTAGGGTTGAAAGCCTGCTTTTTACTCTACAAACCCTCCTGTTTAGGGTACAAACCCTCCTTTTTGGTGCACAAGCCCTCGCTGTTAGGGTGCAAACACTCACGTTAAGATTCCCAAGCTTCGAGTCCAGGGTTGAAATCCACATCTTTATGCTCCAAACGACCGTCTTTAGGCTTCAAATCCGACTTTTAATTCTGAAATCCCACTTTTTTACGCTCCAAACGCTACATTAAGGGCACAAAGTCTCCATTTTAGGTCACAACGCTTCCTTTTTAGAGTCCGGAACGTTGGTTCCAGGGTTGAAAGCCTCCCTGTTCTGCTTCAAAGCGTCATTTAGAAGGTACAAGCCCTCATTTTTAGGGCGCAATGCCTCATTTTTTGGCCGCGAATCCTCCTTTTTAGGGGTCAATACGTCCTTTTTACTGTAAAATCCCTCACTTTTATGTTCCGGACATCTCATTTAGGGCACAAAGCCTTGTTTTGTGGTCCCAAAGCTTCCTCTTCAGAGTCCAAAGCTTTGATTCTGTGGTTGAATTCCTCGTTTTATAATCCAAACCCTCACGTTTATTGTACAAACCCTCATTTTTAGGGCCCAAACGCTCATTTTTATGCTGCAAATCATTTCACTGGAAAATGCCTCCTTTTTATGCTCCAAACGCCTCCTTTAGGGCACGATGTCTGAATGTTAGGTCCCAAAGATTTGGTTAAGAGCCCAAAGCTTTGAGTCTAGGGTTGAAAGCCTGCTTTTTACTCTACAAACCCTCCTGTTTAGGGTACAAACCCTCCTTTTTGGTGCACAAGCCCTCGCTGTTAGGGTGCAAACACTCACGTTAAGCTTCCCAAGCTTCGAGTCCAGGGTTGAAATCCACATCTTTATGCTCCAAACGACCGTCTTTAGGCTTCAAATCCGACTTTAAATTCTGAAATCCCACTTTTTTACACTCCAAACGCTACATTAAGGGCACAAAGTCTCCATTTTAGGTCACAACGCTTCCTTTTTAGAGTCCGGAACGTTGGTTCCAGGGTTGAAAGCCTCCCTGTTCTGCTTCAAAGCGTCATTTAGAAGGTACAAGCCCTCATTTTTAGGGCGCAACGCCTCATTTTTTGGCCGCGAATCCTCCTTTTTCGGGGTCAATACGTCCTTTTTGCTGTAAAATCCCTCACTTTTATGATCCGGACATCTCATTTAGGGCACAAAGCCTTGTTTTGTGGTCCCAAAGCTTCCTCTTCCGAGTCCAAAGCTTTGATTCTGTGGTTGAATTCCTCGTTTTATAATTCAAACCCTCACGTTTATTGTACAAACCCTCATTTTTAGGGCCCAAACGCTCATTTTTATGCTGCAAATCATTTCACTGGAAAATGCCTCCTTTTTATGCTCCAAACGCCTCCTTTAGGGCACGATGTCTGAATGTTAGGTCCCAAAGATTTGGTTAAGAGCCCAAAGCTTTGAGTCTAGGGTTGAAAGCCTGCTTTTTACTCTACAAACCCTCCTGTTTAGGGTACAAACCCTCCTTTTTGGTGCACAAGCCCTCGCTGTTAGGGTGCAAACACTCACGTTAAGATTCCCAAGCTTCGAGTCCAGGGTTGAAATCCACATCTTTATGCTCCAAACGACCGTCTTTAGGCTTCAAATCCGACTTTTAATTCTGAAATCCCACTTTTTTACGCTCCAAACGCTACATTAAGGGCACAAAGTCTCCATTTTAGGTCACAACGCTTCCTTTTTAGAGTCCGGAACGTTGGTTCCAGGGTTGAAAGCCTCCCTGTTCTGCTTCAAAGCGTCATTTAGAAGGTACAAGCCCTCATTTTTAGGGCGCAATGCCTCATTTTTTGGCCGCGAATCCTCCTTTTTAGGGGTCAATACGTCCTTTTTACTGTAAAATCCCTCACTTTTATGTTCCGGACATCTCATTTAGGGCACAAAGCCTTGTTTTGTGGTCCCAAAGCTTCCTCTTCAGAGTCCAAAGCTTTGATTCTGTGGTTGAATTCCTCGTTTTATAATCCAAACCCTCACGTTTATTGTACAAACCCTCATTTTTAGGGCCCAAACGCTCATTTTTATGCTGCAAATCATTTCACTGGAAAATGCCTCCTTTTTATGCTCCAAACGCCTCCTTTAGGGCACGATGTCTGAATGTTAGGTCCCAAAGATTTGGTTAAGAGCCCAAAGCTTTGAGTCTAGGGTTGAAAGCCTGCTTTTTACTCTACAAACCCTCCTGTTTAGGGTACAAACCCTCCTTTTTGGTGCACAAGCCCTCGCTGTTAGGGTGCAAACACTCACGTTAAGATTCCCAAGCTTCGAGTCCAGGGTTGAAATCCACATCTTTATGCTCCAAACGACCGTCTTTAGGCTTCAAATCCGACTTTAAATTCTGAAATCCCACTTTTTTACACTCCAAACGCTACATTAAGGGCACAAAGTCTCCATTTTAGGTCACAACGCTTCCTTTTTAGAGTCCGGAACGTTGGTTCCAGGGTTGAAAGCCTCCCTGTTCTGCTTCAAAGCGTCATTTAGAAGGTACAAGCCCTCATTTTTAGGGCGCAACGCCTCATTTTTTGGCCGCGAATCCTCCTTTTTCGGGGTCAATACGTCCTTTTTGCTGTAAAATCCCTCACTTTTATGATCCGGACATCTCATTTAGGGCACAAAGCCTTGTTTTGTGGTCCCAAAGCTTCCTCTTCCGAGTCCAAAGCTTTGATTCTGTGGTTGAATTCCTCGTTTTATAATTCAAACCCTCACGTTTATTGTACAAACCCTCATTTTTAGGGCCCAAACGCTCATTTTTATGCTGCAAATCATTTCACTGGAAAATGCCTCCTTTTTATGCTCCAAACGCCTCCTTTAGGGCACGATGTCTGAATGTTAGGTCCCAAAGATTTGGTTAAGAGCCCAAAGCTTTGAGTCTAGGGTTGAAAGCCTGCTTTTTACTCTACAAACCCTCCTGTTTAGGGTACAAACCCTCCTTTTTGGTGCACAAGCCCTCGCTGTTAGGGTGCAAACACTCACGTTAAGATTCCCAAGCTTCGAGTCCAGGGTTGAAATCCACATCTTTATGCTCCAAACGACCGTCTTTAGGCTTCAAATCCGACTTTTAATTCTGAAATCCCACTTTTTTACGCTCCAAACGCTACATTAAGGGCACAAAGTCTCCATTTTAGGTCACAACGCTTCCTTTTTAGAGTCCGGAACGTTGGTTGCAGGGTTGAAAGCCTCCCTGTTCTGCTTCAAAGCGTCATTTAGAAGGTACAAGCCCTCATTTTTAGGGCGCAAAGCCTCATTTTTTGGCCGCGAATCCTCCTTTTTAGGGGTCAATACGTCCTTTTCGCTGTAAAATCCCTCACTTTTATGTTCCAGACATCTCATTTAGGGCACAAAGCCTTGTTTTGTGGTCCCAAAGCTTCCTCTTCAGAGTTCAAAGCTTTGATTCTGTGTTTGAATTCCTCGTTTTATAATCCAAACCCTCACGTTTATTGTACAAACCCTCATTTTTAGGGCCCAAACGCTCATTTTTATGCTGCAAATCATTTCACTGGAAAATGCCTCCTTTTTATGCTCCAAACGCCTCCTTTAGGGCACGATGTCTGAATGTTAGGTCCCAAAGATTTGGTTAAGAGCCCAAAGCTTTGAGTCTAGGGTTGAAAGCCTGCTTTTTACTCTACAAACCCTCCTGTTTAGGGTACAAACCCTCCTTTTTGGTGCACAAGCCCTCGCTGTTAGGGTGCAAACACTCACGTTAAGATTCCCAAGCTTCGAGTCCAGGGTTGAAATCCACATCTTTATGCTCCAAACGACCGTCTTTAGGCTTCAAATCCGACTTTTAATTCTGAAATCCCACTTTTTTACGCTCCAAACGCTACATTAAGGGCACAAAGTCTCCATTTTAGGTCACAACGCTTCCTTTTTAGAGTCCGGAACGTTGGTTCCAGGGTTGAAAGCCTCCCTGTTCTGCTTCAAAGCGTCATTTAGAAGGTACAAGCCCTCATTTTTAGGGCGCAACGCCTCATTTTTTGGCCGCGAATCCTCCTTTTTCGGGGTCAATACGTCCTTTTTGCTGTAAAATCCCTCACTTTTATGATCCGGACATCTCATTTAGGGCACAAAGCCTTGTTTTGTGGTCCCAAAGCTTCCTCTTCAGAGTCCAAAGCTTTGATTCTGTGGTTGAATTCCTTGTTTTATAATCCAAACCCTCACGTTTATTGCACAAACCCTCATTTTTAGGGCCCAAACGCTCATTTTTATGCTGCAAATCATTTCACTGGAAAATGCCTCCTTTTTATGCTCCAAACGCCTCCTTTAGGGCACGATGTCTGAATGTTAGGTCCCAAAGATTTGGTTAAGAGCCCAAAGCTTTGAGTCTAGGGTTGAAAGCCTGCTTTTTACTCTACAAACCCTCCTGTTTAGGGTACAAACCCTCCTTTTTGGTGCACAAGCCCTCGCTGTTAGGGTGCAAACACTCACGTTAAGATTCCCAAGCTTCGAGTCCAGGGTTGAAATCCACATCTTTATGCTCCAAACGACCGTCTTTAGGCTTCAAATCCGACTTTTAATTCTGAAATCCCACTTTTTTACGCTCCAAACGCTACATTAAAGGCACAAAGTCTCCCTTTTAGGTCACAACGCTTCCTTTTTAGAGTCCGGAACGTTGGTTCCAGGGTTGAAAGCCTCCCTGTTCTGCTTCAAAGCGTCATTTAGAAGGTACAAGCCCTCATTTTTAGGGCGCAACGCCTCATTTTTTGGCCGCGAATCCTCCTTTTTAGGGGTCAATACGTCCTTTTTGCTGTAAAATCCCTCACTTCTATGTTCCGGACATCTCATTTAGGGCACAAAGCCTTGTTTTGTGGTCCCAAAGCTTCCTCTTCAGAGTCCAAAGCTTTGATTCTGTGGTTGAATTCCTCGTTTTATAATCCAAACCCTCACGTTTATTGCACAAACCCTCATTTTTAGGGCCCAAACGCTCATTTTTATGCTGTAAATCATTTCACTGGAAAATGCCTCCTTTTTATGCTCCAAATGCCTCCTTTAGGGCACGATGTCTGAATGTTAGGTCCCAAAGATTTGGTTAAGAGCCCAAAGCTTTGAGTCTAGGGTTGAAAGCCTGCTTTTTACTCTACAAACCCTCCTGTTTAGGGTACAAACCCTCCTTTTTGGTGCACAAGCCCTCGCTGTTAGGGTGCAAACACTCACGTTAAGATTCCCAAGCTTCGAGTCCAGGGTTGAAATCCACATCTTTATGCTCCAAACGACCGTCTTTAGGCTTCAAATCCGACTTTTAATTCTGAAATCCCACTTTTTTACGCTCCAAACGCTACATTAAGGGCACAAAGTCTCCATTTTAGGTCACAACGCTTCCTTTTTAGAGTCTGGAACGTTGGTTCCAGGGTTGAAAGCCTCCCTGTTCTGCTTCAAAGCGTCATTTAGAAGGTACAAGCCCTCATTTTTAGGGCGCAACGCCTCATTTTTTGGCCGCGAATCCTCCTTTTTAGGGGTCAATACGTCCTTTTTGCTGTAAAATCCCTCACTTTTATGTTCCAGACATCTCATTTACGGCACAAAGCCTTGTTTTGTGGTCCCAAAGCTTCCTCTTCAGAGTCCAAAGCTTTGATTCTGTGGTTGAATTCCTCGTTTTATAATCCAAACCCTCACGTTTATTGTACAAACCCTCATTTTTAGGGCCCAAACGCTCATTTTTATGCTGCAAATCATTTCACTGGAAAATGCCTCCTTTTTATGCTCCAAACGCCTCCTTTAGGGCACGATGTCTGAATGTTAGGTCCCAAAGATTTGGTTAAGAGCCCAAAGCTTTGAGTCTAGGGTTGAAAGCCTGCTTTTTACTCTACAAACCCTCCTGTTTAGGGTACAAACCCTCCTTTTTGGTGCACAAGCCCTCGCTGTTAGGGTGCAAACACTCACGTTAAGATTCCCAAGCTTCGAGTCCAGGGTTGAAATCCACATCTTTATGCTCCAAACGACCGTCTTTAGGCTTCAAATCCGACTTTTAATTCTGAAATCCCACTTTTTTACGCTCCAAACGCTACATTAAGGGCACAAAGTCTCCATTTTAGGTCACAACGCTTCCTTTTTAGAGTCTGGAACGTTGGTTCCAGGGTTGAAAGCCTCCCTGTTCTGCTTCAAAGCGTCATTTAGAAGGTACAAGCCCTCATTTTTAGGGCGCAACGCCTCATTTTTTGGCCGCGAATCCTCCTTTTTCGGGGTCAATACGTCCTTTTTGCTGTAAAATCCCTCACTTTTATGTTCCGGACATCTCATTTAGGGCACAAAGCCTTGTTTTGTGGTCCCAAAGCTTCCTCTTCCGAGTCCAAAGCTTTGATTCTGTGGTTGAATTCCTCGTTTTATAATCCAAACCCTCACGTTTATTGTACAAACCCTCATTTTTAGGGCCCAAACGCTCATTTTTATGCTGCAAATCATTTCACTGGAAAATGCCTCCTTTTTATGCTCCAAACGCCTCCTTTAGGGCACGATGTCTGAATGTTAGGTCCCAAAGATTTGGTTAAGAGCCCAAAGCTTTGAGTCTAGGGTTGAAAGCCTGCTTTTTACTCTACAAACCCTCCTGTTTAGGGTACAAACCCTCCTTTTTGGTGCACAAGCCCTCGCTGTTAGGGTGCAAACACTCACGTTAAGATTCCCAAGCTTCGAGTCCAGGGTTGAAATCCACATCTTTATGCTCCAAACGACCGTCTTTAGGCTTCAAATCCGACTTTTAATTCTGAAATCCCACTTTTTTACGCTCCAAACGCTACATTAAGGGCACAAAGTCTCCATTTTAGGTCACAACGCTTCCTTTTTAGAGTCCGGAACGTTGGTTGCAGGGTTGAAAGCCTCCCTGTTCTGCTTCAAAGCGTCATTTAGAAGGTACAAGCCCTCATTTTTAGGGCGCAAAGCCTCATTTTTTGGCCGCGAATCCTCCTTTTTAGGGGTCAATACGTCCTTTTCGCTGTAAAATCCCTCACTTTTATGTTCCAGACATCTCATTTAGGGCACAAAGCCTTGTTTTGTGGTCCCAAAGCTTCCTCTTCAGAGTTCAAAGCTTTGATTCTGTGTTTGAATTCCTCGTTTTATAATCCAAACCCTCACGTTTATTGTACAAACCCTCATTTTTAGGGCCCAAACGCTCATTTTTATGCTGCAAATCATTTCACTGGAAAATGCCTCCTTTTTATGCTCCAAACGCCTCCTTTAGGGCACGATGTCTGAATGTTAGGTCCCAAAGATTTGGTTAAGAGCCCAAAGCTTTGAGTCTAGGGTTGAAAGCCTGCTTTTTACTCTACAAACCCTCCTGTTTAGGGTACAAACCCTCCTTTTTGGTGCACAAGCCCTCGCTGTTAGGGTGCAAACACTCACGTTAAGATTCCCAAGCTTCGAGTCCAGGGTTGAAATCCACATCTTTATGCTCCAAACGACCGTCTTTAGGCTTCAAATCCGACTTTAAATTCTGAAATCCCACTTTTTTACGCTCCAAACGCTACATTAAAGGCACAAAGTCTCCATTTTAGGTCACAACGCTTCCTTTTTAGAGTCCGGAACGTTGGTTCCAGGGTTGAAAGCCTCCCTGTTCTGCTTCAAAGCGTCATTTAGAAGGTACAAGCCCTCATTTTTAGGGCGCAACGCCTCATTTTTTGGCCGCGAATCCTCCTTTTTCGGGGTCAATACGTCCTTTTTACTGTAAAATCCCTCACTTTTATGTTCCAGACATCTCTTTTAGGGCACAAAGCCTTGTTTTGTGGTCCCAAAGCTTCCTCTTCAGAGTCCAAAGCTTTGATTCTGTGGTTGAATTCCTCGTTTTATAATCCAAACCCTCACGTTTATTGTACAAACCCTCATTTTTAGGGCCCAAACGCTCATTTTCATGCTGCAAATCATTTCACTGGAAAATGCCTCCTTTTTATGCTCCAAACGCCTCCTTTAGGGCACGATGTCTGAATGTTAGGTCCCAAAGATTTGGTTAAGAGCCCAAAGCTTTGAGTCTAGGGTTGAAAGCCTGCTTTTTACTCTACAAACCCTCCTGTTTAGGGTACAAACCCTCCTTTTTGGTGCACAAGCCCTCGCTGTTAGGGTGCAAACACTCACGTTAAGATTCCCAAGCTTCGAGTCCAGGGTTGAAATCCACATCTTTATGCTCCAAACGACCGTCTTTAGGCTTCAAATCCGACTTTTAATTCTGAAATCCCACTTTTTTACGCTCCAAACGCTACATTAAGGGCACAAAGTCTCCATTTTAGGTCACAACGCTTCCTTTTTAGAGTCCGGAACGTTGGTTCCAGGGTTGAAAGCCTCCCTGTTCTGCTTCAAAGCGTCATTTAGAAGGTACAAGCCCTCATTTTTAGGGCGCAACGCCTCATTTTTTGGCCGCGAATCCTCCTTTTTCGGGGTCAATACGTCCTTTTTGCTGTAAAATCCCTCACTTTTATGTTCCAGACATCTCATTTAGGGCACAAAGCCTTGTTTTGTGGTCCCAAAGCTTCCTCTTCAGAGTCCAAAGCTTTGATTCTGTGGTTGAATTCCTCGTTTTATAATCCAAACCCTCACGTTTATTGTACAAACCCTCATTTTTAGGGCCCAAACGCTCATTTTTATGCTGCAAATCATTTCACTGGAAAATGCCTCCTTTTTATGCTCCAAACGCCTCCTTTAGGGCACGATGTCTGAATGTTAGGTCCCAAAGATTTGGTTAAGAGCCCAAAGCTTTGAGTCTAGGGTTGAAAGCCTGCTTTTTACTCTACAAACCCTCCTGTTTAGGGTACAAACCCTCCTTTTTGGTGCACAAGCCCTCGCTGTTAGGGTGCAAACACTCACGTTAAGATTCCCAAGCTTCGAGTCCAGGGTTGAAATCCACATCTTTATGCTCCAAACGACCGTCTTTAGGCTTCAAATCCGACTTTTAATTCTGAAATCCCACTTTTTTACGCTCCAAACGCTACATTAAAGGCACAAAGTCTCCATTTTAGGTCACAACGCTTCCTTTTTAGAGTCCGGAACGTTGGTTCCAGGGTTGAAAGCCTCCCTGTTCTGCTTCAAAGCGTCATTTAGAAGGTACAAGCCCTCATTTTTAGGGCGCAACGCCTCATTTTTTGGCCGCGAATCCTCCTTTTTAGAGGTCAATACGTCCTTTTTACTGTAAAATCCCTCACTTTTATGTTCCAGACATCTCATTTAGGGCACAAAGCCTTGTTTTGTGGTCCCAAAGCTTCCTCTTCAGAGTCCAAAGCTTTGATTCTGTGGTTGAATTCCTCGTTTTATAATCCAAACCCTCACGTTTATTGCACAAACCCTCATTTTTAGGGCCCAAACGCTCATTTTTATGCTGCAAATCATTTCACTGGAAAATGCCTCCTTTTTATGCTCCAAATGCCTCCTTTAGGGCACGATGTCTGAATGTTAGGTCCCAAAGATTTGGTTAAGAGCCCAAAGCTTTGAGTCTAGGGTTGAAAGCCTGCTTTTTACTCTACAAACCCTCCTGTTTAGGGTACAAACCCTCCTTTTTGGTGCACAAGCCCTCGCTGTTAGGGTGCAAACACTCACGTTAAGATTCCCAAGCTTCGAGTCCAGGGTTGAAATCCACATCTTTATGCTCCAAACGACCGTCTTTAGGCTTCAAATCCGACTTTTAATTCTGAAATCCCACTTTTTTACGCTCCAAACGCTACATTAAGGGCACAAAGTCTCCATTTTAGGTCACAACGCTTCCTTTTTAGAGTCTGGAACGTTGGTTCCAGGGTTGAAAGCCTCCCTGTTCTGCTTCAAAGCATCATTTAGAAGGTACAAGCCCTCATTTTTAGGGCGCAAAGCCTCATTTTTTGGCCGCGAATCCTCCTTTTTAGGGGTCAATACGTCCTTTTTGCTGTAAAATCCCTCACTTTTATGTTCCGGACATCTCTTTTAGGGCACAAAGCCTTGTTTTGTGGTCCCAAAGCTTCCTCTTCAGAGTTCAAAGCTTTGATTCTGTGTTTGAATTCCTTGTTTTATAATCCAAACCCTCACGTTTATTGTACAAACCCTCATTTTTAGGGCCCAAACGCTCATTTTTATGCTGTAAATCATTTCACTGAAAAATGCCTCCTTTTTATGCTCCAAACGCCTCCTTTAGGGCACGATGTCTGAATGTTAGGTCCCAAAGATTTGGTTAAGAGCCCAAAGCTTTGAGTCTAGGGTTGAAAGCCTGCTTTTTACTCTACAAACCCTCCTGTTTAGGGTACAAACCCTCCTTTTTGGTGCACAAGCCCTCGCTGTTAGGGTGCAAACACTCACGTTAAGATTCCCAAGCTTCGAGTCCAGGGTTGAAATCCACATCTTTATGCTCCAAACGACCGTCTTTAGGCTTCAAATCCGACTTTTAATTCTGAAATCCCACTTTTTTACGCTCCAAACGCTACATTAAGGGCACAAAGTCTCCATTTTAGGTCACAACGCTTCCTTTTTAGAGTCTGGAACGTTGGTTCCAGGGTTGAAAGCCTCCCTGTTCTGCTTCAAAGCGTCATTTAGAAGGTACAAGCCCTCATTTTTAGGGCGCAACGCCTCATTTTTTGGCCGCGAATCCTCCTTTTTAGGGGTCAATACGTCCTTTTCGCTGTAAAATCCCTCACTTTTATGTTCCGGACATCTCATTTAGGGCACAAAGCCTTGTTTTGTGGTCCCAAAGCTTCCTCTTCAGAGTCCAAAGCTTTGATTCTGTGGTTGAATTCCTCGTTTTATAATCCAAACCCTCACGTTTATTGTACAAACCCTCATTTTTAGGGCCCAAACGCTCATTTTTATGCTGCAAATCATTTCACTGGAAAATGCCTCCTTTTTATGCTCCAAACGCCTCCTTTAGGGCACGATGTCTGAATGTTAGGTCCCAAAGATTTGGTTAAGAGCCCAAAGCTTTGAGTCTAGGGTTGAAAGCCTGCTTTTTACTCTACAAACCCTCCTGTTTAGGGTACAAACCCTCCTTTTTGGTGCACAAGCCCTCGCTGTTAGGGTGCAAACACTCACGTTAAGATTCCCAAGCTTCGAGTCCAGGGTTGAAATCCACATCTTTATGCTCCAAACGACCGTCTTTAGGCTTCAAATCCAACTTTTAATTCTGAAATCCCACTTTTTTACGCTCCAAACGCTACATTAAGGGCACAAAGTCTCCATTTTAGGTCACAACGCTTCCTTTTTAGAGTCCGGAACGTTGGTTCCAGGGTTGAAAGCCTCCCTGTTCTGCTTCAAAGCGTCATTTAGAAGGTACAAGCCCTCATTTTTAGGGCACAACGCCTCATTTTTTGGCCGCGAATCCTCCTTTTTAGGGGTCAATACGTCCTTTTTGCTGTAAAATCCCTCACTTCTATGTTCCGGACATCTCATTTAGGGCACAAAGCCTTGTTTTGTGGTCCCAAAGCTTCCTCTTCAGAGTCCAAAGCTTTGATTCTGTGGTTGAATTCCTTGTTTTATAATCCAAACCCTCACGTTTATTGTACAAACCCTCATTTTTAGGGCCCAAACGCTCATTTTTATGCTGCAAATCATTTCACTGGAAAATGCCTCCTTTTTATGCTCCAAACGCCTCCTTTAGGGCACGATGTCTGAATGTTAGGTCCCAAAGATTTTGTTAAGAGCCCAAAGCTTTGAGTCTAGGGTTGAAAGCCTGCTTTTATTCTACAAACCCTCCTGTTTAGGGTACAAACCCTCCTTTTTGGTGCACAAGCCCTCGCTGTTAGGGTGCAAACACTCACGTTAAGATTCCCAAGCTTCGAGTCCAGGGTTGAAATCCACATCTTTATGCTCCAAACGACCGTCTTTAGGCTTCAAATCCGACTTTTAATTCTGAAATCCCACTTTTTTACGCTCCAAACGCTACATTAAGGGCACAAAGTCTCCATTTTAGGTCACAACGCTTCCTTTTTAGAGTCTGGAACGTTGGTTCCAGGGTTGAAAGCCTCCCTGTTCTGCTTCAAAGCGTCATTTAGAAGGTACAAGCCCTCATTTTTAGGGCGCAATGCCTCATTTTTTGGCCGCGAATCCTCCTTTTTAGGGGTCAATACGTCCTTTTTACTGTAAAATCCCTCACTTTTATGTTCCGGACATCTCATTTAGGGCACAAAGCCTTGTTTTGTGGTCCCAAAGCTTCCTCTTCAGAGTCCAAAGCTTTGATTCTGTGGTTGAATTCCTCGTTTTATAATCCAAACCCTCACGTTTATTGTACAAACCCTCATTTTTAGGGCCCAAACGCTCATTTTTATGCTGCAAATCATTTCACTGGAAAATGCCTCCTTTTTATGCTCCAAACGCCTCCTTTAGGGCACGATGTCTGAATGTTAGGTCCCAAAGATTTGGTTAAGAGCCCAAAGCTTTGAGTCTAGGGTTGAAAGCCTGCTTTTTACTCTACAAACCCTCCTGTTTAGGGTACAAACCCTCCTTTTTGGTGCACAAGCCCTCGCTGTTAGGGTGCAAACACTCACGTTAAGATTCCCAAGCTTCGAGTCCAGGGTTGAAATCCACATCTTTATGCTCCAAACGACCGTCTTTAGGCTTCAAATCCGACTTTTAATTCTGAAATCCCACTTTTTTACGCTCCAAACGCTACATTAAGGGCACAAAGTCTCCATTTTAGGTCACAACGCTTCCTTTTTAGAGTCCGGAACGTTGGTTCCAGGGTTGAAAGCCTCCCTGTTCTGCTTCAAAGCGTCATTTAGAAGGTACAAGCCCTCATTTTTAGGGCGCAACGCCTCATTTTTTGGCCGCGAATCCTCCTTTTTAGGGGTCAATACGTCCTTTTTACTGTAAAATCCCTCACTTTTATGTTCCAGACATCTCATTTAGGGCACAAAGCCTTGTTTTGTGGTCCCAAAGCTTCCTCTTCAGAGTCCAAAGCTTTGATTCTGTGGTTGAATTCCTCGTTTTATAATCCAAACCCTCACGTTTATTGTACAAACCCTCATTTTTAGGGCCCAAACGCTCATTTTTATGCTGCAAATCATTTCACTGGAAAATGCCTCCTTTTTATGCTCCAAACGCCTCCTTTAGGGCACGATGTCTGAATGTTAGGTCCCAAAGATTTGGTTAAGAGCCCAAAGCTTTGAGTCTAGGGTTGAAAGCCTGCTTTTTACTCTACAAACCCTCCTGTTTAGGGTACAAACCCTCCTTTTTGGTGCACAAGCCCTCGCTGTTAGGGTGCAAACACTCACGTTAAGATTCCCAAGCTTCGAGTCCAGGGTTGAAATCCACATCTTTATGCTCCAAACGACCGTCTTTAGGCTTCAAATCCGACTTTTAATTCTGAAATCCCACTTTTTTACGCTCCAAACGCTACATTAAGGGCACAAAGTCTCCATTTTAGGTCACAACGCTTCCTTTTTAGAGTCTGGAACGTTGGTTCCAGGGTTGAAAGCCTCCCTGTTCTGCTTCAAAGCGTCATTTAGAAGGTACAAGCCCTCATTTTTAGGGCGCAACGCCTCATTTTTTGGCCGCGAATCCTCCTTTTTAGGGGTCAATAGGTCCTTTTTGCTGTAAAATCCCTCACTTTTATGATCCGGACATCTCATTTAGGGCACAAAGCCTTGTTTTGTGGTCCCAAAGCTTCCTCTTCAGAGTCCAAAGCTTTGATTCTGTGGTTGAATTCCTCGTTTTATAATCCAAACCCTCACGTTTATTGTACAAACCCTCATTTTTAGGGCCCAAACGCTCATTTTTATGCTGCAAATCATTTCACTGGAAAATGCCTCCTTTTTATGCTCCAAACGCCTCCTTTAGGGCACGATGTCTGAATGTTAGGTCCCAAAGATTTGGTTAAGAGCCCAAAGCTTTGAGTCTAGGGTTGAAAGCCTGCTTTTTACTCTACAAACCCTGCTGTTTAGGGTACAAACCCTCCTTTTTGGTGCACAAGCCCTCGCTGTTAGGGTGCAAACACTCACGTTAAGATTCCCAAGCTTCGAGTCCAGGGTTGAAATCCACATCTTTATGCTCCAAACGACCGTCTTTAGGCTTCAAATCCGACTTTTAATTCTGAAATCCCACTTTTTTACGCTCCAAACGCTACATTAAGGGCACAAAGTCTCCATTTTAGGTCACAACGCTTCCTTTTTAGAGTCCGGAACGTTGGTTCCAGGGTTGAAAGCCTCCCTGTTCTGCTTCAAAGCGTCATTTAGAAGGTACAAGCCCTCATTTTTAGGGCGCAACGCCTCATTTTTTGGCCGCGAATCCTCCTTTTTAGGGGTCAATACGTCCTTTTCGCTGTAAAATCCCTCACTTTTATGTTCCAGACATCTCATTTAGGGCACAAAGCCTTGTTTTGTGGTCCCAAAGCTTCCTCTTCAGAGTTCAAAGCTTTGATTCTGTGTTTGAATTCCTCGTTTTATAATCCAAACCCTCACGTTTATTGTACAAACCCTCATTTTTAGGGCCCAAACGCTCATTTTTATGCTGCAAATCATTTCACTGGAAAATGCCTCCTTTTTATGCTCCAAACGCCTCCTTTAGGGCACGATGTCTGAATGTTAGGTCCCAAAGATTTGGTTAAGAGCCCAAAGCTTTGAGTCTAGGGTTGAAAGCCTGCTTTTTACTCTACAAACCCTCCTGTTTAGGGTACAAACCCTCCTTTTTGGTGCACAAGCCCTCGCTGTTAGGGTGCAAACACTCACGTTAAGATTCCCAAGCTTCGAGTCCAGGGTTGAAATCCACATCTTTATGCTCCAAACGACCGTCTTTAGGCTTCAAATCCGACTTTTAATTCTGAAATCCCACTTTTTTACGCTCCAAACGCTACATTAAGGGCACAAAGTCTCCATTTTAGGTCACAACGCTTCCTTTTTAGAGTCCGGAACGTTGGTTCCAGGGTTGAAAGCCTCCCTGTTCTGCTTCAAAGCGTCATTTAGAAGGTACAAGCCCTCATTTTTAGGGCGCAAAGCCTCATTTTTTGGCCGCGAATCCTCCTTTTTAGGGGTCAATACGTCCTTTTTGCTGTAAAATCCCTCACTTTTATGTTCCGGACATCTCATTTAGGGCACAAAGCCTTGTTTTGTGGTCCCAAAGCTTCCTCTTCAGAGTCCAAAGCTTTGATTCTGTGGTTGAATTCCTTGTTTTATAATCCAAACCCTCACGTTTATTGTACAAACCCTCATTTTTAGGGCCCAAACGCTCATTTTTATGCTGCAAATCATTTCACTGGAAAATGCCTCCTTTTTATGCTCCAAACGCCTCCTTTAGGGCACGATGTCTGAATGTTAGGTCCCAAAGATTTTGTTAAGAGGCCAAAGCTTTGAGTCTAGGGTTGAAAGCCTGCTTTTACTCTACAAACCCTCCTGTTTAGGGTACAAACCCTCCTTTTTGGTGCACAAGCCCTCGCTGTTAGGGTGCAAACACTCACGTTAAGATTCCCAAGCTTCGAGTCCAGGGTTGAAATCCACATCTTTATGCTCCAAACGACCGTCTTTAGGCTTCAAATCCGACTTTTAATTCTGAAATCCCACTTTTTTACGCTCCAAACGCTACATTAAGGGCACAAAGTCTCCATTTTAGGTCACAACGCTTCCTTTTTAGAGTCTGGAACGTTGGTTCCAGGGTTGAAAGCCTCCCTGTTCTGCTTCAAAGCGTCATTTAGAAGGTACAAGCCCTCATTTTTAGGGCGCAACGCCTCATTTTTTGGCCGCGAATCCTCCTTTTTAGGGGTCAATACGTCCTTTTTGCTGTAAAATCCCTCACTTTTATGTTCCGGACATCTCATTTAGGGCACAAAGCCTTGTTTTGTGGTCCCAAAGCTTCCTCTTCAGAGTCCAAAGCTTTGATTCTGTGGTTGAATTCCTCGTTTTATAATCCAAACCCTCACGTTTATTGTACAAACCCTCATTTTTAGGGCCCAAACGCTCATTTTTATGCTGCAAATCATTTCACTGGAAAATGCCTCCTTTTTATGCTCCAAACGCCTCCTTTAGGGCACGATGTCTGAATGTTAGGTCCCAAAGATTTGGTTAAGAGCCCAAAGCTTTGAGTCTAGGGTTGAAAGCCTGCTTTTTACTCTACAAACCCTCCTGTTTAGGGTACAAACCCTCCTTTTTGGTGCACAAGCCCTCGCTGTTAGGGTGCAAACACTCACGTTAAGATTCCCAAGCTTCGAGTCCAGGGTTGAAATCCATATCTTTATGCTCCAAACGACCGTCTTTAGGCTTCAAATCCGACTTTTAATTCTGAAATCCCACTTTTTTACGCTCCAAACGCTACATTAAGGGCACAAAGTCTCCATTTTAGGTCACAACGCTTCCTTTTTAGAGTCCGGAACGTTGGTTCCAGGGTTGAAAGCCTCCCTGTTCTGCTTCAAAGCGTCATTTAGAAGGTACAAGCCCTCATTTTTAGGGCGCAACGCCTCATTTTTTGGCCGCGAATCCTCCTTTTTAGGGGTCAATACGTCCTTTTTGCTGTAAAATCCCTCACTTTTATGTTCCGGACATCTCATTTAGGGCACAAAGCCTTGTTTTGTGGTCCCAAAGCTTCCTCTTCAGAGTCCAAAGCTTTGATTCTGTGGTTGAATTCCTTGTTTTATAATCCAAACCCTCACGTTTATTGTACAAACCCTCATTTTTAGGGCCCAAACGCTCATTTTTATGCTGCAAATCATTTCACTGGAAAATGCCTCCTTTTTATGCTCCAAACGCCTCCTTTAGGGCACGATGTCTGAATGTTAGGTCCCAAAGATTTTGTTAAGAGGCCAAAGCTTTGAGTCTAGGGTTGAAAGCCTGCTTTTACTCTACAAACCCTCCTGTTTAGGGTACAAACCCTCCTTTTTGGTGCACAAGCCCTCGCTGTTAGGGTGCAAACACTCACGTTAAGATTCCCAAGCTTCGAGTCCAGGGTTGAAATCCACATCTTTATGCTCCAAACGACCGTCTTTAGGCTTCAAATCCGACTTTTAATTCTGAAATCCCACTTTTTTACGCTCCAAACGCTACATTAAGGGCACAAAGTCTCCATTTTAGGTCACAACGCTTCCTTTTTAGAGTCTGGAACGTTGGTTCCAGGGTTGAAAGCCTCCCTGTTCTGCTTCAAAGCGTCATTTAGAAGGTACAAGCCCTCATTTTTAGGGCGCAATGCCTCATTTTTTGGCCGCGAATCCTCCTTTTTAGGGGTCAATACGTCCTTTTTACTGTAAAATCCCTCACTTTTATGTTCCGGACATCTCTTTTAGGGCACAAAGCCTTGTTTTGTGGTCCCAAAGCTTCCTCTTCCGAGTCCAAAGCTTTGATTCTGTGGTTGAATTCCTCGTTTTATAATCCAAACCCTCACGTTTATTGTACAAACCCTCATTTTTAGGGCCCAAACGCTCATTTTCATGCTGCAAATCATTTCACTGGAAAATGCCTCCTTTTTATGCTCCAAACGCCTCCTTTAGGGCACGATGTCTGAATGTTAGGTCCCAAAGATTTGGTTAAGAGCCCAAAGCTTTGAGTCTAGGGTTGAAAGCCTGCTTTTTACTCTACAAACCCTCCTGTTTAGGGTACAAACCCTCCTTTTTGGTGCACAAGCCCTCGCTGTTAGGGTGCAAACACTCACGTTAAGATTCCCAAGCTTCGAGTCCAGGGTTGAAATCCACATCTTTATGCTCCAAACGACCGTCTTTAGGCTTCAAATCCGACTTTTAATTCTGAAATCCCACTTTTTTACGCTCCAAACGCTACATTAAGGGCACAAAGTCTCCATTTTAGGTCACAACGCTTCCTTTTTAGAGTCTGGAACGTTGGTTCCAGGGTTGAAAGCCTCCCTGTTCTGCTTCAAAGCGTCATTTAGAAGGTACAAGCCCTCATTTTTAGGGCGCAACGCCTCATTTTTTGGCCGCGAATCCTCCTTTTTCGGGGTCAATACGTCCTTTTTGCTGTAAAATCCCTCACTTTTATGTTCCCGACATCTCATTTAGGGCACAAAGCCTTGTTTTGTGGTCCCAAAGCTTCCTCTTCAGAGTCCAAAGCTTTGATTCTGTGGTTGAATTCCTCGTTTTATAATCCAAACCCTCACGTTTATTGTACAAACCCTCATTTTTAGGGCCCAAACGCTCATTTTTATGCTGCAAATCATTTCACTGGAAAATGCCTCCTTTTTATGCTCCAAACGCCTCCTTTAGGGCACGATGTCTGAATGTTAGGTCCCAAAGATTTGGTTAAGAGCCCAAAGCTTTGAGTCTAGGGTTGAAAGCCTGCTTTTTACTCTACAAACCCTCCTGTTTAGGGTACAAACCCTCCTTTTTGGTGCACAAGCCTTCGCTGTTAGGGTGCAAACACTCACGTTAAGATTCCCAAGCTTCGAGTCCAGGGTTGAAATCCACATCTTTATGCTCCAAACGACCGTCTTTAGGCTTCAAATCCGACTTTTAATTCTGAAATCCCACTTTTTTACGCTCCAAACGCTACATTAAGGGCACAAAGTCTCCATTTTAGGTCACAATGCTTCCTTTTTAGAGTCCGGAACGTTGGTTCCAGGGTTGAAAGCCTCCCTGTTCTGCTTCAAAGCGTCATTTAGAAGGTACAAGCCCTCATTTTTAGGGCGCAACGCCTCATTTTTTGGCCGCGAATCCTCCTTTTTAGGGGTCAATACGTCCTTTTTACTGTAAAATCCCTCACTTTTATGTTCCAGACATCTCATTTAGGGCACAAAGCCTTGTTTTGTGGTCCCAAAGCTTCCTCTTCAGAGTCCAAAGCTTTGATTCTGTGGTTGAATTCCTCGTTTTATAATCCAAACCCTCACGTTTATTGTACAAACCCTCATTTTTAGGGCCCAAACGCTCATTTTTATGCTGCAAATCATTTCACTGGAAAATGCCTCCTTTTTATGCTCCAAACGCCTCCTTTAGGGCACGATGTCTGAATGTTAGGTCCCAAAGATTTGGTTAAGAGCCCAAAGCTTTGAGTCTAGGGTTGAAAGCCTGCTTTTTACTCTACAAACCCTCCTGTTTAGGGTACAAACCCTCCTTTTTGGTGCACAAGCCCTCGCTGTTAGGGTGCAAACACTCACGTTAAGATTCCCAAGCTTCGAGTCCAGGGTTGAAATCCACATCTTTATGCTCCAAACGACCGTCTTTAGGCTTCAAATCCGACTTTTAATTCTGAAATCCCACTTTTTTACGCTCCAAACGCTACATTAAGGGCACAAAGTCTCCATTTTAGGTCACAACGCTTCCTTTTTAGAGTCCGGAACGTTGGTTCCAGGGTTGAAAGCCTCCCTGTTCTGCTTCAAAGCGTCATTTAGAAGGTACAAGCCCTCATTTTTAGGGCGCAACGCCTCATTTTTTGGCCGCGAATCCTCCTTTTTAGGGGTCAATACGTCCTTTTTGCTGTAAAATCCCTCACTTTTATGTTCCGGACATCTCATTTAGGGCACAAAGCCTTGTTTTGTGGTCCCAAAGCTTCCTCTTCAGAGTCCAAAGCTTTGATTCTGTGGTTGAATTCCTCGTTTTATAATCCAAACCCTCACGTTTATTGTACAAACCCTCATTTTTAGGGCCCAAACGCTCATTTTTATGCTGCAAATCATTTCACTGGAAAATGCCTCCTTTTTATGCTCCAAACGCCTCCTTTAGGGCACGATGTCTGAATGTTAGGTCCCAAAGATTTGGTTAAGAGCCCAAAGCTTTGAGTCTAGGGTTGAAAGCCTGCTTTTTACTCTACAAACCCTCCTGTTTAGGGTACAAACCCTCCTTTTTGGTGCACAAGCCCTCGCTGTTAGGGTGCAAACACTCACGTTAAGATTCCCAAGCTTCGAGTCCAGGGTTGAAATCCACATCTTTATGCTCCAAACGACCGTCTTTAGGCTTCAAATCCGACTTTTAATTCTGAAATCCCACTTTTTTACGCTCCAAACGCTACATTAAGGGCACAAAGTCTCCATTTTAGGTCACAACGCTTCCTTTTTAGAGTCCGGAACGTTGGTTCCAGGGTTGAAAGCCTCCCTGTTCTGCTTCAAAGCGTCATTTAGAAGGTACAAGCCCTCATTTTTAGGGCGCAACGCCTCATTTTTTGGCCGCGAATCCTCCTTTTTAGGGGTCAATACGTCCTTTTTGCTGTAAAATCCCTCACTTTTATGTTCCGGACATCTCATTTAGGGCACAAAGCCTTGTTTTGTGGTCCCAAAGCTTCCTCTTCAGAGTCCAAAGCTTTGATTCTGTGGTTGAATTCCTCGTTTTATAATCCAAACCCTCACGTTTATTGTACAAACCCTCATTTTTAGGGCCCAAACGCTCATTTTTATGCTGCAAATCATTTCACTGGAAAATGCCTCCTTTTTATGCTCCAAACGCCTCCTTTAGGGCACGATGTCTGAATGTTAGGTCCCAAAGATTTTGTTAAGAGCCCAAAGCTTTGAGTCTAGGGTTGAAAGCCTGCTTTTACTCTACAAACCCTCCTGTTTAGGGTACAAACCCTCCTTTTTGGTGCACAAGCCCTCGCTGTTAGGGTGCAAACACTCACGTTAAGATTCCCAAGCTTCGAGTCCAGGGTTGAAATCCACATCTTTATGCTCCAAACGACCGTCTTTAGGCTTCAAATCCGACTTTTAATTCTGAAATCCCACTTTTTTACGCTCCAAACGCTACATTAAGGGCACAAAGTCTCCATTTTAGGTCACAACACTTCCTTTTTAGAGTCTGGAACGTTGGTTCCAGGGTTGAAAGCCTCCCTGTTCTGCTTCAAAGCGTCATTTAGAAGGTACAAGCCCTCATTTTTAGGGCGCAATGCCTCATTTTTTGGCCGCGAATCCTCCTTTTTAGGGGTCAATACGTCCTTTTTACTGTAAAATCCCTCACTTTTATGTTCCGGACATCTCATTTAGGGCACAAAGCCTTGTTTTGTGGTCCCAAAGCTTCCTCTTCAGAGTCCAAAGCTTTGATTCTGTGGTTGAATTCCTCGTTTTATAATCCAAACCCTCACGTTTATTGTACAAACCCTCATTTTTAGGGCCCAAACGCTCATTTTTATGCTGCAAATCATTTCACTGGAAAATGCCTCCTTTTTATGCTCCAAACGCCTCCTTTAGGGCACGATGTCTGAATGTTAGGTCCCAAAGATTTGGTTAAGAGCCCAAAGCTTTGAGTCTAGGGTTGAAAGCCTGCTTTTTACTCTACAAACCCTCCTGTTTAGGGTACAAACCCTCCTTTTTGGTGCACAAGCCCTCGCTGTTAGGGTGCAAACACTCACGTTAAGATTCCCAAGCTTCGAGTCCAGGGTTGAAATCCACATCTTTATGCTCCAAACGACCGTCTTTAGGCTTCAAATCCGACTTTTAATTCTGAAATCCCACTTTTTTACGCTCCAAACGCTACATTAAGGGCACAAAGTCTCCATTTTAGGTCACAACGCTTCCTTTTTAGAGTCCGGAACGTTGGTTCCAGGGTTGAAAGCCTCCCTGTTCTGCTTCAAAGCGTCATTTAGAAGGTACAAGCCCTCATTTTTAGGGCGCAACGCCTCATTTTTTGGCCGCGAATCCTCCTTTTTAGGGGTCAATACGTCCTTTTTACTGTAAAATCCCTCACTTTTATGTTCCAGACATCTCATTTAGGGCACAAAGCCTTGTTTTGTGGTCCCAAAGCTTCCTCTTCAGAGTCCAAAGCTTTGATTCTGTGGTTGAATTCCTCGTTTTATAATCCAAACCCTCACGTTTATTGTACAAACCCTCATTTTTAGGGCCCAAACGCTCATTTTTATGCTGCAAATCATTTCACTGGAAAATGCCTCCTTTTTATGCTCCAAACGCCTCCTTTAGGGCACGATGTCTGAATGTTAGGTCCCAAAGATTTGGTTAAGAGCCCAAAGCTTTGAGTCTAGGGTTGAAAGCCTGCTTTTTACTCTACAAACCCTCCTGTTTAGGGTACAAACCCTCCTTTTTGGTGCACAAGCCCTCGCTGTTAGGGTGCAAACACTCACGTTAAGATTCCCAAGCTTCGAGTCCAGGGTTGAAATCCACATCTTTATGCTCCAAACGACCGTCTTTAGGCTTCAAATCCGACTTTTAATTCTGAAATCCCACTTTTTTACGCTCCAAACGCTACATTAAGGGCACAAAGTCTCCATTTTAGGTCACAACGCTTCCTTTTTAGAGTCCGGAACGTTGGTTCCAGGGTTGAAAGCCTCCCTGTTCTGCTTCAAAGCGTCATTTAGAAGGTACAAGCCCTCATTTTTAGGGCGCAACGCCTCATTTTTTGGCCGCGAATCCTCCTTTTTAGGGGTCAATACGTCCTTTTTGCTGTAAAATCCCTCACTTTTATGTTCCGGACATCTCATTTAGGGCACAAAGCCTTGTTTTGTGGTCCCAAAGCTTCCTCTTCAGAGTCCAAAGCTTTGATTCTGTGGTTGAATTCCTCGTTTTATAATCCAAACCCTCACGTTTATTGTACAAACCCTCATTTTTAGGGCCCAAACGCTCATTTTTATGCTGCAAATCATTTCACTGGAAAATGCCTCCTTTTTATGCTCCAAACGCCTCCTTTAGGGCACGATGTCTGAATGTTAGGTCCCAAAGATTTTGTTAAGAGCCCAAAGCTTTGAGTCTAGGGTTGAAAGCCTGCTTTTACTCTACAAACCCTCCTGTTTAGGGTACAAACCCTCCTTTTTGGTGCACAAGCCCTCGCTGTTAGGGTGCAAACACTCACGTTAAGATTCCCAAGCTTCGAGTCCAGGGTTGAAATCCACATCTTTATGCTCCAAACGACCGTCTTTAGGCTTCAAATCCGACTTTTAATTCTGAAATCCCACTTTTTTACGCTCCAAACGCTACATTAAGGGCACAAAGTCTCCATTTTAGGTCACAACGCTTCCTTTTTAGAGTCCGGAACGTTGGTTCCAGGGTTGAAAGCCTCCCTGTTCTGCTTCAAAGCGTCATTTAGAAGGTACAAGCCCTCATTTTTAGGGCGCAATGCCTCATTTTTTGGCCGCGAATCCTCCTTTTTAGGGGTCAATACGTCCTTTTTACTGTAAAATCCCTCACTTTTATGTTCCGGACATCTCATTTAGGGCACAAAGCCTTGTTTTGTGGTCCCAAAGCTTCCTCTTCCGAGTCCAAAGCTTTGATTCTGTGGTTGAATTCCTCGTTTTATAATCCAAACCCTCACGTTTATTGTACAAACCCTCATTTTTAGGGCCCAAACGCTCATTTTTATGCTGCAAATCATTTCACTGGAAAATGCCTCCTTTTTATGCTCCAAACGCCTCCTTTAGGGCACGATGTCTGAATGTTAGGTCCCAAAGATTTGGTTAAGAGCCCAAAGCTTTGAGTCTAGGGTTGAAAGCCTGCTTTTTACTCTACAAACCCTCCTGTTTAGGGTACAAACCCTCCTTTTTGGTGCACAAGCCCTCGCTGTTAGGGTGCAAACACTCACGTTAAGATTCCCAAGCTTCGAGTCCAGGGTTGAAATCCACATCTTTATGCTCCAAACGACCGTCTTTAGGCTTCAAATCCGACTTTTAATTCTGAAATCCCACTTTTTTACGCTCCAAACGCTACATTAAGGGCACAAAGTCTCCATTTTAGGTCACAACGCTTCCTTTTTAGAGTCCGGAACATTGGTTCCAGGGTTGAAAGCCTCCCTGTTCTGCTTCAAAGCGTCATTTAGAAGGTACAAGCCCTCATTTTTAGGGCGCAACGCCTCATTTTTTGGCCGCGAATCCTCCTTTTTCGGGGTCAATACGTCCTTTTTGCTGTAAAATCCCTCACTTTTATGTTCCGGACATCTCATTTAGGGCACAAAGCCTTGTTTTGTGGTCCCAAAGCTTCCTCTTCAGAGTCCAAAGCTTTGATTCTGTGGTTGAATTCCTCGTTTTATAATCCAAACCCTCACGTTTATTGTACAAACCCTCATTTTTAGGGCCCAAACGCTCATTTTTATGCTGCAAATCATTTCACTGGAAAATGCCTCCTTTTTATGCTCCAAACGCCTCCTTTAGGGCACGATGTCTGAATGTTAGGTCCCAAAGATTTGGTTAAGAGCCCAAAGCTTTGAGTCTAGGGTTGAAAGCCTGCTTTTTACTCTACAAACCCTCCTTTTTAGGGTACAAACCCTCCTTTTTGGTGCACAAGCCCTCGCTGTTAGGGTGCAAACACTCACGTTAAGATTCCCAAGCTTCGAGTCCAGGGTTGAAATCCACATCTTTATGCTCCAAACGACCGTCTTTAGGCTTCAAATCCGACTTTTAATTCTGAAATCCCACTTTTTTACGCTCCAAACGCTACATTAAGGGCACAAAGTCTCCATTTTAGGTCACAACGCTTCCTTTTTAGAGTCTGGAACGTTGGTTCCAGGGTTGAAAGCCTCCCTGTTCTGCTTCAAAGCATCATTTAGAAGGTACAAGCCCTCATTTTTAGGGCGCAACGCCTCATTTTTTGGCCGCGAATCCTCCTTTTTCGGGGTCAATACGTCCTTTTTGCTGTAAAATCCCTCACTTTTATGTTCCCGACATCTCATTTAGGGCACAAAGCCTTGTTTTGTGGTCCCAAAGCTTCCTCTTCAGAGTCCAAAGCTTTGATTCTGTGGTTGAATTCCTCGTTTTATAATCCAAACCCTCACGTTTATTGTACAAACCCTCATTTTTAGGGCCCAAACGCTCATTTTTATGCTGCAAATCATTTCACTGAAAAATGCCTCCTTTTTATGCTCCAAACGCCTCCTTTAGGGCACGATGTCTGAATGTTAGGTCCCAAAGATTTGGTTAAGAGCCCAAAGCTTTGAGTCTAGGGTTGAAAGCCTGCTTTTTACTCTACAAACCCTCCTGTTTAGGGTACAAACCCTCCTTTTTGGTGCACAAGCCCTCGCTGTTAGGGTGCAAACACTCACGTTAAGATTCCCAAGCTTCGAGTCCAGGGTTGAAATCCACATCTTTATGCTCCAAACGACCGTCTTTAGGCTTCAAATCCGACTTTAAATTCTGAAATCCCACTTTTTTACACTCCAAACGCTACATTAAGGGCACAAAGTCTCCATTTTAGGTCACAACGCTTCCTTTTTAGAGTCCGGAACGTTGGTTCCAGGGTTGAAAGCCTCCCTGTTCTGCTTCAAAGCGTCATTTAGAAGGTACAAGCCCTCATTTTTAGGGCGCAACGCCTCATTTTTTGGCCGCGAATCCTCCTTTTTAGGGGTCAATACGTCCTTTTTGCTGTAAAATCCCTCACTTTTATGTTCCGGACATCTCATTTAGGGCACAAAGCCTTGTTTTGTGGTCCCAAAGCTTCCTCTTCAGAGTCCAAAGCTTTGATTCTGTGGTTGAATTCCTCGTTTTATAATCCAAACCCTCACGTTTATTGTACAAACCCTCATTTTTAGGGCCCAAACGCTCATTTTTATGCTGCAAATCATTTCACTGGAAAATGCCTCCTTTTTATGCTCCAAACGCCTCCTTTAGGGCACGATGTCTGAATGTTAGGTCCCAAAGATTTGGTTAAGAGCCCAAAGCTTTGAGTCTAGGGTTGAAAGCCTGCTTTTTACTCTACAAACCCTCCTGTTTAGGGTACAAACCCTCCTTTTTGGTGCACAAGCCCTCGCTGTTAGGGTGCAAACACTCACGTTAAGATTCCCAAGCTTCGAGTCCAGGGTTGAAATCCACATCTTTATGCTCCAAACGACCGTCTTTAGGCTTCAAATCCGACTTTTAATTCTGAAATCCCACTTTTTTACACTCCAAACGCTACATTAAGGGCACAAAGTCTCCATTTTAGGTCACAATGCTTCCTTTTTAGAGTCCGGAACGTTGGTTCCAGGGTTGAAAGCCTCCCTGTTCTGCTTCAAAGCGTCATTTAGAAGGTACAAGCCCTCATTTTTAGGGCGCAACGCCTCATTTTTTGGCCGCGAATCCTCCTTTTTAGGGGTCAATACGTCCTTTTTACTGTAAAATCCCTCACTTTTATGTTCCAGACATCTCATTTAGGGCACAAAGCCTTGTTTTGTGGTCCCAAAGCTTCCTCTTCAGAGTCCAAAGCTTTGATTCTGTGGTTGAATTCCTCGTTTTATAATCCAAACCCTCACGTTTATTGTACAAACCCTCATTTTTAGGGCCCAAACGCTCATTTTTATGCTGCAAATCATTTCACTGGAAAATGCCTCCTTTTTATGCTCCAAACGCCTCCTTTAGGGCACGATGTCTGAATGTTAGGTCCCAAAGATTTGGTTAAGAGCCCAAAGCTTTGAGTCTAGGGTTGAAAGCCTGCTTTTTACTCTACAAACCCTCCTGTTTAGGGTACAAACCCTCCTTTTTGGTGCACAAGCCCTCGCTGTTAGGGTGCAAACACTCACGTTAAGATTCCCAAGCTTCGAGTCCAGGGTTGAAATCCACATCTTTATGCTCCAAACGACCGTCTTTAGGCTTCAAATCCGACTTTTAATTCTGAAATCCCACTTTTTTACGCTCCAAACGCTACATTAAGGGCACAAAGTCTCCATTTTAGGTCACAACGCTTCCTTTTTAGAGTCCGGAACGTTGGTTCCAGGGTTGAAAGCCTCCCTGTTCTGCTTCAAAGCGTCATTTAGAAGGTACAAGCCCTCATTTTTAGGGCGCAACGCCTCATTTTTTGGCCGCGAATCCTCCTTTTTAGGGGTCAATACGTCCTTTTTACTGTAAAATCCCTCACTTTTATGTTCCAGACATCTCATTTAGGGCACAAAGCCTTGTTTTGTGGTCCCAAAGCTTCCTCTTCAGAGTCCAAAGCTTTGATTCTGTGGTTGAATTCCTCGTTTTATAATCCAAACCCTCACGTTTATTGTACAAACCCTCATTTTTAGGGCCCAAACGCTCATTTTTATGCTGCAAATCATTTCACTGGAAAATGCCTCCTTTTTATGCTCCAAACGCCTCCTTTAGGGCACGATGTCTGAATGTTAGGTCCCAAAGATTTGGTTAAGAGCCCAAAGCTTTGAGTCTAGGGTTGAAAGCCTGCTTTTTACTCTACAAACCCTCCTGTTTAGGGTACAAACCCTCCTTTTTGGTGCACAAGCCCTCGCTGTTAGGGTGCAAACACTCACGTTAAGATTCCCAAGCTTCGAGTCCAGGGTTGAAATCCACATCTTTATGCTCCAAACGACCGTCTTTAGGCTTCAAATCCGACTTTTAATTCTGAAATCCCACTTTTTTACGCTCCAAATGCTACATTAAGGGCACAAAGTCTCCATTTTAGGTCACAACGCTTCCTTTTTAGAGTCCGGAACGTTGGTTCCAGGGTTGAAAGCCTCCCTGTTCTGCTTCAAAGCGTCATTTAGAAGGTACAAGCCCTCATTTTTAGGGCGCAACGCCTCATTTTTTGGCCGCGAATCCTCCTTTTTAGGGGTCAATACGTCCTTTTTGCTGTAAAATCCCTCACTTTTATGTTCCCGACATCTCATTTAGGGCACAAAGCCTTGTTTTGTGGTCCCAAAGCTTCCTCTTCAGAGTCCAAAGCTTTGATTCTGTGGTTGAATTCCTCGTTTTATAATCCAAACCCTCACGTTTATTGTACAAACCCTCATTTTTAGGGCCCAAACGCTCATTTTCATGCTGCAAATCATTTCACTGGAAAATGCCTCCTTTTTATGCTCCAAACGCCTCCTTTAGGGCACGATGTCTGAATGTTAGGTCCCAAAGATTTGGTTAAGAGCCCAAAGCTTTGAGTCTAGGGTTGAAAGCCTGCTTTTTACTCTACAAACCCTCCTGTTTAGGGTACAAACCCTCCTTTTTGGTGCACAAGCCCTCGCTGTTAGGGTGCAAACACTCACGTTAAGATTCCCAAGCTTCGAGTCCAGGGTTGAAATCCACATCTTTATGCTCCAAACGACCGTCTTTAGGCTTCAAATCCGACTTTTAATTCTGAAATCCCACTTTTTTACGCTCCAAACGCTACATTAAGGGCACAAAGTCTCCATTTTAGGTCACAATGCTTCCTTTTTAGAGTCCGGAACGTTGGTTCCAGGGTTGAAAGCCTCCCTGTTCTGCTTCAAAGCGTCATTTAGAAGGTACAAGCCCTCATTTTTAGGGCGCAACGCCTCATTTTTTGGCCGCGAATCCTCCTTTTTAGGGGTCAATACGTCCTTTTTACTGTAAAATCCCTCACTTTTAGGTTCCAGACATCTCTTTTAGGGCACAAAGCCTTGTTTTGTGGTCCCAAAGCTTCCTCTTCAGAGTCCAAAGCTTTGATTCTGTGTTTGAATTCCTCGTTTTATAATCCAAACCCTCACGTTTATTGTACAAACCCTCATTTTTAGGGCCCAAACGCTCATTTTTATGCTGCAAATCATTTCACTGGAAAATGCCTCCTTTTTATGCTCCAAACGCCTCCTTTAGGGCACGATGTCTGAATGTTAGGTCCCAAAGATTTGGTTAAGAGCCCAAAGCTTTGAGTCTAGGGTTGAAAGCCTGCTTTTTACTCTACAAACCCTCCTGTTTAGGGTACAAACCCTCCTTTTTGGTGCACAAGCCCTCGCTGTTAGGGTGCAAACACTCACGTTAAGATTCCCAAGCTTCGAGTCCAGGGTTGAAATCCACATCTTTATGCTCCAAACGACCGTCTTTAGGCTTCAAATCCGACTTTTAATTCTGAAATCCCACTTTTTTACGCTCCAAACGCTACATTAAGGGCACAAAGTCTCCATTTTAGGTCACAACGCTTCCTTTTTAGAGTCTGGAACGTTGGTTCCAGGGTTGAAAGCCTCCCTGTTCTGCTTCAAAGCGTCATTTAGAAGGTACAAGCCCTCATTTTTAGGGCGCAACGCCTCATTTTTTGGCCGCGAATCCTCCTTTTTAGGGGTCAATACGTCCTTTTTGCTGTAAAATCCCTCACTTTTATGTTCCAGACATCTCATTTAGGGCACAAAGCCTTGTTTTGTGGTCCCAAAGCTTCCTCTTCAGAGTCCAAAGCTTTGATTCTGTGGTTGAATTCCTCGTTTTATAATCCAAACCCTCACGTTTATTGTACAAACCCTCATTTTTAGGGCCCAAACGCTCATTTTTATGCTGCAAATCATTTCACTGGAAAATGCCTCCTTTTTATGCTCCAAACGCCTCCTTTAGGGCACGATGTCTGAATGTTAGGTCCCAAAGATTTGGTTAAGAGCCCAAAGCTTTGAGTCTAGGGTTGAAAGCCTGCTTTTTACTCTACAAACCCTCCTGTTTAGGGTACAAACCCTCCTTTTTGGTGCACAAGCCCTCGCTGTTAGGGTGCAAACACTCACGTTAAGATTCCCAAGCTTCGAGTCCAGGGTTGAAATCCACATCTTTATGCTCCAAACGACCGTCTTTAGGCTTCAAATCCGACTTTTAATTCTGAAATCCCACTTTTTTACGCTCCAAACGCTACATTAAGGGCACTAAGTCTCCATTTTAGGTCACAACGCTTCCTTTTTAGAGTCCGGAACGTTGGTTCCAGGGTTGAAAGCCTCCCTGTTCTGCTTCAAAGCATCATTTAGAAGGTACAAGCCCTCATTTTTAGGGCGCAACGCCTCATTTTTTGGCCGCGAATCCTCCTTTTTCGGGGTCAATACGTCCTTTTTGCTGTAAAATCCCTCACTTCTATGTTCCGGACATCTCATTTAGGGCACAAAGCCTTGTTTTGTGGTCCCAAAGCTTCCTCTTCAGAGTCCAAAGCTTTGATTCTGTGGTTGAATTCCTCGTTTTATAATCCAAACCCTCACGTTTATTGTACAAACCCTCATTTTTAGGGCCCAAACGCTCATTTTCATGCTGCAAATCATTTCACTGGAAAATGCCTCCTTTTTATGCTCCAAACGCCTCCTTTAGGGCACGATGTCTGAATGTTAGGTCCCAAAGATTTGGTTAAGAGCCCAAAGCTTTGAGTCTAGGGTTGAAAGCCTGCTTTTTACTCTACAAACCCTCCTGTTTAGGGTACAAACCCTCCTTTTTGGTGCACAAGCCCTCGCTGTTAGGGTGCAAACACTCACGTTAAGATTCCCAAGCTTCGAGTCCAGGGTTGAAATCCACATCTTTATGCTCCAAACGACCGTCTTTAGGCTTCAAATCCGACTTTTAATTCTGAAATCCCACTTTTTTACGCTCCAAACGCTACATTAAGGGCACAAAGTCTCCATTTTAGGTCACAACGCTTCCTTTTTAGAGTCCGGAACGTTGGTTCCAGGGTTGAAAGCCTCCCTGTTCTGCTTCAAAGCGTCATTTAGAAGGTACAAGCCCTCATTTTTAGGGCGCAACGCCTCATTTTTTGGCCGCGAATCCTCCTTTTTAGGGGTCAATACGTCCTTTTTGCTGTAAAATCCCTCACTTTTATGTTCCAGACATCTCTTTTAGGGCACAAAGCCTTGTTTTGTGGTCCCAAAGCTTCCTCTTCAGAGTCCAAAGCTTTGATTCTGTGGTTGAATTCCTCGTTTTATAATCCAAACCCTCACGTTTATTGTACAAACCCTCATTTTTAGGGCCCAAACGCTCATTTTTATGCTGCAAATCATTTCACTGGAAAATGCCTCCTTTTTATGCTCCAAACGCCTCCTTTAGGGCACGATGTCTGAATGTTAGGTCCCAAAGATTTGGTTAAGAGCCCAAAGCTTTGAGTCTAGGGTTGAAAGCCTGCTTTTTACTCTACAAACCCTCCTGTTTAGGGTACAAACCCTCCTTTTTGGTGCACAAGCCCTCGCTGTTAGGGTGCAAACACTCACGTTAAGATTCCCAAGCTTCGAGTCCAGGGTTGAAATCCACATCTTTATGCTCCAAACGACCGTCTTTAGGCTTCAAATCCGACTTTTAATTCTGAAATCCCACTTTTTTACGCTCCAAACGCTACATTAAGGGCACAAAGTCTCCATTTTAGGTCACAACGCTTCCTTTTTAGAGTCCGGAACGTTGGTTCCAGGGTTGAAAGCCTCCCTGTTCTGCTTCAAAGCGTCATTTAGAAGGTACAAGCCCTCATTTTTAGGGCGCAACGCCTCATTTTTTGGCCGCGAATCCTCCTTTTTAGGGGTCAATACGTCCTTTTTGCTGTAAAATCCCTCACTTTTATGTTCCAGACATCTCATTTAGGGCACAAAGCCTTGTTTTGTGGTCCCAAAGCTTCCTCTTCAGAGTCCAAAGCTTTGATTCTGTGGTTGAATTCCTCGTTTTATAATCCAAACCCTCACGTTTATTGTACAAACCCTCATTTTTAGGGCCCAAACGCTCATTTTTATGCTGCAAATCATTTCACTGGAAAATGCCTCCTTTTTATGCTCCAAACGCCTCCTTTAGGGCACGATGTCTGAATGTTAGGTCCCAAAGATTTGGTTAAGAGCCCAAAGCTTGGAGTCTAGGGTTGAAAGCCTGCTTTTTACTCTACAAACCCTCCTGTTTAGGGTAAAAACCCTCCTTTTTGGTGCACAAGCCCTCGCTGTTAGGGTGCAAACACTCACGTTAAGATTCCCAAGCTTCGAGTCCAGGGTTGAAATCCACATCTTTATGCTCCAAACGACCGTCTTTAGGCTTCAAATCCGACTTTTAATTCTGAAATCCCACTTTTTTACGCTCCAAACGCTACATTAAGGGCACAAAGTCTCCATTTTAGGTCACAACGCTTCCTTTTTAGAGTCCGGAACGTTGGTTCCAGGGTTGAAAGCCTCCCTGTTCTGCTTCAAAGCGTCATTTAGAAGGTACAAGCCCTCATTTTTAGGGCGCAACGCCTCATTTTTTGGCCGTGAATCCTCCTTTTTAGGGGTCAATACGTCCTTTTTGCTGTAAAATCCCTCACTTTTATGTTCCAGACATCTCATTTAGGGCACAAAGCCTTGTTTTGTGGTCCCAAAGCTTCCTCTTCCGAGTCCAAAGCTTTGATTCTGTGGTTGAATTCCTCGTTTTATAATCCAAACCCTCACGTTTATTGTACAAACCCTCATTTTTAGGGCCCAAACGCTCATTTTTATGCTGCAAATCATTTCACTGGAAAATGCCTCCTTTTTATGCTCCAAACGCCTCCTTTAGGGCACGATGTCTGAATGTTAGGTCCCAAAGATTTGGTTAAGAGCCCAAAGCTTTGAGTCTAGGGTTGAAAGCCTGCTTTTTACTCTACAAACCCTCCTGTTTAGGGTACAAACCCTCCTTTTTGGTGCACAAGCCCTCGCTGTTAGGGTGCAAACACTCACGTTAAGATTCCCAAGCTTCGAGTCCAGGGTTGAAATCCACATCTTTATGCTCCAAACGACCGTCTTTAGGCTTCAAATCCGACTTTTAATTCTGAAATCCCACTTTTTTACGCTCCAAACGCTACATTAAGGGCACAAAGTCTCCATTTTAGGTCACAACGCTTCCTTTTTAGAGTCCGGAACGTTGGTTCCAGGGTTGAAAGCCTCCCTGTTCTGCTTCAAAGCATCATTTAGAAGGTACAAGCCCTCATTTTTAGGGCGCAACGCCTCATTTTTTGGCCGCGAATCCTCCTTTTTCGGGGTCAATACGTCCTTTTTGCTGTAAAATCCCTCACTTTTATGTTCCGGACATCTCATTTAGGGCACAAAGCCTTGTTTTGTGGTCCCAAAGCTTCCTCTTCAGAGTCCAAAGCTTTGATTCTGTGGTTGAATTCCTCGTTTTATAATCCAAACCCTCACGTTTATTGTACAAACCCTCATTTTTAGGGCCCAAACGCTCATTTTTATGCTGCAAATCATTTCACTGGAAAATGCCTCCTTTTTATGCTCCAAACGCCTCCTTTAGGGCACGATGTCTGAATGTTAGGTCCCAAAGATTTGGTTAAGAGCCCAAAGCTTTGAGTCTAGGGTTGAAAGCCTGCTTTTTACTCTACAAACCCTCCTGTTTAGGGTACAAACCCTCCTTTTTGGTGCACAAGCCCTCGCTGTTAGGGTGCAAACACTCACGTTAAGATTCCCAAGCTTCGAGTCCAGGGTTGAAATCCACATCTTTATGCTCCAAACGACCGTCTTTAGGCTTCAAATCCGACTTTTAATTCTGAAATCCCACTTTTTTACGCTCCAAACGCTACATTAAGGGCACAAAGTCTCCATTTTAGGTCACAACGCTTCCTTTTTAGAGTCCGGAACGTTGGTTCCAGGGTTGAAAGCCTCCCTGTTCTGCTTCAAAGCATCATTTAGAAGGTACAAGCCCTCATTTTTAGGGCGCAACGCCTCATTTTTTGGCCGCGAATCCTCCTTTTTCGGGGTCAATACGTCCTTTTTGCTGTAAAATCCCTCACTTTTATGTTCCAGACATCTCATTTAGGGCACAAAGCCTTGTTTTGTGGTCCCAAAGCTTCCTCTTCAGAGTCCAAAGCTTTGATTCTGTGGTTGAATTCCTCGTTTTATAATCCAAACCCTCACGTTTATTGTACAAACCCTCATTTTTAGGGCCCAAACGCTCATTTTTATGCTGCAAATCATTTCACTGGAAAATGCCTCCTTTTTATGCTCCAAACGCCTCCTTTAGGGCACGATGTCTGAATGTTAGGTCCCAAAGATTTGGTTAAGAGCCCAAAGCTTTGAGTCTAGGGTTGAAAGCCTGCTTTTTACTCTACAAACCCTCCTGTTTAGGGTACAAACCCTCCTTTTTGGTGCACAAGCCCTCGCTGTTAGGGTGCAAACACTCACGTTAAGATTCCCAAGCTTCGAGTCCAGGGTTGAAATCCACATCTTTATGCTCCAAACGACCGTCTTTAGGCTTCAAATCCGACTTTTAATTCTGAAATCCCACTTTTTTACGCTCCAAACGCTACATTAAGGGCACAAAGTCTCCATTTTAGGTCACAACGCTTCCTTTTTAGAGTCCGGAACGTTGGTTCCAGGGTTGAAAGCCTCCCTGTTCTGCTTCAAAGCATCATTTAGAAGGTACAAGCCCTCATTTTTAGGGCGCAACGCCTCATTTTTTGGCCGCGAATCCTCCTTTTTCGGGGTCAATACGTCCTTTTTGCTGTAAAATCCCTCACTTCTATGTTCCGGACATCTCATTTAGGGCACAAAGCCTTGTTTTGTGGTCCCAAAGCTTCCTCTTCAGAGTCCAAAGCTTTGATTCTGTGGTTGAATTCCTCGTTTTATAATCCAAACCCTCACGTTTATTGTACAAACCCTCATTTTTAGGGCCCAAACGCTCATTTTCATGCTGCAAATCATTTCACTGGAAAATGCCTCCTTTTTATGCTCCAAACGCCTCCTTTAGGGCACAATGTCTGAATGTTAGGTCCCAAAGATTTGGTTAAGAGCCCAAAGCTTTGAGTCTAGGGTTGAAAGCCTGCTTTTTACTCTACAAACCCTCCTGTTTAGGGTACAAACCCTCCTTTTTGGTGCACAAGCCCTCGCTGTTAGGGTGCAAACACTCACGTTAAGATTCCCAAGCTTCGAGTCCAGGGTTGAAATCCACATCTTTATGCTCCAAACAACCGTCTTTAGGCTTCAAATCCGACTTTTAATTCTGAAATCCCACTTTTTTACGCTCCAAACGCTACATTAAGGGCACAAAGTCTCCATTTTAGGTCACAACGCTTCCTTTTTAGAGTCCGGAACGTTGGTTCCAGGGTTGAAAGCCTCCCTGTTCTGCTTCAAAGCGTCATTTAGAAGGTACAAGCCCTCATTTTTAGGGCGCAACGCCTCATTTTTTGGCCGCGAATCCTCCTTTTTAGGGGTCAATACGTCCTTTTTGCTGTAAAATCCCTCACTTTTATGTTCCGGACATCTCATTTAGGGCACAAAGCCTTGTTTTGTGGTCCCAAAGCTTCCTCTTCAGAGTCCAAAGCTTTGATTCTGTGGTTGAATTCCTCGTTTTATAATCCAAACCCTCACGTTTATTGTACAAACCCTCATTTTTAGGGCCCAAACGCTCATTTTTATGCTGCAAATCATTTCACTGGAAAATGCCTCCTTTTTATGCTCCAAACGCCTCCTTTAGGGCACGATGTCTGAATGTTAGGTCCCAAAGATTTGGTTAAGAGCCCAAAGCTTTGAGTCTAGGGTTGAAAGCCTGCTTTTTACTCTACAAACCCTCCTGTTTAGGGTACAAACCCTCCTTTTTGGTGCACAAGCCCTCGCTGTTAGGGTGCAAACACTCACGTTAAGATTCCCAAGCTTCGAGTCCAGGGTTGAAATCCACATCTTTATGCTCCAAACGACCGTCTTTAGGCTTCAAATCCGACTTTTAATTCTGAAATCCCACTTTTTTACGCTCCAAACGCTACATTAAGGGCACAAAGTCTCCATTTTAGGTCACAACGCTTCCTTTTTAGAGTCCGGAACGTTGGTTCCAGGGTTGAAAGCCTCCCTGTTCTGCTTCAAAGCGTCATTTAGAAGGTACAAGCCCTCATTTTTAGGGCGCAACGCCTCATTTTTTGGCCGCGAATCCTCCTTTTTAGGGGTCAATACGTCCTTTTTGCTGTAAAATCCCTCACTTTTATGTTCCGGACATCTCTTTTAGGGCACAAAGCCTTGTTTTGTGGTCCCAAAGCTTCCTCTTCAGAGTCCAAAGCTTTGATTCTGTGGTTGAATTCCTCGTTTTATAATCCAAACCCTCACGTTTATTGTACAAACCCTCATTTTTAGGGCCCAAACGCTCATTTTTATGCTGCAAATCATTTCACTGGAAAATGCCTCCTTTTTATGCTCCAAACGCCTCCTTTAGGGCACGATGTCTGAATGTTAGGTCCCAAAGATTTGGTTAAGAGCCCAAAGCTTTGAGTCTAGGGTTGAAAGCCTGCTTTTTACTCTACAAACCCTCCTGTTTAGGGTACAAACCCTCCTTTTTGGTGCACAAGCCCTCGCTGTTAGGGTGCAAACACTCACGTTAAGATTCCCAAGCTTCGAGTCCAGGGTTGAAATCCACATCTTTATGCTCCAAACGACCGTCTTTAGGCTTCAAATCCGACTTTTAATTCTGAAATCCCACTTTTTTACGCTCCAAACGCTACATTAAGGGCACAAAGTCTCCATTTTAGGTCACAACGCTTCCTTTTTAGAGTCCGGAACGTTGGTTCCAGGGTTGAAAGCCTCCCTGTTCTGCTTCAAAGCATCATTTAGAAGGTACAAGCCCTCATTTTTAGGGCGCAACGCCTCATTTTTTGGCCGCGAATCCTCCTTTTTAGGGGTCAATACGTCCTTTTTGCTGTAAAATCCCTCACTTTTATGTTCCGGACATCTCATTTAGGGCACAAAGCCTCTTTTTGTGGTCCCAAAGCTTCCTCTTCAGAGTCCAAAGCTTTGATTCTGTGTTTGAATTCCTCGTTTTATAATCCAAACCCTCACGTTTATTGTACAAACCCTCATTTTTAGGGCCCAAACGCTCATTTTTATGCTGCAAATCATTTCACTGAAAAATGCCTCCTTTTTATGCTCCAAACGCCTCCTTTAGGGCACGATGTCTGAATGTTAGGTCCCAAAGATTTGGTTAAGAGCCCAAAGCTTTGAGTCTAGGGTTGAAAGCCTGCTTTTTACTCTACAAACCCTCCTGTTTAGGGTACAAACCCTCCTTTTTGGTGCACAAGCCCTCGCTGTTAGGGTGCAAACACTCACGTTAAGATTCCCAAGCTTCGAGTCCAGGGTTGAAATCCACATCTTTATGCTCCAAACAACCGTCTTTAGGCTTCAAATCCGACTTTTAATTCTGAAATCCCACTTTTTTACGCTCCAAACGCTACATTAAGGGCACAAAGTCTCCATTTTAGGTCACAACGCTTCCTTTTTAGAGTCCGGAACGTTGGTTCCAGGGTTGAAAGCCTCCCTGTTCTGCTTCAAAGCGTCATTTAGAAGGTACAAGCCCTCATTTTTAGGGCGCAACGCCTCATTTTTTGGCCGCGAATCCTCCTTTTTAGGGGTCAATACGTCCTTTTTGCTGTAAAATCCCTCACTTTTATGTTCCAGACATCTCTTTTAGGGCACAAAGCCTTGTTTTGTGGTCCCAAAGCTTCCTCTTCAGAGTCCAAAGCTTTGATTCTGTGGTTGAATTCCTCGTTTTATAATCCAAACCCTCACGTTTATTGTACAAACCCTCATTTTTAGGGCCCAAACGCTCATTTTCATGCTGCAAATCATTTCACTGGAAAATGCCTCCTTTTTATGCTCCAAACGCCTCCTTTAGGGCACGATGTCTGAATGTTAGGTCCCAAAGATTTGGTTAAGAGCCCAAAGCTTTGAGTCTAGGGTTGAAAGCCTGCTTTTTACTCTACAAACCCTCCTGTTTAGGGTACAAACCCTCCTTTTTGGTGCACAAGCCCTCGCTGTTAGGGTGCAAACACTCACGTTAAGATTCCCAAGCTTCGAGTCCAGGGTTGAAATCCACATCTTTATGCTCCAAACGACCGTCTTTAGGCTTCAAATCCGACTTTTAATTCTGAAATCCCACTTTTTTACGCTCCAAACGCTACATTAAGGGCACAAAGTCTCCATTTTAGGTCACAACGCTTCCTTTTTAGAGTCCGGAACGTTGGTTCCAGGGTTGAAAGCCTCCCTGTTCTGCTTCAAAGCGTCATTTAGAAGGTACAAGCCCTCATTTTTAGGGCGCAACGCCTCATTTTTTGGCCGCGAATCCTCCTTTTTAGGGGTCAATACGTCCTTTTTGCTGTAAAATCCCTCACTTTTATGTTCCAGACATCTCATTTAGGGCACAAAGCCTTGTTTTGTGGTCCCAAAGCTTCCTCTTCAGAGTCCAAAGCTTTGATTCTGTGGTTGAATTCCTCGTTTTATAATCCAAACCCTCACGTTTATTGTACAAACCCTCATTTTTAGGGCCCAAACGCTCATTTTTATGCTGCAAATCATTTCACTGGAAAATGCCTCCTTTTTATGCTCCAAACGCCTCCTTTAGGGCACGATGTCTGAATGTTAGGTCCCAAAGATTTGGTTAAGAGCCCAAAGCTTTGAGTCTAGGGTTGAAAGCCTGCTTTTTACTCTACAAACCCTCCTGTTTAGGGTACAAACCCTCCTTTTTGGTGCACAAGCCCTCGCTGTTAGGGTGCAAACACTCACGTTAAGATTCCCAAGCTTCGAGTCCAGGGTTGAAATCCACATCTTTATGCTCCAAACGACCGTCTTTAGGCTTCAAATCCGACTTTTAATTCTGAAATCCCACTTTTTTACGCTCCAAACGCTACATTAAGGGCACAAAGTCTCCATTTTAGGTCACAACGCTTCCTTTTTAGAGTCCGGAACGTTGGTTCCAGGGTTGAAAGCCTCCCTGTTCTGCTTCAAAGCATCATTTAGAAGGTACAAGCCCTCATTTTTAGGGCGCAACGCCTCATTTTTTGGCCGCGAATCCTCCTTTTTCGGGGTCAATACGTCCTTTTTGCTGTAAAATCCCTCACTTCTATGTTCCGGACATCTCATTTAGGGCACAAAGCCTTGTTTTGTGGTCCCAAAGCTTCCTCTTCAGAGTCCAAAGCTTTGATTCTGTGGTTGAATTCCTCGTTTTATAATCCAAACCCTCACGTTTATTGTACAAACCCTCATTTTTAGGGCCCAAACGCTCATTTTCATGCTGCAAATCATTTCACTGGAAAATGCCTCCTTTTTATGCTCCAAACGCCTCCTTTAGGGCACAATGTCTGAATGTTAGGTCCCAAAGATTTGGTTAAGAGCCCAAAGCTTTGAGTCTAGGGTTGAAAGCCTGCTTTTTACTCTACAAACCCTCCTGTTTAGGGTACAAACCCTCCTTTTTGGTGCACAAGCCCTCGCTGTTAGGGTGCAAACACTCACGTTAAGATTCCCAAGCTTCGAGTCCAGGGTTGAAATCCACATCTTTATGCTCCAAACGACCGTCTTTAGGCTTTTCAAATCCGACTTTTAATTCTGAAATCCCACTTTTTTACGCTCCAAACGCTACATTAAGGGCACAAAGTCTCCATTTTAGGTCACAACGCTTCCTTTTTAGAGTCCGAACGTTGGTTCCAGGGTTGAAAGCCTCCCTGTTCTGCTTCAAAGCGTCATTTAGAAGGTACAAGCCCTCATTTTTAGGGCGCAACGCCTCATTTTTTGGCCGCGAATCCTCCTTTTTAGGGGTCAATACGTCCTTTTTGCTGTAAAATCCCTCACTTTTATGTTCCAGACATCTCATTTAGGGCACAAAGCCTTGTTTTGTGGTCCCAAAGCTTCCTCTTCAGAGTCAAAGCTTTGATTCTGTGGTTGAATTCCTCGTTTTATAATCCAAACCCTCACGTTTATTGTACAAACCCTCATTTTTAGGGCCCAAACGCTCATTTTTATGCTGCAAATCATTTCACTGGAAAATGCCTCCTTTTTATGCTCCAAACGCCTCCTTTAGGGCACGATGTCTGAATGTTAGGTCCCAAAGATTTGGTTAAGAGCCCAAAGCTTTGAGTCTAGGGTTGAAAGCCTGCTTTTTACTCTACAAACCCTCCTGTTTAGGGTACAAACCCTCCTTTTTGGTGCACAAGCCCTCGCTGTTAGGGTGCAAACACTCACGTTAAGATTCCCAAGCTTCGAGTCCAGGGTTGAAATCCACATCTTTATGCTCCAAACGACCGTCTTTAGGCTTCAAATCCGACTTTTAATTCTGAAATCCCACTTTTTAACGCTCCAAACGCTACATTAAGGGCACAAAGTCTCCATTTTAGGTCACAACGCTTCCTTTTTAGAGTCCGGAACGTTGGTTCCAGGGTTGAAAGCCTCCCTGTTCTGCTTCAAAGCATCATTTAGAAGGTACAAGCCCTCATTTTTAGGGCGCAACGCCTCATTTTTTGGCCGCGAATCCTCCTTTTTCGGGGTCAATACGTCCTTTTTGCTGTAAAATCCCTCACTTCTATGTTCCGGACATCTCATTTAGGGCACAAAGCCTTGTTTTGTGGTCCCAAAGCTTCCTCTTCAGAGTCCAAAGCTTTGATTCTGTGGTTGAATTCCTCGTTTTATAATCCAAACCTCACGTTTATTGTACAAACCCTCATTTTTAGGGCCCAAACGCTCATTTTCATGCTGCAAATCATTTCACTGGAAAATGCCTCCTTTTTATGCTCCAAACGCCTCCTTTAGGCACAATGTCTGAATGTTAGGTCCCAAAGATTTGGTTAAGAGCCCAAAGCTTTGAGTCTAGGTTGAAAGCCTGCTTTTTACTCTACAAACCCTCCTGTTTAGGGTACAAACCCTCCTTTTTGGTGCACAAGCCCTCGCTGTTAGGGTGCAAACACTCACGTTAAGATTCCCAAGCTTCGAGTCCAGGGTTGAAATCCACATCTTTATGCTCCAAACAACCGTCTTTAGGCTTCAAATCCGACTTTTAATTCTGAAATCCCACTTTTTTACGCTCCAAACGCTACATTAAGGGCACAAAGTCTCCATTTTAGGTCACAACGCTTCCTTTTTAGAGTCCGGAACGTTGGTTCCAGGGTTGAAAGCCTCCCTGTTCTGCTTCAAAGCGTCATTTAGAAGGTACAAGCCCTCATTTTTAGGGCGCAACGCCTCATTTTTTGGCCGCGAATCCTCCTTTTTAGGGGTCAATACGTCCTTTTTGCTGTAAAATCCCTCACTTTTATGTTCCAGACATCTCTTTTAGGGCACAAAGCCTTGTTTTGTGGTCCCAAAGCTTCCTCTTCAGAGTCCAAAGCTTTGATTCTGTGGTTGAATTCCTCGTTTTATAATCCAAACCCTCACGTTTATTGTACAAACCCTCATTTTTAGGGCCCAAACGCTCATTTTCATGCTGCAAATCATTTCACTGGAAAATGCCTCCTTTTTATGCTCCAAACGCCTCCTTTAGGGCACGATGTCTGAATGTTAGGTCCCAAAGATTTGGTTAAGAGCCCAAAGCTTTGAGTCTAGGGTTGAAAGCCTGCTTTTTACTCTACAAACCCTCCTGTTTAGGGTACAAACCCTCCTTTTTGGTGCACAAGCCCTCGCTAAACACTCACGTTAAGATTCCCAAGCTTCGAGTCCAGGGTTGAAATCCACATCTTTATGCTCCAAACGACCGTCTTTAGGCTTCAAATCCGACTTTTAATTCTGAAATCCCACTTTTTTTACGCTCCAAACGCTACATTAAGGGCACAAAGTCTCCATTTTAGGTCACAACGCTTCCTTTTTAGAGTCCGGAACGTTGGTTCCAGGGTTGAAAGCCTCCCTGTTCTGCTTCAAAGCGTCATTTAGAAGGTACAAGCCCTCATTTTTAGGGCGCAACGCCTCATTTTTTGGCCGCGAATCCTCCTTTTTTCGGGGTCAATACGTCCTTTTTGCTGTAAAATCCCTCACTTCTATGTTCCGGACATCTCATTTAGGCACAAAGCCTTGTTTTGTGGTCCCAAAGCTTCCTCTTCAGAGTCCAAAGCTTTGATTCTGTGGTTGAATTTCCCCCCCTCGTTTTATAATCCAAACCCTCACGTTTATTGTACAAACCCTCATTTTTAGGGCCCAAACACTCATTTTTATGCTGCAAATCATTTCACTGGAAAATGCCTCCTTTTTATGCTCCAAACGCCTCCTTTAGGGCACGATGTCTGAATGTTAGGTCCCAAAGATTTGGTTAAGAGCCCAAAGCTTTGAGTCTAGGGTTGAAAGCCTGCTTTTTACTCTACAAACCCCTCCTGTTTAGGGTACAAACCCTCCTTTTTGGTGCACAAGCCCTCGCTGTTAGGGTGCAAACACTCACGTTAAGATTCCCAAGCTTCGAGTCCAGGTTGAAATCCACATCTTTATGCTCCAAACGGACCGTCTTTAGGCTTCAAATCCGACTTTTAATTCTGAAATCCCACTTTTTTACGCTCCAAACGCTACATTAAGGGCACAAAGTCTCCATTTTAGGTCACAACGCTTCCTTTTTAGAGTCCGGAACGTTGGTTCCAGGTTGAAAGCCTCCCTGTTCTGCTTCAAAGCGTCATTTAGAAGGTACAAGCCCTCATTTTTAGGGCGCAACGCCTCATTTTTTGGCCGCGAATCCTCCTTTTTCGGGGTCAATACGTCCTTTTTGCTGTAAAATCCCTCACTTCTATGTTCCGGACATCTCATTTAGGGCACAAAGCCTTGTTTTGTGGTCCCCAAAGCTTCCTCTTCAGAGTCCAAAGCTTTGATTCTGTGGTTGAATTCCTCGTTTTATAATCCAAACCCTCACGTTTATTGTACAAACCCTCATTTTTAGGGCCCAAACACTCATTTTTATGCTGCAAATCATTTCACTGGAAAATGCCTCCTTTTTATGCTCCAAAACGCCTCCTTTAGGGCACGATGTCTGAATGTTAGGTCCCCAAAGATTTGGTTAAGAGCCCAAAGCTTTGAGTCTAGGGTTGAAAGCCTGCTTTTTACTCTACAAACCCCTCCTGTTTAGGGTACAAACCCTCCTTTTTGGTGCACAAGCCCTCGCTGTTAGGGTGCAAACACTCACGTTAAGATTCCCAAGCTTCGAGTCCAGGGTTGAAATCCACATCTTTATGCTCCAAACGACCGTCTTTAGGCTTCAAATCCGACTTTTAAATTCTGAAATCCCACTTTTTTACGCTCCAAACGCTACATTAAGGGCACAAAGTCTCCATTTTAGGTCACAACGCTTCCTTTTAGAGTCCGGAACGTTGGTTCCAGGGTTGAAAGCCTCCCTGTTCTGCTTCAAAGCGTCATTTAGAAGGTACAAGCCCTCATTTTTAGGGCGCAACGCCTCATTTTTTGGCCGCGAATCCTCCTTTTTAGGGGTCAATACGTCCTTTTTGCTGTAAAATCCCTCACTTTATGTTCCAGACATCTCATTTAGGGCACAAAGCCTTGTTTTGTGGTCCCAAAGCTTCCTCTTCAGAGTCCAAAGCTTTGATTCTGTGGTTGAATTCCTCGTTTTATAATCCAAACCCTCACGGTTTATTGTACAAACCCTCATTTTTAGGGCCCAAACGCTCATTTTTATGCTGCAAATCATTTCACTGGAAAATGCCTCCTTTTTATGCTCCAAACGCCTCCTTTAGGGCACGATGTCTGAATGTTAGGTCCCAAAGATTTGGTTAAGAGCCCAAAGCTTTGAGTCTAGGGTTGAAAGCCTGCTTTTTACTCTACAAACCCTCCTGTTTAGGGTACAAACCCTCCTTTTTGGTGCACAAGCCCTCGCTGTTAGGGTGCAAACACTCACGTTAAGATTCCCAAGCTTCGAGTCCAGGGTTGAAATCCACATCTTTATGCTCCAAACGACCGTCTTTAGGCTTCAAATCCGACTTTTAATTCTGAAATCCCACTTTTTTACGCTCCAAACGCTACATTAAGGGCACAAAGTCTCCATTTTATGTCACAACGCTTCCTTTTTAGAGTCCGGAACGTTGGTTCCAGGGTTGAAAGCCTCCCTGTTCTGCTTCAAAGCGTCATTTAGAAGGTACAAGCCCTCATTTTTAGGGCGCAACGCCTCATTTTTTGGCCGCGAATCCTCCTTTTTCGGGGTCAATACGTCCTTTTTGCTGTAAAATCCCTCACTTCTATGTTCCGGACATCTCATTTAGGGCACAAAGCCTTGTTTTGTGGTCCCAAAGCTTCCTCTTCAGAGTCCAAAGCTTTGATTCTGTGGTTGAATTCCTCGTTTTATAATCCAAACCCTCACGTTTATTGTACAAACCCTCATTTTTAGGGCCCAAACGCTCATTTTTATGCTGCCAATCATTTCACTGGAAAATGCCTCCTTTTTATGCTCCAAACGCCTCCTTTAGGGCACGATGTCTGAATGTTAGGTCCCAAAGATTTGGTTAAGAGCCCAAAGCTTTGAGTCTAGGGTTGAAAGCCTGCTTTTTACTCTACAAACCCTCCTGTTTAGGGTACAAACCCTCCTTTTTGGTGCACAAGCCCTCGCTGTTAGGGTGCAAACACTCACGTTAAGATTCCCAAGCTTCGAGTCCAGGGTTGAAATCCACATCTTTATGCTCCAAACGACCGTCTTTAGGCTTCAAATCCGACTTTTAATTCTGAAATCCCACTTTTTTACGCTCCAAACGCTACATTAAGGGCACAAAGTCTCCATTTTAGGTCACAACGCTTCCTTTTTAGAGTCCGGAACGTTGGTTCCAGGGTTGAAAGCCTCCCTGTTCTGCTTCAAAGCGTCATTTAGAAGGTACAAGCCCTCATTTTTAGGGCGCAACGCCTCATTTTTTGGCCGCGAATCCTCCTTTTTAGGGGTCAATACGTCCTTTTTGCTGTAAAATCCCTCACTTTTATGTTCCAGACATCTCTTTTAGGGCACAAAGCCTTGTTTTGTGGTCCCAAAGCTTCCTCTTCAGAGTCCAAAGCTTTGATTCTGTGGTTGAATTCCTCGTTTTATAATCCAAACCCTCACGTTTATTGTACAAACCCTCATTTTTAGGGCCCAAACGCTCATTTTTATGCTGCAAATCATTTCACTGGAAAATGCCTCCTTTTTATGCTCCAAACGCCTCCTTTAGGGCACGATGTCTGAATGTTAGGTCCCAAAGATTTGGTTAAGAGCCCAAAGCTTTGAGTCTAGGGTTGAAAGCCTGCTTTTTACTCTACAAACCCTCCTGTTTAGGGTACAAACCCTCCTTTTTGGTGCACAAGCCCTCGCTGTTAGGGTGCAAACACTCACGTTAAGATTCCCAAGCTTCGAGTCCAGGGTTGAAATCCACATCTTTATGCTCCAAACGACCGTCTTTAGGCTTCAAATCCGACTTTTAATTCTGAAATCCCACTTTTTTACGCTCCAAACGCTACATTAAGGGCACAAAGTCTCCATTTTAGGTCACAACGCTTCCTTTTTAGAGTCCGGAACGTTGGTTCCAGGGTTGAAAGCCTCCCTGTTCTGCTTCAAAGCATCATTTAGAAGGTACAAGCCCTCATTTTTAGGGCGCAACGCCTCATTTTTTGGCCGCGAATCCTCCTTTTTCGGGGTCAATACGTCCTTTTTGCTGTAAAATCCCTCACTTCTATGTTCCGGACATCTCATTTAGGGCACAAAGCCTTGTTTTGTGGTCCCAAAGCTTCCTCTTCAGAGTCCAAAGCTTTGATTCTGTGGTTGAATTCCTCGTTTTATAATCCAAACCCTCACGTTTATTGTACAAACCCTGATTTTTAGGGCCCAAACGCTCATTTTCATGCTGCAAATCATTTCACTGGAAAATGCCTCCTTTTTATGCTCCAAACGCCTCCTTTAGGGCACAATGTCTGAATGTTAGGTCCCAAAGATTTGGTTAAGAGCCCAAAGCTTTGAGTCTAGGGTTGAAAGCCTGCTTTTTACTGTACAAACCCTCCTGTTTAGGGTACAAACCCTCCTTTTTGGTGCACAAGCCCTCGCTGTTAGGGTGCAAACACTCACGTTAAGATTCCCAAGCTTCGAGTCCAGGGTTGAAATCCACATCTTTATGCTCCAAACAACCGTCTTTAGGCTTCAAATCCGACTTTTAATTCTGAAATCCCACTTTTTTACGCTCCAAACGCTACATTAAGGGCACAAAGTCTCCATTTTAGGTCACAACGCTTCCTTTTTAGAGTCCGGAACGTTGGTTCCAGGGTTGAAAGCCTCCCTGTTCTGCTTCAAAGCGTCATTTAGAAGGTACAAGCCCTCATTTTTAGGGCGCAACGCCTCATTTTTTGGCCGCGAATCCTCCTTTTTAGGGGTCAATACGTCCTTTTTGCTGTAAAATCCCTCACTTTTATGTTCCAGACATCTCATTTAGGGCACAAAGCCTTGTTTTGTGGTCCCAAAGCTTCCTCTTCAGAGTCCAAAGCTTTGATTCTGTGGTTGAATTCCTCGTTTTATAATCCAAACCCTCACGTTTATTGTACAAACCCTCATTTTTAGGGCCCAAACGCTCATTTTTATGCTGCAAATCATTTCACTGGAAAATGCCTCCTTTTTATGCTCCAAACGCCTCCTTTAGGGCACGATGTCTGAATGTTAGGTCCCAAAGATTTGGTTAAGAGCCCAAAGCTTTGAGTCTAGGGTTGAAAGCCTGCTTTTTACTCTACAAACCCTCCTGTTTAGGGTACAAACCCTCCTTTTTGGTGCACAAGCCCTCGCTGTTAGGGTGCAAACACTCACGTTAAGATTCCCAAGCTTCGAGTCCAGGGTTGAAATCCACATCTTTATGCTCCAAACGACCGTCTTTAGGCTTCAAATCCGACTTTTAATTCTGAAATCCCACTTTTTTACGCTCCAAACGCTACATTAAGGGCACAAAGTCTCCATTTTAGGTCACAACGCTTCCTTTTTAGAGTCCGGAACGTTGGTTCCAGGGTTGAAAGCCTCCCTGTTCTGCTTCAAAGCGTCATTTAGAAGGTACAAGCCCTCATTTTTAGGGCGCAACGCCTCATTTTTTGGCTGCGAATCCTCCTTTTTAGGGGTCAATACGTCCTTTTTGCTGTAAAATCCCTCACTTTTATGTTCCAGACATCTCATTTAGGGCACAAAGCCTTGTTTTGTGGTCCCAAAGCTTCCTCTTCAGAGTCCAAAGCTTTGATTCTGTGGTTGAATTCCTCGTTTTATAATCCAAACCCTCACGTTTATTGTACAAACCCTCATTTTTAGGGCCCAAACGCTCATTTTTATGCTGCAAATCATTTCACTGGAAAATGCCTCCTTTTTATGCTCCAAATGCCTCCTTTAGGGCACGATGTCTGAATGTTAGGTCCCAAAGATTTGGTTAAGAGCCCAAAGCTTTGAGTCTAGGGTTGAAAGCCTGCTTTTTACTCTACAAACCCTCCTGTTTAGGGTACAAACCCTCCTTTTTGGTGCACAAGCCCTCGCTGTTAGGGTGCAAACACTCACGTTAAGATTCCCAAGCTTCGAGTCCAGGGTTGAAATCCACATCTTTATGCTCCAAACGACCGTCTTTAGGCTTCAAATCCGACTTTTAATTCTGAAATCCCACTTTTTTACGCTCCAAACGCTACATTAAGGGCACAAAGTCTCCATTTTAGGTCACAACGCTTCCTTTTTAGAGTCCGGAACGTTGGTTCCAGGGTTGAAAGCCTCCCTGTTCTGCTTCAAAGCGTCATTTAGAAGGTACAAGCCCTCATTTTTAGGGCGCAACGCCTCATTTTTTGGCCGCGAATCCTCCTTTTTAGGGGTCAATACGTCCTTTTTGCTGTAAAATCCCTCACTTTTATGTTCCGGACATCTCATTTAGGGCACAAAGCCTTGTTTTGTGGTCCCAAAGCTTCCTCTTCAGAGTCCAAAGCTTTGATTCTGTGGTTGAATTCCTCGTTTTATAATCCAAACCCTCACGTTTATTGTACAAACCCTCATTTTTAGGGCCCAAACGCTCATTTTTATGCTGCAAATCATTTCACTGGAAAATGCCTCCTTTTTATGCTCCAAACGCCTCCTTTAGGGCACGATGTCTGAATGTTAGGTCCCAAAGATTTGGTTAAGAGCCCAAAGCTTTGAGTCTAGGGTTGAAAGCCTGCTTTTTACTCTACAAACCCTCCTGTTTAGGGTACAAACCCTCCTTTTTGGTGCACAAGCCCTCGCTGTTAGGGTGCAAACACTCACGTTAAGATTCCCAAGCTTCGAGTCCAGGGTTGAAATCCACATCTTTATGCTCCAAACGACCGTCTTTAGGCTTCAAATCCGACTTTTAATTCTGAAATCCCACTTTTTTACGCTCCAAACGCTACATTAAGGGCACAAAGTCTCCATTTTAGGTCACAACGCTTCCTTTTTAGAGTCCGGAACGTTGGTTCCAGGGTTGAAAGCCTCCCTGTTCTGCTTCAAAGCGTCATTTAGAAGGTACAAGCCCTCATTTTTAGGGCGCAACGCCTCATTTTTTGGCCGCGAATCCTCCTTTTTCGGGGTCAATACGTCCTTTTTGCTGTAAAATCCCTCACTTTTATGTTCCAGACATCTCATTTAGGGCACAAAGCCTTGTTTTGTGGTCCCAAAGCTTCCTCTTCAGAGTCCAAAGCTTTGATTCTGTGGTTGAATTCCTCGTTTTATAATCCAAACCCTCACGTTTATTGTACAAACCCTCATTTTTAGGGCCCAAACGCTCATTTTTATGCTGCAAATCATTTCACTGGAAAATGCCTCCTTTTTATGCTCCAAACGCCTCCTTTAGGGCACGATGTCTGAATGTTAGGTCCCAAAGATTTGGTTAAGAGCCCAAAGCTTTGAGTCTAGGGTTGAAAGCCTGCTTTTTACTCTACAAACCCTCCTGTTTAGGGTACAAACCCTCCTTTTTGGTGCACAAGCCCTCGCTGTTAGGGTGCAAACACTCACGTTAAGATTCCCAAGCTTCGAGTCCAGGGTTGAAATCCACATCTTTATGCTCCAAACGACCGTCTTTAGGCTTCAAATCCGACTTTTAATTCTGAAATCCCACTTTTTTACGCTCCAAACGCTACATTAAGGGCACAAAGTCTCCATTTTAGGTCACAACGCTTCCTTTTTAGAGTCCGGAACGTTGGTTCCAGGGTTGAAAGCCTCCCTGTTCTGCTTCAAAGCATCATTTAGAAGGTACAAGCCCTCATTTTTAGGGCGCAACGCCTCATTTTTTGGCCGCGAATCCTCCTTTTTCGGGGTCAATACGTCCTTTTTGCTGTAAAATCCCTCACTTCTATGTTCCGGACATCTCATTTAGGGCACAAAGCCTTGTTTTGTGGTCCCAAAGCTTCCTCTTCAGAGTCCAAAGCTTTGATTCTGTGGTTGAATTCCTCGTTTTATAATCCAAACCCTCACGTTTATTGTACAAACCCTCATTTTTAGGGCCCAAACGCTCATTTTCATGCTGCAAATCATTTCACTGGAAAATGCCTCCTTTTTATGCTCCAAACGCCTCCTTTAGGGCACAATGTCTGAATGTTAGGTCCCAAAGATTTGGTTAAGAGCCCAAAGCTTTGAGTCTAGGGTTGAAAGCCTGCTTTTTACTCTACAAACCCTCCTGTTTAGGGTACAAACCCTCCTTTTTGGTGCACAAGCCCTCGCTGTTAGGGTGCAAACACTCACGTTAAGATTCCCAAGCTTCGAGTCCAGGGTTGAAATCCACATCTTTATGCTCCAAACGACCGTCTTTAGGCTTCAAATCCGACTTTTAATTCTGAAATCCCACTTTTTTACGCTCCAAACGCTACATTAAGGGCACAAAGTCTCCATTTTAGGTCACAACGCTTCCTTTTTAGAGTCCGGAACGTTGGTTCCAGGGTTGAAAGCCTCCCTGATCTGCTTCAAAGCGTCATTTAGAAGGTACAAGCCCTCATTTTTAGGGCGCAACGCCTCATTTTTTGGCCGCGAATCCTCCTTTTTAGGGGTCAATACGTCCTTTTTGCTGTAAAATCCCTCACTTCTATGTTCCGGACATCTCATTTAGGGCACAAAGCCTTGTTTTGTGGTCCCAAAGCTTCCTCTTCAGAGTCCAAAGCTTTGATTCTGTGGTTGAATTCCTCGTTTTATAATCCAAACCCTCACGTTTATTGCACAAACCCTCATTTTTAGGGCCCAAACGCTCATTTTTATGCTGTAAATCATTTCACTGGAAAATGCCTCCTTTTTATGCTCCAAATGCCTCCTTTAGGGCACGATGTCTGAATGTTAGGTCCCAAAGATTTGGTTAAGAGCCCAAAGCTTTGAGTCTAGGGTTGAAAGCCTGCTTTTTACTCTACAAACCCTCCTGTTTAGGGTACAAACCCTCCTTTTTGGTGCACAAGCCCTCGCTGTTAGGGTGCAAACACTCACGTTAAGATTCCCAAGCTTCGAGTCCAGGGTTGAAATCCACATCTTTATGCTCCAAACGACCGTCTTTAGGCTTCAAATCCGACTTTTAATTCTGAAATCCCACTTTTTTACGCTCCAAACGCTACATTAAGGGCACAAAGTCTCCATTTTAGGTCACAACGCTTCCTTTTTAGAGTCTGGAACGTTGGTTCCAGGGTTGAAAGCCTCCCTGTTCTGCTTCAAAGCGTCATTTAGAAGGTACAAGCCCTCATTTTTAGGGCGCAACGCCTCATTTTTTGGCCGCGAATCCTCCTTTTTAGGGGTCAATACGTCCTTTTTGCTGTAAAATCCCTCACTTTTATGTTCCGGACATCTCATTTAGGGCACAAAGCCTTGTTTTGTGGTCCCAAAGCTTCCTCTTCAGAGTCCAAAGCTTTGATTCTGTGGTTGAATTCCTCGTTTTATAATCCAAACCCTCACGTTTATTGTACAAACCCTCATTTTTAGGGCCCAAACGCTCATTTTTATGCTGCAAATCATTTCACTGGAAAATGCCTCCTTTTTATGCTCCAAACGCCTCCTTTAGGGCACGATGTCTGAATGTTAGGTCCCAAAGATTTGGTTAAGAGCCCAAAGCTTTGAGTCTAGGGTTGAAAGCCTGCTTTTTACTCTACAAACCCTCCTGTTTAGGGTACAAACCCTCCTTTTTGGTGCACAAGCCCTCGCTGTTAGGGTGCAAACACTCACGTTAAGATTCCCAAGCTTCGAGTCCAGGGTTGAAATCCACATCTTTATGCTCCAAACGACCGTCTTTAGGCTTCAAATCCGACTTTTAATTCTGAAATCCCACTTTTTTACGCTCCAAACGCTACATTAAGGGCACAAAGTCTCCATTTTAGGTCACAACGCTTCCTTTTTAGAGTCCGGAACGTTGGTTCCAGGGTTGAAAGCCTCCCTGTTCTGCTTCAAAGCATCATTTAGAAGGTACAAGCCCTCATTTTTAGGGCGCAACGCCTCATTTTTTGGCCGCGAATCCTCCTTTTTCGGGGTCAATACGTCCTTTTTGCTGTAAAATCCCTCACTTCTATGTTCCGGACATCTCATTTAGGGCACAAAGCCTTGTTTTGTGGTCCCAAAGCTTCCTCTTCAGAGTCCAAAGCTTTGATTCTGTGGTTGAATTCCTCGTTTTATAATCCAAACCCTCACGTTTATTGTACAAACCCTCATTTTTAGGGCCCAAACGCTCATTTTCATGCTGCAAATCATTTCACTGGAAAATGCCTCCTTTTTATGCTCCAAACGCCTCCTTTAGGGCACAATGTCTGAATGTTAGGTCCCAAAGATTTGGTTAAGAGCCCAAAGCTTTGAGTCTAGGGTTGAAAGCCTGCTTTTTACTCTACAAACCCTCCTGTTTAGGGTACAAACCCTCCTTTTTGGTGCACAAGCCCTCGCTGTTAGGGTGCAAACACTCACGTTAAGATTCCCAAGCTTCGAGTCCAGGGTTGAAATCCACATCTTTATGCTCCAAACGACCGCCTTTAGGCTTCAAATCCGACTTTTAATTCTGAAATCCCACTTTTTTACGCTCCAAACGCTACATTAAGGGCACAAAGTCTCCATTTTAGGTCACAACGCTTCCTTTTTAGAGTCCGGAACGTTGGTTCCAGGGTTGAAAGCCTCCCTGTTCTGCTTCAAAGCGTCATTTAGAAGGTACAAGCCCTCATTTTTAGGGCGCAACGCCTCATTTTTTGGCCGCGAATCCTCCTTTTTAGGGGTCAATACGTCCTTTTTGCTGTAAAATCCCTCACTTTTATGTTCCAGACATCTCTTTTAGGGCACAAAGCCTTGTTTTGTGGTCCCAAAGCTTCCTCTTCAGAGTCCAAAGCTTTGATTCTGTGGTTGAATTCCTCGTTTTATAATCCAAACCCTCACGTTTATTGTACAAACCCTCATTTTTAGGGCCCAAACGCTCATTTTCATGCTGCAAATCATTTCACTGGAAAATGCCTCCTTTTTATGCTCCAAACGCCTCCTTTAGGGCACGATGTCTGAATGTTAGGTCCCAAAGATTTGGTTAAGAGCCCAAAGCTTTGAGTCTAGGGTTGAAAGCCTGCTTTTTACTCTACAAACCCTCCTGTTTAGGGTACAAACCCTCCTTTTTGGTGCACAAGCCCTCGCTGTTAGGGTGCAAACACTCACGTTAAGATTCCCAAGCTTCGAGTCCAGGGTTGAAATCCACATCTTTATGCTCCAAACGACCGTCTTTAGGCTTCAAATCCGACTTTTAATTCTGAAATCCCACTTTTTTACGCTCCAAACGCTACATTAAGGGCACAAAGTCTCCATTTTAGGTCACAACGCTTCCTTTTTAGAGTCCGGAACGTTGGTTCCAGGGTTGAAAGCCTCCCTGTTCTGCTTCAAAGCGTCATTTAGAAGGTACAAGCCCTCATTTTTAGGGCGCAACGCCTCATTTTTTGGCCGCAAATCCTCCTTTTTAGGGGTCAATACGTCCTTTTTGCTGTAAAATCCCTCACTTTTATGTTCCGGACATCTCATTTAGGGCACAAAGCCTTGTTTTGTGGTCCCAAAGCTTCCTCTTCAGAGTCCAAAGCTTTGATTCTGTGGTTGAATTCCTCGTTTTATAATCCAAACCCTCACGTTTATTGCACAAACCCTCATTTTTAGGGCCCAAACGCTCATTTTTATGCTGCAAATCATTTCACTGGAAAATGCCTCCTTTTTATGCTCCAAATGCCTCCTTTAGGGCACGATGTCTGAATGTTAGGTCCCAAAGATTTGGTTAAGAGCCCAAAGCTTTGAGTCTAGGGTTGAAAGCCTGCTTTTTACTCTACAAACCCTCCTGTTTAGGGTACAAACCCTCCTTTTTGGTGCACAAGCCCTCGCTGTTAGGGTGCAAACACTCACGTTAAGATTCCCAAGCTTCGAGTCCAGGGTTGAAATCCACATCTTTATGCTCCAAACGACCACCTTTAGGCTTCAAATCCGACTTTTAATTCTGAAATCCCACTTTTTTACGCTCCAAACGCTACATTAAGGGCACAAAGTCTCCATTTTAGGTCACAACGCTTCCTTTTTAGAGTCCGGAACGTTGGTTCCAGGGTTGAAAGCCTCCCTGTTCTGCTTCAAAGCGTCATTTAGAAGGTACAAGCCCTCATTTTTAGGGCGCAACGCCTCATTTTTTGGCCGCGAATCCTCCTTTTTAGGGGTCAATACGTCCTTTTTGCTGTAAAATCCCTCACTTTTATGTTCCAGACATCTCATTTAGGGCACAAAGCCTTGTTTTGTGGTCCCAAAGCTTCCTCTTCAGAGTCCAAAGCTTTGATTCTGTGGTTGAATTCCTCGTTTTATAATCCAAACCCTCACGTTTATTGTACAAACCCTCATTTTTAGGGCCCAAACGCTCATTTTTATGCTGCAAATCATTTCACTGGAAAATGCCTCCTTTTTATGCTCCAAACGCCTCCTTTAGGGCACGATGTCTGAATGTTAGGTCCCAAAGATTTGGTTAAGAGCCCAAAGCTTTGAGTCTAGGGTTGAAAGCCTGCTTTTTACTCTACAAACCCTCCTGTTTAGGGTACAAACCCTCCTTTTTGGTGCACAAGCCCTCGCTGTTAGGGTGCAAACACTCACGTTAAGATTCCCAAGCTTCGAGTCCAGGGTTGAAATCCACATCTTTATGCTCCAAACGACCGTCTTTAGGCTTCAAATCCGACTTTTAATTCTGAAATCCCACTTTTTTACGCTCCAAACGCTACATTAAGGGCACAAAGTCTCCATTTTAGGTCACAACGCTTCCTTTTTAGAGTCCGGAACGTTGGTTCCAGGGTTGAAAGCCTCCCTGTTCTGCTTCAAAGCGTCATTTAGAAGGTACAAGCCCTCATTTTTAGGGCGCAACGCCTCATTTTTTGGCCGCGAATCCTCCTTTTTAGGGGTCAATACGTCCTTTTTGCTGTAAAATCCCTCACTTTTATGTTCCGGACATCTCATTTAGGGCACAAAGCCTTGTTTTGTGGTCCCAAAGCTTCCTCTTCAGAGTCCAAAGCTTTGATTCTGTGGTTGAATTCCTCGTTTTATAATCCAAACCCTCACGTTTATTGTACAAACCCTCATTTTTAGGGCCCAAACGCTCATTTTTATGCTGCAAATCATTTCACTGGAAAATGCCTCCTTTTTATGCTCCAAACGCCTCCTTTAGGGCACGATGTCTGAATGTTAGGTCCCAAAGATTTGGTTAAGAGCCCAAAGCTTTGAGTCTAGGGTTGAAAGCCTGCTTTTTACTCTACAAACCCTCCTGTTTAGGGTACAAACCCTCCTTTTTGGTGCACAAGCCCTCGCTGTTAGGGTGCAAACACTCACGTTAAGATTCCCAAGCTTCGAGTCCAGGGTTGAAATCCACATCTTTATGCTCCAAACGACCGTCTTTAGGCTTCAAATCCGACTTTTAATTCTGAAATCCCACTTTTTTACGCTCCAAACGCTACATTAAGGGCACAAAGTCTCCATTTTAGGTCACAACGCTTCCTTTTTAGAGTCCGGAACGTTGGTTCCAGGGTTGAAAGCCTCCCTGTTCTGCTTCAAAGCATCATTTAGAAGGTACAAGCCCTCATTTTTAGGGCGCAACGCCTCATTTTTTGGCCGCGAATCCTCCTTTTTAGGGGTCAATACGTCCTTTTTACTGTAAAATCCCTCACTTCTATGTTCCAGACATCTCATTTAGGGCACAAAGCCTTGTTTTGTGGTCCCAAAGCTTCCTCTTCAGAGTCCAAAGCTTTGATTCTGTGGTTGAATTCCTCGTTTTATAATCCAAACCCTCACGTTTATTGTACAAACCCTCATTTTTAGGGCCCAAACGCTCATTTTTATGCTGCCAATCATTTCACTGGAAAATGCCTCCTTTTTATGCTCCAAACGCCTCCTTTAGGGCACGATGTCTGAATGTTAGGTCCCAAAGATTTGGTTAAGAGCCCAAAGCTTTGAGTCTAGGGTTGAAAGCCTGCTTTTTACTCTACAAACCCTCCTGTTTAGGGTACAAACCCTCCTTTTTGGTGCACAAGCCCTCGCTGTTAGGGTGCAAACACTCACGTTAAGATTCCCAAGCTTCGAGTCCAGGGTTGAAATCCACATCTTTATGCTCCAAACGACCGTCTTTAGGCTTCAAATCCGACTTTTAATTCTGAAATCCCACTTTTTTACGCTCCAAACGCTACATTAAGGGCACAAAGTCTCCATTTTAGGTCACAACGCTTCCTTTTTAGAGTCCGGAACGTTGGTTCCAGGGTTGAAAGCCTCCCTGTTCTGCTTCAAAGCGTCATTTAGAAGGTACAAGCCCTCATTTTTAGGGCGCAACGCCTCATTTTTTGGCCGCGAATCCTCCTTTTTAGGGGTCAATACGTCCTTTTTGCTGTAAAATCCCTCACTTTTATGTTCCAGACATCTCATTTAGGGCACAAAGCCTTGTTTTGTGGTCCCAAAGCTTCCTCTTCAGAGTCCAAAGCTTTGATTCTGTGGTTGAATTCCTCGTTTTATAATCCAAACCCTCACGTTTATTGTACAAACCCTCATTTTTAGGGCCCAAACGCTCATTTTTATGCTGCAAATCATTTCACTGGAAAATGCCTCCTTTTTATGCTCCAAACGCCTCCTTTAGGGCACGATGTCTGAATGTTAGGTCCCAAAGATTTGGTTAAGAGCCCAAAGCTTTGAGTCTAGGGTTGAAAGCCTGCTTTTTACTCTACAAACCCTCCTGTTTAGGGTACAAACCCTCCTTTTTGGTGCACAAGCCCTCGCTGTTAGGGTGCAAACACTCACGTTAAGATTCCCAAGCTTCGAGTCCAGGGTTGAAATCCACATCTTTATGCTCCAAACGACCGTCTTTAGGCTTCAAATCCGACTTTTAATTCTGAAATCCCACTTTTTTACGCTCCAAACGCTACATTAAGGGCACAAAGTCTCCATTTTAGGTCACAACGCTTCCTTTTTAGAGTCCGGAACGTTGGTTCCAGGGTTGAAAGCCTCCCTGTTCTGCTTCAAAGCATCATTTAGAAGGTACAAGCCCTCATTTTTAGGGCGCAACGCCTCATTTTTTGGCCGCGAATCCTCCTTTTTCGGGGTCAATACGTCCTTTTTGCTGTAAAATCCCTCACTTCTATGTTCCGGACATCTCATTTAGGGCACAAAGCCTTGTTTTGTGGTCCCAAAGCTTCCTCTTCAGAGTCCAAAGCTTTGATTCTGTGGTTGAATTCCTCGTTTTATAATCCAAACCCTCACGTTTATTGTACAAACCCTGATTTTTAGGGCCCAAACGCTCATTTTCATGCTGCAAATCATTTCACTGGAAAATGCCTCCTTTTTATGCTCCAAACGCCTCCTTTAGGGCACAATGTCTGAATGTTAGGTCCCAAAGATTTGGTTAAGAGCCCAAAGCTTTGAGTCTAGGGTTGAAAGCCTGCTTTTTACTGTACAAACCCTCCTGTTTAGGGTACAAACCCTCCTTTTTGGTGCACAAGCCCTCGCTGTTAGGGTGCAAACACTCACGTTAAGATTCCCAAGCTTCGAGTCCAGGGTTGAAATCCACATCTTTATGCTCCAAACAACCGTCTTTAGGCTTCAAATCCGACTTTTAATTCTGAAATCCCACTTTTTTACGCTCCAAACGCTACATTAAGGGCACAAAGTCTCCATTTTAGGTCACAACGCTTCCTTTTTAGAGTCCGGAACGTTGGTTCCAGGGTTGAAAGCCTCCCTGTTCTGCTTCAAAGCGTCATTTAGAAGGTACAAGCCCTCATTTTTAGGGCGCAACGCCTCATTTTTTGGCCGCGAATCCTCCTTTTTAGGGGTCAATACGTCCTTTTTGCTGTAAAATCCCTCACTTTTATGTTCCAGACATCTCATTTAGGGCACAAAGCCTTGTTTTGTGGTCCCAAAGCTTCCTCTTCAGAGTCCAAAGCTTTGATTCTGTGGTTGAATTCCTCGTTTTATAATCCAAACCCTCACGTTTATTGTACAAACCCTCATTTTTAGGGCCCAAACGCTCATTTTTATGCTGCAAATCATTTCACTGGAAAATGCCTCCTTTTTATGCTCCAAACGCCTCCTTTAGGGCACGATGTCTGAATGTTAGGTCCCAAAGATTTGGTTAAGAGCCCAAAGCTTTGAGTCTAGGGTTGAAAGCCTGCTTTTTACTCTACAAACCCTCCTGTTTAGGGTACAAACCCTCCTTTTTGGTGCACAAGCCCTCGCTGTTAGGGTGCAAACACTCACGTTAAGATTCCCAAGCTTCGAGTCCAGGGTTGAAATCCACATCTTTATGCTCCAAACGACCGTCTTTAGGCTTCAAATCCGACTTTTAATTCTGAAATCCCACTTTTTTACGCTCCAAACGCTACATTAAGGGCACAAAGTCTCCATTTTAGGTCACAACGCTTCCTTTTTAGAGTCCGGAACGTTGGTTCCAGGGTTGAAAGCCTCCCTGTTCTGCTTCAAAGCGTCATTTAGAAGGTACAAGCCCTCATTTTTAGGGCGCAACGCCTCATTTTTTGGCTGCGAATCCTCCTTTTTAGGGGTCAATACGTCCTTTTTGCTGTAAAATCCCTCACTTTTATGTTCCAGACATCTCATTTAGGGCACAAAGCCTTGTTTTGTGGTCCCAAAGCTTCCTCTTCAGAGTCCAAAGCTTTGATTCTGTGGTTGAATTCCTCGTTTTATAATCCAAACCCTCACGTTTATTGTACAAACCCTCATTTTTAGGGCCCAAACGCTCATTTTTATGCTGCAAATCATTTCACTGGAAAATGCCTCCTTTTTATGCTCCAAATGCCTCCTTTAGGGCACGATGTCTGAATGTTAGGTCCCAAAGATTTGGTTAAGAGCCCAAAGCTTTGAGTCTAGGGTTGAAAGCCTGCTTTTTACTCTACAAACCCTCCTGTTTAGGGTACAAACCCTCCTTTTTGGTGCACAAGCCCTCGCTGTTAGGGTGCAAACACTCACGTTAAGATTCCCAAGCTTCGAGTCCAGGGTTGAAATCCACATCTTTATGCTCCAAACGACCGTCTTTAGGCTTCAAATCCGACTTTTAATTCTGAAATCCCACTTTTTTACGCTCCAAACGCTACATTAAGGGCACAAAGTCTCCATTTTAGGTCACAACGCTTCCTTTTTAGAGTCCGGAACGTTGGTTCCAGGGTTGAAAGCCTCCCTGTTCTGCTTCAAAGCGTCATTTAGAAGGTACAAGCCCTCATTTTTAGGGCGCAACGCCTCATTTTTTGGCCGCGAATCCTCCTTTTTAGGGGTCAATACGTCCTTTTTGCTGTAAAATCCCTCACTTTTATGTTCCGGACATCTCATTTAGGGCACAAAGCCTTGTTTTGTGGTCCCAAAGCTTCCTCTTCAGAGTCCAAAGCTTTGATTCTGTGGTTGAATTCCTCGTTTTATAATCCAAACCCTCACGTTTATTGTACAAACCCTCATTTTTAGGGCCCAAACGCTCATTTTTATGCTGCAAATCATTTCACTGGAAAATGCCTCCTTTTTATGCTCCAAACGCCTCCTTTAGGGCACGATGTCTGAATGTTAGGTCCCAAAGATTTGGTTAAGAGCCCAAAGCTTTGAGTCTAGGGTTGAAAGCCTGCTTTTTACTCTACAAACCCTCCTGTTTAGGGTACAAACCCTCCTTTTTGGTGCACAAGCCCTCGCTGTTAGGGTGCAAACACTCACGTTAAGATTCCCAAGCTTCGAGTCCAGGGTTGAAATCCACATCTTTATGCTCCAAACGACCGTCTTTAGGCTTCAAATCCGACTTTTAATTCTGAAATCCCACTTTTTTACGCTCCAAACGCTACATTAAGGGCACAAAGTCTCCATTTTAGGTCACAACGCTTCCTTTTTAGAGTCCGGAACGTTGGTTCCAGGGTTGAAAGCCTCCCTGTTCTGCTTCAAAGCGTCATTTAGAAGGTACAAGCCCTCATTTTTAGGGCGCAACGCCTCATTTTTTGGCCGCGAATCCTCCTTTTTCGGGGTCAATACGTCCTTTTTGCTGTAAAATCCCTCACTTTTATGTTCCAGACATCTCATTTAGGGCACAAAGCCTTGTTTTGTGGTCCCAAAGCTTCCTCTTCAGAGTCCAAAGCTTTGATTCTGTGGTTGAATTCCTCGTTTTATAATCCAAACCCTCACGTTTATTGTACAAACCCTCATTTTTAGGGCCCAAACGCTCATTTTTATGCTGCAAATCATTTCACTGGAAAATGCCTCCTTTTTATGCTCCAAACGCCTCCTTTAGGGCACGATGTCTGAATGTTAGGTCCCAAAGATTTGGTTAAGAGCCCAAAGCTTTGAGTCTAGGGTTGAAAGCCTGCTTTTTACTCTACAAACCCTCCTGTTTAGGGTACAAACCCTCCTTTTTGGTGCACAAGCCCTCGCTGTTAGGGTGCAAACACTCACGTTAAGATTCCCAAGCTTCGAGTCCAGGGTTGAAATCCACATCTTTATGCTCCAAACGACCGTCTTTAGGCTTCAAATCCGACTTTTAATTCTGAAATCCCACTTTTTTACGCTCCAAACGCTACATTAAGGGCACAAAGTCTCCATTTTAGGTCACAACGCTTCCTTTTTAGAGTCCGGAACGTTGGTTCCAGGGTTGAAAGCCTCCCTGTTCTGCTTCAAAGCATCATTTAGAAGGTACAAGCCCTCATTTTTAGGGCGCAACGCCTCATTTTTTGGCCGCGAATCCTCCTTTTTCGGGGTCAATACGTCCTTTTTGCTGTAAAATCCCTCACTTCTATGTTCCGGACATCTCATTTAGGGCACAAAGCCTTGTTTTGTGGTCCCAAAGCTTCCTCTTCAGAGTCCAAAGCTTTGATTCTGTGGTTGAATTCCTCGTTTTATAATCCAAACCCTCACGTTTATTGTACAAACCCTCATTTTTAGGGCCCAAACGCTCATTTTCATGCTGCAAATCATTTCACTGGAAAATGCCTCCTTTTTATGCTCCAAACGCCTCCTTTAGGGCACAATGTCTGAATGTTAGGTCCCAAAGATTTGGTTAAGAGCCCAAAGCTTTGAGTCTAGGGTTGAAAGCCTGCTTTTTACTCTACAAACCCTCCTGTTTAGGGTACAAACCCTCCTTTTTGGTGCACAAGCCCTCGCTGTTAGGGTGCAAACACTCACGTTAAGATTCCCAAGCTTCGAGTCCAGGGTTGAAATCCACATCTTTATGCTCCAAACGACCGCCTTTAGGCTTCAAATCCGACTTTTAATTCTGAAATCCCACTTTTTTACGCTCCAAACGCTACATTAAGGGCACAAAGTCTCCATTTTAGGTCACAACGCTTCCTTTTTAGAGTCCGGAACGTTGGTTCCAGGGTTGAAAGCCTCCCTGTTCTGCTTCAAAGCGTCATTTAGAAGGTACAAGCCCTCATTTTTAGGGCGCAACGCCTCATTTTTTGGCCGCGAATCCTCCTTTTTAGGGGTCAATACGTCCTTTTTGCTGTAAAATCCCTCACTTTTATGTTCCAGACATCTCTTTTAGGGCACAAAGCCTTGTTTTGTGGTCCCAAAGCTTCCTCTTCAGAGTCCAAAGCTTTGATTCTGTGGTTGAATTCCTCGTTTTATAATCCAAACCCTCACGTTTATTGTACAAACCCTCATTTTTAGGGCCCAAACGCTCATTTTCATGCTGCAAATCATTTCACTGGAAAATGCCTCCTTTTTATGCTCCAAACGCCTCCTTTAGGGCACGATGTCTGAATGTTAGGTCCCAAAGATTTGGTTAAGAGCCCAAAGCTTTGAGTCTAGGGTTGAAAGCCTGCTTTTTACTCTACAAACCCTCCTGTTTAGGGTACAAACCCTCCTTTTTGGTGCACAAGCCCTCGCTGTTAGGGTGCAAACACTCACGTTAAGATTCCCAAGCTTCGAGTCCAGGGTTGAAATCCACATCTTTATGCTCCAAACGACCGTCTTTAGGCTTCAAATCCGACTTTTAATTCTGAAATCCCACTTTTTTACGCTCCAAACGCTACATTAAGGGCACAAAGTCTCCATTTTAGGTCACAACGCTTCCTTTTTAGAGTCCGGAACGTTGGTTCCAGGGTTGAAAGCCTCCCTGATCTGCTTCAAAGCGTCATTTAGAAGGTACAAGCCCTCATTTTTAGGGCGCAACGCCTCATTTTTTGGCCGCGAATCCTCCTTTTTAGGGGTCAATACGTCCTTTTTGCTGTAAAATCCCTCACTTCTATGTTCCGGACATCTCATTTAGGGCACAAAGCCTTGTTTTGTGGTCCCAAAGCTTCCTCTTCAGAGTCCAAAGCTTTGATTCTGTGGTTGAATTCCTCGTTTTATAATCCAAACCCTCACGTTTATTGCACAAACCCTCATTTTTAGGGCCCAAACGCTCATTTTTATGCTGTAAATCATTTCACTGGAAAATGCCTCCTTTTTATGCTCCAAATGCCTCCTTTAGGGCACGATGTCTGAATGTTAGGTCCCAAAGATTTGGTTAAGAGCCCAAAGCTTTGAGTCTAGGGTTGAAAGCCTGCTTTTTACTCTACAAACCCTCCTGTTTAGGGTACAAACCCTCCTTTTTGGTGCACAAGCCCTCGCTGTTAGGGTGCAAACACTCACGTTAAGATTCCCAAGCTTCGAGTCCAGGGTTGAAATCCACATCTTTATGCTCCAAACGACCGTCTTTAGGCTTCAAATCCGACTTTTAATTCTGAAATCCCACTTTTTTACGCTCCAAACGCTACATTAAGGGCACAAAGTCTCCATTTTAGGTCACAACGCTTCCTTTTTAGAGTCTGGAACGTTGGTTCCAGGGTTGAAAGCCTCCCTGTTCTGCTTCAAAGCGTCATTTAGAAGGTACAAGCCCTCATTTTTAGGGCGCAACGCCTCATTTTTTGGCCGCGAATCCTCCTTTTTAGGGGTCAATACGTCCTTTTTGCTGTAAAATCCCTCACTTTTATGTTCCGGACATCTCATTTAGGGCACAAAGCCTTGTTTTGTGGTCCCAAAGCTTCCTCTTCAGAGTCCAAAGCTTTGATTCTGTGGTTGAATTCCTCGTTTTATAATCCAAACCCTCACGTTTATTGTACAAACCCTCATTTTTAGGGCCCAAACGCTCATTTTTATGCTGCAAATCATTTCACTGGAAAATGCCTCCTTTTTATGCTCCAAACGCCTCCTTTAGGGCACGATGTCTGAATGTTAGGTCCCAAAGATTTGGTTAAGAGCCCAAAGCTTTGAGTCTAGGGTTGAAAGCCTGCTTTTTACTCTACAAACCCTCCTGTTTAGGGTACAAACCCTCCTTTTTGGTGCACAAGCCCTCGCTGTTAGGGTGCAAACACTCACGTTAAGATTCCCAAGCTTCGAGTCCAGGGTTGAAATCCACATCTTTATGCTCCAAACGACCGTCTTTAGGCTTCAAATCCGACTTTTAATTCTGAAATCCCACTTTTTTACGCTCCAAACGCTACATTAAGGGCACAAAGTCTCCATTTTAGGTCACAACGCTTCCTTTTTAGAGTCCGGAACGTTGGTTCCAGGGTTGAAAGCCTCCCTGTTCTGCTTCAAAGCATCATTTAGAAGGTACAAGCCCTCATTTTTAGGGCGCAACGCCTCATTTTTTGGCCGCGAATCCTCCTTTTTCGGGGTCAATACGTCCTTTTTGCTGTAAAATCCCTCACTTCTATGTTCCGGACATCTCATTTAGGGCACAAAGCCTTGTTTTGTGGTCCCAAAGCTTCCTCTTCAGAGTCCAAAGCTTTGATTCTGTGGTTGAATTCCTCGTTTTATAATCCAAACCCTCACGTTTATTGTACAAACCCTCATTTTTAGGGCCCAAACGCTCATTTTCATGCTGCAAATCATTTCACTGGAAAATGCCTCCTTTTTATGCTCCAAACGCCTCCTTTAGGGCACAATGTCTGAATGTTAGGTCCCAAAGATTTGGTTAAGAGCCCAAAGCTTTGAGTCTAGGGTTGAAAGCCTGCTTTTTACTCTACAAACCCTCCTGTTTAGGGTACAAACCCTCCTTTTTGGTGCACAAGCCCTCGCTGTTAGGGTGCAAACACTCACGTTAAGATTCCCAAGCTTCGAGTCCAGGGTTGAAATCCACATCTTTATGCTCCAAACGACCGCCTTTAGGCTTCAAATCCGACTTTTAATTCTGAAATCCCACTTTTTTACGCTCCAAACGCTACATTAAGGGCACAAAGTCTCCATTTTAGGTCACAACGCTTCCTTTTTAGAGTCCGGAACGTTGGTTCCAGGGTTGAAAGCCTCCCTGTTCTGCTTCAAAGCGTCATTTAGAAGGTACAAGCCCTCATTTTTAGGGCGCAACGCCTCATTTTTTGGCCGCGAATCCTCCTTTTTAGGGGTCAATACGTCCTTTTTGCTGTAAAATCCCTCACTTTTATGTTCCAGACATCTCTTTTAGGGCACAAAGCCTTGTTTTGTGGTCCCAAAGCTTCCTCTTCAGAGTCCAAAGCTTTGATTCTGTGGTTGAATTCCTCGTTTTATAATCCAAACCCTCACGTTTATTGTACAAACCCTCATTTTTAGGGCCCAAACGCTCATTTTCATGCTGCAAATCATTTCACTGGAAAATGCCTCCTTTTTATGCTCCAAACGCCTCCTTTAGGGCACGATGTCTGAATGTTAGGTCCCAAAGATTTGGTTAAGAGCCCAAAGCTTTGAGTCTAGGGTTGAAAGCCTGCTTTTTACTCTACAAACCCTCCTGTTTAGGGTACAAACCCTCCTTTTTGGTGCACAAGCCCTCGCTGTTAGGGTGCAAACACTCACGTTAAGATTCCCAAGCTTCGAGTCCAGGGTTGAAATCCACATCTTTATGCTCCAAACGACCGTCTTTAGGCTTCAAATCCGACTTTTAATTCTGAAATCCCACTTTTTTACGCTCCAAACGCTACATTAAGGGCACAAAGTCTCCATTTTAGGTCACAACGCTTCCTTTTTAGAGTCCGGAACGTTGGTTCCAGGGTTGAAAGCCTCCCTGTTCTGCTTCAAAGCGTCATTTAGAAGGTACAAGCCCTCATTTTTAGGGCGCAACGCCTCATTTTTTGGCCGCAAATCCTCCTTTTTAGGGGTCAATACGTCCTTTTTGCTGTAAAATCCCTCACTTTTATGTTCCGGACATCTCATTTAGGGCACAAAGCCTTGTTTTGTGGTCCCAAAGCTTCCTCTTCAGAGTCCAAAGCTTTGATTCTGTGGTTGAATTCCTCGTTTTATAATCCAAACCCTCACGTTTATTGCACAAACCCTCATTTTTAGGGCCCAAACGCTCATTTTTATGCTGCAAATCATTTCACTGGAAAATGCCTCCTTTTTATGCTCCAAATGCCTCCTTTAGGGCACGATGTCTGAATGTTAGGTCCCAAAGATTTGGTTAAGAGCCCAAAGCTTTGAGTCTAGGGTTGAAAGCCTGCTTTTTACTCTACAAACCCTCCTGTTTAGGGTACAAACCCTCCTTTTTGGTGCACAAGCCCTCGCTGTTAGGGTGCAAACACTCACGTTAAGATTCCCAAGCTTCGAGTCCAGGGTTGAAATCCACATCTTTATGCTCCAAACGACCACCTTTAGGCTTCAAATCCGACTTTTAATTCTGAAATCCCACTTTTTTACGCTCCAAACGCTACATTAAGGGCACAAAGTCTCCATTTTAGGTCACAACGCTTCCTTTTTAGAGTCCGGAACGTTGGTTCCAGGGTTGAAAGCCTCCCTGTTCTGCTTCAAAGCGTCATTTAGAAGGTACAAGCCCTCATTTTTAGGGCGCAACGCCTCATTTTTTGGCCGCGAATCCTCCTTTTTAGGGGTCAATACGTCCTTTTTGCTGTAAAATCCCTCACTTTTATGTTCCAGACATCTCATTTAGGGCACAAAGCCTTGTTTTGTGGTCCCAAAGCTTCCTCTTCAGAGTCCAAAGCTTTGATTCTGTGGTTGAATTCCTCGTTTTATAATCCAAACCCTCACGTTTATTGTACAAACCCTCATTTTTAGGGCCCAAACGCTCATTTTTATGCTGCAAATCATTTCACTGGAAAATGCCTCCTTTTTATGCTCCAAACGCCTCCTTTAGGGCACGATGTCTGAATGTTAGGTCCCAAAGATTTGGTTAAGAGCCCAAAGCTTTGAGTCTAGGGTTGAAAGCCTGCTTTTTACTCTACAAACCCTCCTGTTTAGGGTACAAACCCTCCTTTTTGGTGCACAAGCCCTCGCTGTTAGGGTGCAAACACTCACGTTAAGATTCCCAAGCTTCGAGTCCAGGGTTGAAATCCACATCTTTATGCTCCAAACGACCGTCTTTAGGCTTCAAATCCGACTTTTAATTCTGAAATCCCACTTTTTTACGCTCCAAACGCTACATTAAGGGCACAAAGTCTCCATTTTAGGTCACAACGCTTCCTTTTTAGAGTCCGGAACGTTGGTTCCAGGGTTGAAAGCCTCCCTGTTCTGCTTCAAAGCGTCATTTAGAAGGTACAAGCCCTCATTTTTAGGGCGCAACGCCTCATTTTTTGGCCGCGAATCCTCCTTTTTAGGGGTCAATACGTCCTTTTTGCTGTAAAATCCCTCACTTTTATGTTCCGGACATCTCATTTAGGGCACAAAGCCTTGTTTTGTGGTCCCAAAGCTTCCTCTTCAGAGTCCAAAGCTTTGATTCTGTGGTTGAATTCCTCGTTTTATAATCCAAACCCTCACGTTTATTGTACAAACCCTCATTTTTAGGGCCCAAACGCTCATTTTTATGCTGCAAATCATTTCACTGGAAAATGCCTCCTTTTTATGCTCCAAACGCCTCCTTTAGGGCACGATGTCTGAATGTTAGGTCCCAAAGATTTGGTTAAGAGCCCAAAGCTTTGAGTCTAGGGTTGAAAGCCTGCTTTTTACTCTACAAACCCTCCTGTTTAGGGTACAAACCCTCCTTTTTGGTGCACAAGCCCTCGCTGTTAGGGTGCAAACACTCACGTTAAGATTCCCAAGCTTCGAGTCCAGGGTTGAAATCCACATCTTTATGCTCCAAACGACCGTCTTTAGGCTTCAAATCCGACTTTTAATTCTGAAATCCCACTTTTTTACGCTCCAAACGCTACATTAAGGGCACAAAGTCTCCATTTTAGGTCACAACGCTTCCTTTTTAGAGTCCGGAACGTTGGTTCCAGGGTTGAAAGCCTCCCTGTTCTGCTTCAAAGCATCATTTAGAAGGTACAAGCCCTCATTTTTAGGGCGCAACGCCTCATTTTTTGGCCGCGAATCCTCCTTTTTAGGGGTCAATACGTCCTTTTTACTGTAAAATCCCTCACTTTTATGTTCCAGACATCTCATTTAGGGCACAAAGCCTTGTTTTGTGGTCCCAAAGCTTCCTCTTCAGAGTCCAAAGCTTTGATTCTGTGGTTGAATTCCTCGTTTTATAATCCAAACCCTCACGTTTATTGTACAAACCCTCATTTTTAGGGCCCAAATGCTCATTTTTATGCTGTAAATCATTTCACTGGAAAATGCCTCCTTTTTATGCTCCAAATGCCTCCTTTAGGGCACGATGTCTGAATGTTAGGTCCCAAAGATTTGGTTAAGAGCCCAAAGCTTTGAGTCTAGGGTTGAATGCCTGCTTTTTACTCTACAAACCCTCCTGTTTAGGGTACAAACCCTCCTTTTTGGTGCACAAGCCCTCGCTGTTAGGGTGCAAACACTCACGTTAAGATTCCCAAGCTTCGAGTCCAGGGTTGAAATCCACATCTTTATGCTCCAAACGACCGTCTTTAGGCTTCAAATCCGACTTTTAATTCTGAAATCCCACTTTTTTACGCTCCAAACGCTACATTAAGGGCACAAAGTCTCCATTTTAGGTCACAACGCTTCCTTTTTAGAGTCCGGAACGTTGGTTCCAGGGTTGAAAGCCTCCCTGTTCTGCTTCAAAGCATCATTTAGAAGGTACAAGCCCTCATTTTTAGGGCGCAACGCCTCATTTTTTGGCCGCGAATCCTCCTTTTTAGGGGTCAATACGTCCTTTTTACTGTAAAATCCCTCACTTTTATGTTCCAGACATCTCATTTAGGGCACAAAGCCTTGTTTTGTGGTCCCAAAGCTTCCTCTTCAGAGTCCAAAGCTTTGATTCTGTGGTTGAATTCCTCGTTTTATAATCCAAACCCTCACGTTTATTGTACAAACCCTCATTTTTAGGGCCCAAATGCTCATTTTTATGCTGTAAATCATTTCACTGGAAAATGCCTCCTTTTTATGCTCCAAATGCCTCCTTTAGGGCACGATGTCTGAATGTTAGGTCCCAAAGATTTGGTTAAGAGCCCAAAGCTTTGAGTCTAGGGTTGAATGCCTGCTTTTTACTCTACAAACCCTCCTGTTTAGGGTACAAACCCTCCTTTTTGGTGCACAAGCCCTCGCTGTTAGGGTGCAAACACTCACGTTAAGATTCCCAAGCTTCGAGTCCAGGGTTGAAATCCACATCTTTATGCTCCAAACGACCGTCTTTAGGCTTCAAATCCGACTTTTAATTCTGAAATCCCACTTTTTTACGCTCCAAACGCTACATTAAGGGCACAAAGTCTCCATTTTAGGTCACAACGCTTCCTTTTTAGAGTCCGGAACATTGGTTCCAGGGTTGAAAGCCTCCCTGTTCTGCTTCAAAGCGTCATTTAGAAGGTACAAGCCCTCATTTTTAGGGCGCAACGCCTCATTTTTTGGCCGCGAATCCTCCTTTTTAGGGGTCAATACGTCCTTTTTGCTGTAAAATCCCTCACTTCTATGTTCCAGACATCTCATTTAGGGCACAAAGCCTTGTTTTGTGGTCCCAAAGCTTCCTCTTCCGAGTCCAAAGCTTTGATTCTGTGGTTGAATTCCTCGTTTTATAATCCAAACCCTCACGTTTATTGTACAAACCCTCATTTTTAGGGCCCAAACGCTCATTTTTATGCTGCAAATCATTTCACTGGAAAATGCCTCCTTTTTATGCTCCAAATGCCTCCTTTAGCGCACGATGTCTGAATGTTAGGTCCCAAAGATTTGGTTAAGAGCCCAAAGCTTTGAGTCTAGGGTTGAAAGCCTGCTTTTTACTCTACAAACCCTCCTGTTTAGGGTACAAACCCTCCTTTTTGGTGCACAAGCCCTCGCTGTTAGGGTGCAAACACTCACGTTAAGATTCCCAAGCTTCGAGTCCAGGGTTGAAATCCACATCTTTATGCTCCAAACGACCGTCTTTAGGCTTCAAATCCGACTTTTAATTCTGAAATCCCACTTTTTTACGCTCCAAATGCTACATTAAGGGCACAAAGTCTCCATTTTAGGTCACAACGCTTCCTTTTTAGAGTCCGGAACGTTGGTTCCAGGGTTGAAAGCCTCCCTGTTCTGCTTCAAAGCATCATTTAGAAGGTACAAGCCCTCATTTTTAGGGCGCAACGCCTCATTTTTTGGCCGCGAATCCTCCTTTTTAGGGGTCAATACGTCCTTTTTACTGTAAAATCCCTCACTTTTATGTTCCAGACATCTCATTTAGGGCACAAAGCCTTGTTTTGTGGTCCCAAAGCTTCCTCTTCAGAGTCCAAAGCTTTGATTCTGTGGTTGAATTCCTCGTTTTATAATCCAAACCCTCACGTTTATTGCACAAACCCTCATTTTTAGGGCCCAAACGCTCATTTTTATGCTGTAAATCATTTCACTGGAAAATGCCTCCTTTTTATGCTCCAAATGCCTCCTTTAGGGCACGATGTCTGAATGTTAGGTCCCAAAGATTTGGTTAAGAGCCCAAAGCTTTGAGTCTAGGGTTGAAAGCCTGCTTTTTACTCTACAAACCCTCCTGTTTAGGGTACAAACCCTCCTTTTTGGTGCACAAGCCCTCGCTGTTAGGGTGCAAACACTCACGTTAAGATTCCCAAGCTTCGAGTCCAGGGTTGAAATCCACATCTTTATGCTCCAAACGACCGTCTTTAGGCTTCAAATCCGACTTTTAATTCTGAAATCCCATTTTTTTACGCTCCAAACGCTACATTAAGGGCACAAAGTCTCCATTTTAGGTCACAACGCTTCCTTTTTAGAGTCCGGAACGTTGGTTCCAGGGTTGAAAGCCTCCCTGTTCTGCTTCAAAGCGTCATTTAGAAGGTACAAGCCCTCATTTTTAGGGCGCAACGCCTCATTTTTTGGCCGCGAATCCTCCTTTTTAGGGGTCAATACGTCCTTTTTGCTGTAAAATCCCTCACTTTTATGTTCCAGACATCTCTTTTAGGGCACAAAGCCTTGTTTTGTGGTCCCAAAGCTTCCTCTTCAGAGTCCAAAGCTTTGATTCTGTGGTTGAATTCCTCGTTTTATAATCCAAACCCTCACGTTTATTGTACAAACCCTCATTTTTAGGGCCCAAACGCTCATTTTTATGCTGCAAATCATTTCACTGGAAAATGCCTCCTTTTTATGCTCCAAACGCCTCCTTTAGGGCACGATGTCTGAATGTTAGGTCCCAAAGATTTGGTTAAGAGCCCAAAGCTTTGAGTCTAGGGTTGAAAGCCTGCTTTTTACTCTACAAACCCTCCTGTTTAGGGTACAAACCCTCCTTTTTGGTGCACAAGCCCTCGCTGTTAGGGTGCAAACACTCACGTTAAGATTCCCAAGCTTCGAGTCCAGGGTTGAAATCCACATCTTTATGCTCCAAACGACCGTCTTTAGGCTTCAAATCCGACTTTTAATTCTGAAATCCCACTTTTTTTACGCTCCAAATGCTACATTAAGGGCACAAAGTCTCCATTTTAGGTCACAACGCTTCCTTTTTAGTGTCCGGAACGTTGGTTCCAGGGTTGAAAGCCTCCCTGTTCTGCTTCAAAGCATCATTTAGAAGGTACAAGCCCTCATTTTTAGGGCGCAACGCCTCATTTTTTGGCCGCGAATCCTCCTTTTTAGGGGTCAATACGTCCTTTTTGCTGTAAAATCCCTCACTTTTATGTTCCAGACATCTCATTTAGGGCACAAAGCCTTGTTTTGTGGTCCCAAAGCTTCCTCTTCAGAGTCCAAAGCTTTGATTCTGTGGTTGAATTCCTCGTTTTATAATCCAAACCCTCACGTTTATTGCACAAACCCTCATTTTTAGGGCCCAAACGCTCATTTTTATGCTGTAAATCATTTCACTGGAAAATGCCTCCTTTTTATGCTCCAAATGCCTCCTTTAGGGCACGATGTCTGAATGTTAGGTCCCAAAGATTTGGTTAAGAGCCCAAAGCTTTGAGTCTAGGGTTGAATGCCTGCTTTTTACTCTACAAACCCTCCTGTTTAGGGTACAAACCCTCCTTTTTGGTGCACAAGCCCTCGCTGTTAGGGTGCAAACACTCACGTTAAGATTCCCAAGCTTCGAGTCCAGGGTTGAAATCCACATCTTTATGCTCCAAACGACCGTCTTTAGGCTTCAAATCCGACTTTTAATTCTGAAATCCCACTTTTTTACGCTCCAAACGCTACATTAAGGGCACAAAGTCTCCATTTTAGGTCACAACGCTTCCTTTTTAGAGTCCGGAACGTTGGTTCCAGGGTTGAAAGCCTCCCTGTTCTGCTTCAAAGCGTCATTTAGAAGGTACAAGCCCTCATTTTTAGGGCGCAACGCCTCATTTTTTGGCCGCGAATCCTCCTTTTTAGGGGTCAATACGTCCTTTTTGCTGTAAAATCCCTCACTTTTATGTTCCAGACATCTCTTTTAGGGCACAAAGCCTTGTTTTGTGGTCCCAAAGCTTCCTCTTCAGAGTCCAAAGCTTTGATTCTGTCGTTGAATTCCTCGTTTTATAATCCAAACCCTCACGTTTATTGTACAAACCCTCATTTTTAGGGCCCAAACGCTCATTTTTATGCTGCAAATCATTTCACTGGAAAATGCCTCCTTTTTATGCTCCAAATGCCTCCTTTAGCGCACGATGTCTGAATGTTAGGTCCCAAAGATTTGGTTAAGAGCCCAAAGCTTTGAGTCTAGGGTTGAAAGCCTGCTTTTTACTCTACAAACCCTCCTGTTTAGGGTACAAACCCTCCTTTTTGGTGCACAAGCCCTCGCTGTTAGGGTGCAAACACTCACGTTAAGATTCCCAAGCTTCGAGTCCAGGGTTGAAATCCACATCTTTATGCTCCAAACGACCGTCTTTAGGCTTCAAATCCGACTTTTAATTCTGAAATCCCACTTTTTTACGCTCCAAATGCTACATTAAGGGCACAAAGTCTCCATTTTAGGTCACAACGCTTCCTTTTTAGAGTCCGGAACGTTGGTTCCAGGGTTGAAAGCCTCCCTGTTCTGCTTCAAAGCGTCATTTAGAAGGTACAAGCCCTCATTTTTAGGGCGCAACGCCTCATTTTTTGGCCGCGAATCCTCCTTTTTAGGGGTCAATACGTCCTTTTTGCTGTAAAATCCCTCACTTTTATGTTCCAGACATCTCATTTAGGGCACAAAGCCTTGTTTTGTGGTCCCAAAGCTTCCTCTTCAGAGTCCAAAGCTTTGATTCTGTGGTTGAATTCCTCGTTTTATAATCCAAACCCTCACGTTTATTGTACAAACCCTCATTTTTAGGGCCCAAACGCTCATTTTTATGCTGCAAATCATTTCACTGGAAAATGCCTCCTTTTTATGCTCCAAATGCCTCCTTTAGGGCACGATGTCTGAATGTTAGGTCCCAAAGATTTGGTTAAGAGCCCAAAGCTTTGAGTCTAGGGTTGAAAGCCTGCTTTTTACTCTACAAACCCTGCTGTTTAGGGTACAAACCCTCCTTTTTGGTGCACAAGCCCTCGCTGTTAGGGTGCAAACACTCACGTTAAGATTCCCAAGCTTCGAGTCCAGGGTTGAAATCCACATCTTTATGCTCCAAACGACCGTCTTTAGGCTTCAAATCCGACTTTTAATTCTGAAATCCCACTTTTTTACGCTCCAAATGCTACATTAAGGGCACAAAGTCTCCATTTTAGGTCACAACGCTTCCTTTTTAGAGTCCGGAACGTTGGTTCCAGGGTTGAAAGCCTCCCTGTTCTGCTTCAAAGCATCATTTAGAAGGTACAAGCCCTCATTTTTAGGGCGCAACGCCTCATTTTTTGGCCGCGAATCCTCCTTTTTAGGGGTCAATACGTCCTTTTTGCTGTAAAATCCCTCACTTTTATGTTCCAGACATCTCTTTTAGGGCACAAAGCCTTGTTTTGTGGTCCCAAAGCTTCCTCTTCAGAGTCCAAAGCTTTGATTCTGTGTTTGAATTCCTCGTTTTATAATCCAAACCCTCACGTTTATTGTACAAACCCTCATTTTTAGGGCCCAAACGCTCATTTTTATGCTGCAAATCATTTCACTGGAAAATGCCTCCTTTTTATGCTCCAAACGCCTCCTTTAGGGCACGATGTCTGAATGTTAGGTCCCAAAGATTTGGTTAAGAGCCCAAAGCTTGGAGTCTAGGGTTGAAAGCCTGCTTTTTACTCTACAAACCCTCCTGTTTAGGGTACAAACCCTCCTTTTTGGTGCACAAGCCCTCGCTGTTAGGGTGCAAACACTCACGTTAAGATTCCCAAGCTTCGAGTCCAGGGTTGAAATCCACATCTTTATGCTCCAAACGACCGTCTTTAGGCTTCAAATCCGACTTTTAATTCTGAAATCCCACTTTTTTACGCTCCAAACGCTACATTAAGGGCACAAAGTCTCCATTTTAGGTCACAACGCTTCCTTTTTAGAGTCCGGAACGTTGGTTCCAGGGTTGAAAGCCTCCCTGTTCTGCTTCAAAGCATCATTTAGAAGGTACAAGCCCTCATTTTTAGGGCGCAACGCCTCATTTTTTGGCCGCGAATCCTCCTTTTTAGGGGTCAATACGTCCTTTTTGCTGTAAAATCCCTCACTTTTATGTTCCGGACATCTCATTTAGGGCACAAAGCCTTGTTTTGTGGTCCCAAAGCTTCCTCTTCAGAGTCCAAAGCTTTGATTCTGTGTTTGAATTCCTCGTTTTATAATCCAAACCCTCACGTTTATTGCACAAACCCTCATTTTTAGGGCCCAAACGCTCATTTTTATGCTGCAAATCATTTCACTGGAAAATGCTTCCTTTTTATGCTCCAAACGCCTCCTTTAGGGCACGATGTCTGAATGTTAGGTCCCAAAGATTTGGTTAAGAGCCCAAAGCTTTGAGTCTAGGGTTGAAAGCCTGCTTTTTACTCTACAAACCCTCCTGTTTAGGGTACAAACCCTCCTTTTTGGTGCACAAGCCCTCGCTGTTAGGGTGCAAACACTCACGTTAAGATTCCCAAGCTTCGAGTCCAGGGTTGAAATCCACATCTTTATGCTCCAAACGACCGTCTTTAGGCTTCAAATCCGACTTTTAATTCTGAAATCCCACTTTTTTACGCTCCAAATGCTACATTAAGGGCACAAAGTCTCCATTTTAGGTCACAACGCTTCCTTTTTAGAGTCCGGAACGTTGGTTCCAGGGTTGAAAGCCTCCCTGTTCTGCTTCAAAGCATCATTTAGAAGGTACAAGCCCTCATTTTTAGGGCGCAACGCCTCATTTTTTGGCCGCGAATCCTCCTTTTTAGGGGTCAATACGTCCTTTTTGCTGTAAAATCCCTCACTTTTATGTTCCAGACATCTCTTTTAGGGCACAAAGCCTTGTTTTGTGGTCCCAAAGCTTCCTCTTCAGAGTCCAAAGCTTTGATTCTGTGGTTGAATTCCTCGTTTTATAATCCAAACCCTCACGTTTATTGTACAAACCCTCATTTTTAGGGCCCAAACGCTCATTTTTATGCTGCAAATCATTTCACTGGAAAATGCCTCCTTTTTATGCTCCAAACGCCTCCTTTAGGGCACGATGTCTGAATGTTAGGTCCCAAAGATTTGGTTAAGAGCCCAAAGCTTTGAGTCTAGGGTTGAAAGCCTGCTTTTTACTCTACAAACCCTCCTGTTTAGGGTACAAACCCTCCTTTTTGGTGCACAAGCCCTCGCTGTTAGGGTGCAAACACTCACGTTAAGATTCCCAAGCTTCGAGTCCAGGGTTGAAATCCACATCTTTATGCTCCAAACGACCGTCTTTAGGCTTCAAATCCGACTTTTAATTCTGAAATCCCACTTTTTTACGCTCCAAATGCTACATTAAGGGCACAAAGTCTCCATTTTAGGTCACAACGCTTCCTTTTTAGAGTCCGGAACGTTGGTTCCAGGGTTGAAAGCCTCCCTGTTCTGCTTCAAAGCATCATTTAGAAGGTACAAGCCCTCATTTTTAGGGCGCAACGCCTCATTTTTTGGCCGCGAATCCTCCTTTTTAGGGGTCAATACGTCCTTTTTGCTGTAAAATCCCTCACTTTTATGTTCCGGACATCTCATTTAGGGCACAAAGCCTTGTTTTGTGGTCCCAAAGCTTCCTCTTCAGAGTCCAAAGCTTTGATTCTGTGTTTGAATTCCTCGTTTTATAATCCAAACCCTCACGTTTATTGCACAAACCCTCATTTTTAGGGCCCAAACGCTCATTTTTATGCTGCAAATCATTTCACTGGAAAATGCCTCCTTTTTATGCTCCAAACGCCTCCTTTAGGGCACGATGTCTGAATGTTAGGTCCCAAAGATTTGGTTAAGAGCCCAAAGCTTTGAGTCTAGGGTTGAAAGCCTGCTTTTTACTCTACAAACCCTCCTGTTTAGGGTACAAACCCTCCTTTTTGGTGCACAAGCCCTCACTGTTAGGGTGCAAACACTCACGTTAAGATTCCCAAGCTTCGAGTCCAGGGTTGAAATCCACATCTTTATGCTCCAAACGACCGTCTTTAGGCTTCAAATCCGACTTTTAATTCTGAAATCCCACTTTTTTACGCTCCAAACGCTACATTAAGGGCACAAAGTCTCCATTTTAGGTCACAACGCTTCCTTTTTAGAGTCCGGAACGTTGGTTCCAGGGTTGAAAGCCTCCCTGTTCTGCTTCAAAGCGTCATTTAGAAGGTACAAGCCCTCATTTTTAGGGCGCAACGCCTCATTTTTTGGCCGCGAATCCTCCTTTTTAGGGGTCAATACGTCCTTTTTACTGTAAAATCCCTCACTTTTATGTTCCAGACATCTCTTTTAGGGCACAAAGCCTTGTTTTGTGGTCCCAAAGCTTCCTCTTCAGAGTCCAAAGCTTTGATTCTGTGGTTGAATTCCTCGTTTTATAATCCAAACCCTCATGTTTATTGTACAAACCCTCATTTTTAGGGCCCAAACGCTCATTTTTATGCTGCAAATCATTTCACTGGAAAATGCTTCCTTTTTATGCTCCAAACGCCTCCTTTAGGGCACGATGTCTGAATGTTAGGTCCCAAAGATTTGGTTAAGAGCCCAAAGCTTTGAGTCTAGGGTTGAAAGCCTGCTTTTTACTCTACAAACCCTCCTGTTTAGGGTACAAACCCTCCTTTTTGGTGCACAAGCCCTCGCTGTTAGGGTGCAAACACTCACGTTAAGATTCCCAAGCTTCGAGTCCAGGGTTGAAATCCACATCTTTATGCTCCAAACGACCGTCTTTAGGCTTCAAATCCGACTTTTAATTCTGAAATCCCACTTTTTTACGCTCCAAACGCTACATTAAGGGCACAAAGTCTCCATTTTAGGTCACAACGCTTCCTTTTTAGAGTCCGGAACGTTGGTTCCAGGGTTGAAAGCCTCCCTGTTCTGCTTCAAAGCGTCATTTAGAAGGTACAAGCCCTCATTTTTAGGGCGCAACGCCTCATTTTTTGGCCGCGAATCCTCCTTTTTAGGGGTCAATACGTCCTTTTTGCTGTAAAATCCCTCACTTTTATGTTCCGGACATCTCATTTAGGGCAGAAAGCCTTGTTTTGTGGTCCCAAAGCTTCCTCTTCAGAGTCCAAAGCTTTGATTCTGTGTTTGAATTCCTCGTTTTATAATCCAAACCCTCACGTTTATTGCACAAACCCTCATTTTTAGGGCCCAAACGCTCATTTTTATGCTGCAAATCATTTCACTGGAAAATGCCTCCTTTTTATGCTCCAAACGCCTCCTTTAGGGCACGATGTCTGAATGTTAGGTCCCAAAGATTTGGTTAAGAGCCCAAAGCTTTGAGTCTAGGGTTGAAAGCCTGCTTTTTACTCTACAAACCCTCCTGTTTAGGGTACAAACCCTCCTTTTTGGTGCACAAGCCCTCACTGTTAGGGTGCAAACACTCACGTTAAGATTCCCAAGCTTCGAGTCCAGGGTTGAAATCCACATCTTTATGCTCCAAACGACCGTCTTTAGGCTTCAAATCCGACTTTTAATTCTGAAATCCCACTTTTTTACGCTCCAAACGCTACATTAAGGGCACAAAGTCTCCATTTTAGGTCACAACGCTTCCTTTTTAGAGTCCGGAACGTTGGTTCCAGGGTTGAAAGCCTCCCTGTTCTGCTTCAAAGCATCATTTAGAAGGTACAAGCCCTCATTTTTAGGGCGCAACGCCTCATTTTTTGGCCGCGAATCCTCCTTTTTAGGGGTCAATACGTCCTTTTTGCTGTAAAATCCCTCACTTTTATGTTCCGGACATCTCATTTAGGGCAGAAAGCCTTGTTTTGTGGTCCCAAAGCTTCCTCTTCAGAGTCCAAAGCTTTGATTCTGTGTTTGAATTCCTCGTTTTATAATCCAAACCCTCACGTTTATTGTACAAACCCTCATTTTTAGGGCCCAAACGCTCATTTTTATGCTGCAAATCATTTCACTGGAAAATGCCTCTTTTTTATGCTCCAAACGCCTCCTTTAGGGCACGATGTCTGAATGTTAGGTCCCAAAGATTTGGTTAAGAGCCCATAGCTTTGAGTCTAGGGTTGAAAGCCTGCTTTTTACTCTACAAACCCTCCTGTTTAGGGTACAAACCCTCCTTTTTGGTGCACAAGCCCTCGCTGTTAGGGTGCAAACACTCACGTTAAGATTCCCAAGCTTCGAGTCCAGGGTTGAAATCCACATCTTTATGCTCCAAACGACCGTCTTTAGGCTTCAAATCCGACTTTTAATTCTGAAATCCCACTTTTTTACGCTCCAAACGCTACATTAAGGGCACAAAGTCTCCATTTTAGGTCACAACGCTTCCTTTTTAGAGTCCGGAACGTTGGTTCCAGGGTTGAAAGCCTCCCTGTTCTGCTTCAAAGCGTCATTTAGAAGGTACAAGCCCTCATTTTTAGGGCGCAACGCCTCATTTTTTGGCCGCGAATCCTCCTTTTTAGGGGTCAATACGTCCTTTTTGCTGTAAAATCCCTCACTTTTATGTTCCGGACATCTCATTTAGGGCAGAAAGCCTTGTTTTGTGGTCCCAAAGCTTCCTCTTCAGAGTCCAAAGCTTTGATTCTGTGTTTGAATTCCTCGTTTTATAATCCAAACCCTCACGTTTATTGCACAAACCCTCATTTTTAGGGCCCAAACGCTCATTTTTATGCTGCAAATCATTTCACTGGAAAATGCCTCCTTTTTATGCTCCAAACGCCTCCTTTAGGGCACGATGTCTGAATGTTAGGTCCCAAAGATTTGGTTAAGAGCCCAAAGCTTTGAGTCTAGGGTTGAAAGCCTGCTTTTTACTCTACAAACCCTCCTGTTTAGGGTACAAACCCTCCTTTTTGGTGCACAAGCCCTCACTGTTAGGGTGCAAACACTCACGTTAAGATTCCCAAGCTTCGAGTCCAGGGTTGAAATCCACATCTTTATGCTCCAAACGACCGTCTTTAGGCTTCAAATCCGACTTTTAATTCTGAAATCCCACTTTTTTACGCTCCAAACGCTACATTAAGGGCACAAAGTCTCCATTTTAGGTCACAACGCTTCCTTTTTAGAGTCCGGAACGTTGGTTCCAGGGTTGAAAGCCTCCCTGTTCTGCTTCAAAGCATCATTTAGAAGGTACAAGCCCTCATTTTTAGGGCGCAACGCCTCATTTTTTGGCCGCGAATCCTCCTTTTTAGGGGTCAATACGTCCTTTTTGCTGTAAAATCCCTCACTTTTATGTTCCAGACATCTCATTTAGGGCACAAAGCCTTGTTTTGTGGTCCCAAAGCTTCCTCTTCAGAGTCCAAAGCTTTGATTCTGTGTTTGAATTCCTCGTTTTATAATCCAAACCCTCACGTTTATTGTACAAACCCTCATTTTTAGGGCCCAAACGCTCATTTTTATGCTGCAAATCATTTCACTGGAAAATGCCTCTTTTTTATGCTCCAAACGCCTCCTTTAGGGCACGATGTCTGAATGTTAGGTCCCAAAGATTTGGTTAAGAGCCCAAAGCTTTGAGTCTAGGGTTGAAAGCCTGCTTTTTACTCTACAAACCCTCCTGTTTAGGGTACAAACCCTCCTTTTTGGTGCACAAGCCCTCGCTGTTAGGGTGCAAACACTCACGTTAAGATTCCCAAGCTTCGAGTCCAGGGTTGAAATCCACATCTTTATGCTCCAAACGACCGTCTTTAGGCTTCAAATCCGACTTTTAATTCTGAAATCCCACTTTTTTACGCTCCAAACGCTACATTAAGGGCACAAAGTCTCCATTTTAGGTCACAACGCTTCCTTTTTAGAGTCCGGAACGTTGGTTCCAGGGTTGAAAGCCTCCCTGTTCTGCTTCAAAGCGTCATTTAGAAGGTACAAGCCCTCATTTTTAGGGCGCAACGCCTCATTTTTTGGCCGCGAATCCTCCTTTTTAGGGGTCAATACGTCCTTTTTACTGTAAAATCCCTCACTTTTATGTTCCAGACATCTCTTTTAGGGCACAAAGCCTTGTTTTGTGGTCCCAAAGCTTCCTCTTCAGAGTCCAAAGCTTTGATTCTGTGGTTGAATTCCTCGTTTTATAATCCAAACCCTCATGTTTATTGTACAAACCCTCATTTTTAGGGCCCAAACGCTCATTTTTATGCTGCAAATCATTTCACTGGAAAATGCTTCCTTTTTATGCTCCAAACGCCTCCTTTAGGGCACGATGTCTGAATGTTAGGTCCCAAAGATTTGGTTAAGAGCCCAAAGCTTTGAGTCTAGGGTTGAAAGCCTGCTTTTTACTCTACAAACCCTCCTGTTTAGGGTACAAACCCTCCTTTTTGGTGCACAAGCCCTCGCTGTTAGGGTGCAAACACTCACGTTAAGATTCCCAAGCTTCGAGTCCAGGGTTGAAATCCACATCTTTATGCTCCAAACGACCGTCTTTAGGCTTCAAATCCGACTTTTAATTCTGAAATCCCACTTTTTTACGCTCCAAATGCTACATTAAGGGCACAAAGTCTCCATTTTAGGTCACAACGCTTCCTTTTTAGAGTCCGGAACGTTGGTTCCAGGGTTGAAAGCCTCCCTGTTCTGCTTCAAAGCGTCATTTAGAAGGTACAAGCCCTCATTTTTAGGGCGCAACGCCTCATTTTTTGGCCGCGAATCCTCCTTTTTAGGGGTCAATACGTCCTTTTTGCTGTAAAATCCCTCACTTTTATGTTCCGGACATCTCATTTAGGGCACAAAGCCTTGTTTTGTGGTCCCAAAGCTTCCTCTTCAGAGTCCAAAGCTTTGATTCTGTGTTTGAATTCCTCGTTTTATAATCCAAACCCTCACGTTTATTGCACAAACCCTCATTTTTAGGGCCCAAACGCTCATTTTTATGCTGCAAATCATTTCACTGGAAAATGCCTCCTTTTTATGCTCCAAACGCCTCCTTTAGGGCACGATGTCTGAATGTTAGGTCCCAAAGATTTGGTTAAGAGCCCAAAGCTTTGAGTCTAGGGTTGAAAGCCTGCTTTTTACTCTACAAACCCTCCTGTTTAGGGTACAAACCCTCCTTTTTGGTGCACAAGCCCTCGCTGTTAGGGTGCAAACACTCACGTTAAGATTCCCAAGCTTCGAGTCCAGGGTTGAAATCCACATCTTTATGCTCCAAACGACCGTCTTTAGGCTTCAAATCCGACTTTTAATTCTGAAATCCCACTTTTTTACGCTCCAAACGCTACATTAAGGGCACAAAGTCTCCATTTTAGGTCACAACGCTTCCTTTTTAGAGTCCGGAACGTTGGTTCCAGGGTTGAAAGCCTCCCTGTTCTGCTTCAAAGCATCATTTAGAAGGTACAAGCCCTCATTTTTAGGGCGCAACGCCTCATTTTTTGGCCGCGAATCCTCCTTTTTAGGGGTCAATACGTCCTTTTTGCTGTAAAATCCCTCACTTTTATGTTCCGGACATCTCATTTAGGGCAGAAAGCCTTGTTTTGTGGTCCCAAAGCTTCCTCTTCAGAGTCCAAAGCTTTGATTCTGTGTTTGAATTCCTCGTTTTATAATCCAAACCCTCACGTTTATTGTACAAACCCTCATTTTTAGGGCCCAAACGCTCATTTTTATGCTGCAAATCATTTCACTGGAAAATGCCTCTTTTTTATGCTCCAAACGCCTCCTTTAGGGCACGATGTCTGAATGTTAGGTCCCAAAGATTTGGTTAAGAGCCCCTAGCTTTGAGTCTAGGGTTGAAAGCCTGCTTTTTACTCTACAAACCCTCCTGTTTAGGGTACAAACCCTCCTTTTTGGTGCACAAGCCCTCGCTGTTAGGGTGCAAACACTCACGTTAAGATTCCCAAGCTTCGAGTCCAAGGTTGAAATCCACATCTTTATGCTCCAAACGACCGTCTTTAGGCTTCAAATCCGACTTTTAATTCTGAAATCCCACTTTTTTACGCTCCAAACGCTACATTAAGGGCACAAAGTCTCCATTTTAGGTCACAACGCTTCCTTTTTAGAGTCCGGAACGTTGGTTCCAGGGTTGAAAGCCTCCCTGTTCTGCTTCAAAGCGTCATTTAGAAGGTACAAGCCCTCATTTTTAGGGCGCAACGCCTCATTTTTTGGCCGCGAATCCTCCTTTTTAGGGGTCAATACGTCCTTTTTGCTGTAAAATCCCTCACTTTTATGTTCCGGACATCTCATTTAGGGCAGAAAGCCTTGTTTTGTGGTCCCAAAGCTTCCTCTTCAGAGTCCAAAGCTTTGATTCTGTGTTTGAATTCCTCGTTTTATAATCCAAACCCTCACGTTTATTGCACAAACCCTCATTTTTAGGGCCCAAACGCTCATTTTTATGCTGCAAATCATTTCACTGGAAAATGCCTCCTTTTTATGCTCCAAACGCCTCCTTTAGGGCACGATGTCTGAATGTTAGGTCCCAAAGATTTGGTTAAGAGCCCAAAGCTTGGAGTCTAGGGTTGAAAGCCTGCTTTTTACTCTACAAACCCTCCTGTTTAGGGTACAAACCCTCCTTTTTGGTGCACAAGCCCTCGCTGTTAGGGTGCAAACACTCACGTTAAGATTCCCAAGCTTCGAGTCCAGGGTTGAAATCCACATCTTTATGCTCCAAACGACCGTCTTTAGGCTTCAAATCCGACTTTTAATTCTGAAATCCCACTTTTTTACGCTCCAAACGCTACATTAAGGGCACAAAGTCTCCATTTTAGGTCACAACGCTTCCTTTTTAGAGTCCGGAACGTTGGTTCCAGGGTTGAAAGCCTCCCTGTTCTGCTTCAAAGCATCATTTAGAAGGTACAAGCCCTCATTTTTAGGGCGCAACGCCTCATTTTTTGGCCGCGAATCCTCCTTTTTCGGGGTCAATACGTCCTTTTTGCTGTAAAATCCCTCACTTTTATGTTCCCGACATCTCATTTAGGGCAGAAAGCCTTGTTTTGTGGTCCCAAAGCTTCCTCTTCAGAGTCCAAAGCTTTGATTCTGTGTTTGAATTCCTCGTTTTATAATCCAAACCCTCACGTTTATTGCACAAACCCTCATTTTTAGGGCCCAAACGCTCATTTTTATGCTGCAAATCATTTCACTGGAAAATGCCTCCTTTTTATGCTCCAAACGCCTCCTTTAGGGCACGATGTCTGAATGTTAGGTCCCAAAGATTTGGTTAAGAGCCCAAAGCTTTGAGTCTAGGGTTGAAAGCCTGCTTTTTACTCTACAAACCCTCCTGTTTAGGGTACAAACCCTCCTTTTTGGTGCACAAGCCCTCGCTGTTAGGGTGCAAACACTCACGTTAAGATTCCCAAGCTTCGAGTCCAGGGTTGAAATCCACATCTTTATGCTCCAAACGACCGTCTTTAGGCTTCAAATCCGACTTTTAATTCTGAAATCCCACTTTTTTACGCTCCAAACGCTACATTAAGGGCACAAAGTCTCCATTTTAGGTCACAACGCTTCCTTTTTAGAGTCCGGAACGTTGGTTCCAGGGTTGAAAGCCTCCCTGTTCTGCTTCAAAGCATCATTTAGAAGGTACAAGCCCTCATTTTTAGGGCGCAACGCCTCATTTTTTGGCCGCGAATCCTCCTTTTTAGGGGTCAATACGTCCTTTTTGCTGTAAAATCCCTCACTTTTATGTTCCAGACATCTCATTTAGGGCACAAAGCCTTGTTTTGTGGTCCCAAAGCTTCCTCTTCAGAGTCCAAAGCTTTGATTCTGTGTTTGAATACCTTGTTTTATAATCCAAACCCTCACGTTTATTGTACAAACCCTCATTTTTAGGGCCCAAACGCTCATTTTTATGCTGCAAATCATTTCACTGGAAAATGCCTCTTTTTTATGCTCCAAACGCCTCCTTTAGGGCACGATGTCTGAATGTTAGGTCCCAAAGATTTGGTTAAGAGCCCAAAGCTTTGAGTCTAGGGTTGAAAGCCTGCTTTTTACTCTACAAACCCTCCTGTTTAGGGTACAAACCCTCCTTTTTGGTGCACAAGCCCTCGCTGTTAGGGTGCAAACACTCACGTTAAGATTCCCAAGCTTCGAGTCCAGGGTTGAAATCCACATCTTTATGCTCCAAACGACCGTCTTTAGGCTTCAAATCCGACTTTTAATTCTGAAATCCCACTTTTTTACGCTCCAAACGCTACATTAAGGGCACAAAGTCTCCATTTTAGGTCACAACGCTTCCTTTTTAGAGTCCGGAACGTTGGTTCCAGGGTTGAAAGCCTCCCTGTTCTGCTTCAAAGCGTCATTTAGAAGGTACAAGCCCTCATTTTTAGGGCGCAACGCCTCATTTTTTGGCCGCGAATCCTCCTTTTTAGGGGTCAATACGTCCTTTTTACTGTAAAATCCCTCACTTTTATGTTCCAGACATCTCTTTTAGGGCACAAAGCCTTGTTTTGTGGTCCCAAAGCTTCCTCTTCAGAGTTCAAAGCTTTGATTCTGTGGTTGAATTCCTCGTTTTATAATCCAAACCCTCACGTTTATTGTACAAACCCTCATTTTTAGGGCCCAAACGCTCATTTTTATGCTGCAAATCATTTCACTGGAAAATGCCTCCTTTTTATGCTCCAAACGCCTCCTTTAGGGCACGATGTCTGAATGTTAGGTCCCAAAGATTTGGTTAAGAGCCCAAAGCTTTGAGTCTAGGGTTGAAAGCCTGCTTTTTACTCTACAAACCCTCCTGTTTAGGGTAAAAACCCTCCTTTTTGGTGCACAAGCCCTCGCTGTTAGGGTGCAAACACTCACGTTAAGATTCCCAAGCTTCGAGTCCAGGGTTGAAATCCACATCTTTATGCTCCAAACGACCGTCTTTAGGCTTCAAATCCGACTTTTAATTCTGAAATCCCACTTTTTTACGCTCCAAACGCTACATTAAGGCCACAAAGTCTCCATTTTAGGTCACAACGCTTCCTTTTTAGAGTCCGGAACGTTGGTTCCAGGGTTGAAAGCCTCCCTGTTCTGCTTCAAAGCGTCATTTAGAAGGTACAAGCCCTCATTTTTAGGGCGCAACGCCTCATTTTTTGGCCGCGAATCCTCCTTTTTAGGGGTCAATACGTCCTTTTTACTGTAAAATCCCTCACTTTTATGTTCCAAACATCTCTTTTAGGGCACAAAGCCTTGTTTTGTGGTCCCAAAGCTTCCTCTTCAGAGTTCAAAGCTTTGATTCTGTGGTTGAATTCCTCGTTTTATAATCCAAACCCTCACGTTTATTGTACAAACCCTCATTTTTAGGGCCCAAACGCTCATTTTTATGCTGCAAATCATTTCACTGGAAAATGCCTCCTTTTTATGCTCCAAACGCCTCCTTTAGGGCACGATGTCTGAATGTTAGGTCCCAAAGATTTGGTTAAGAGCCCAAAGCTTTGAGTCTAGGGTTGAAAGCCTGCTTTTTACTCTACAAACCCTCCTGTTTAGGGTACAAACCCTCCTTTTTGGTGCACAAGCCCTCGCTGTTAGGGTGCAAACACTCACGTTAAGATTCCCAAGCTTCGAGTCCAGGGTTGAAATCCACATCTTTATGCTCCAAACGACCGTCTTTAGGCTTCAAATCCGACTTTTAATTCTGAAATCCCACTTTTTTACGCTCCAAACGCTACATTAAGGGCACAAAGTCTCCATTTTAGGTCACAACGCTTCCTTTTTAGAGTCCGGAACGTTGGTTCCAGGGTTGAAAGCCTCCCTGTTCTGCTTCAAAGCATCATTTAGAAGGTACAAGCCCTCATTTTTAGGGCGCAACGCCTCATTTTTTGGCCGCGAATCCTCCTTTTTAGGGGTCAATACGTCCTTTTTGCTGTAAAATCCCTCACTTTTATGTTCCGGACATCTCATTTAGGGCAGAAAGCCTTGTTTTGTGGTCCCAAAGCTTCCTCTTCAGAGTCCAAAGCTTTGATTCTGTGTTTGAATTCCTCGTTTTATAATCCAAACCCTCACGTTTATTGCACAAACCCTCATTTTTAGGGCCCAAACGCTCATTTTTATGCTGCAAATCATTTCACTGGAAAATGCCTCCTTTTTATGCTCCAAACGCCTCCTTTAGGGCACGATGTCTGAATGTTAGGTCCCAAAGATTTGGTTAAGAGCCCAAAGCTTTGAGTCTAGGGTTGAAAGCCTGCTTTTTACTCTACAAACCCTCCTGTTTAGGGTACAAACCCTCCTTTTTGGTGCACAAGCCCTCACTGTTAGGGTGCAAACACTCACGTTAAGATTCCCAAGCTTCGAGTCCAGGGTTGAAATCCACATCTTTATGCTCCAAACGACCGTCTTTAGGCTTCAAATCCGACTTTTAATTCTGAAATCCCACTTTTTTACGCTCCAAACGCTACATTAAGGGCACAAAGTCTCCATTTTAGGTCACAACGCTTCCTTTTTAGAGTCCGGAACGTTGGTTCCAGGGTTGAAAGCCTCCCTGTTCTGCTTCAAAGCATCATTTAGAAGGTACAAGCCCTCATTTTTAGGGTGCAACGCCTCATTTTTTGGCCGCGAATCCTCCTTTTTAGGGGTCAATACGTCCTTTTTGCTGTAAAATCCCTCACTTTTATGTTCCGGACATCTCTTTTAGGGCAGAAAGCCTTGTTTTGTGGTCCCAAAGCTTCCTCTTCAGAGTTCAAAGCTTTGATTCTGTGGTTGAATTCCTCGTTTTATAATCCAAACCCTCACGTTTATTGTACAAACCCTCATTTTTAGGGCCCAAACGCTCATTTTTATGCTGCAAATCATTTCACTGGAAAATGCCTCCTTTTTATGCTCCAAACGCCTCCTTTAGGGCACGATGTCTGAATGTTAGGTCCCAAAGATTTGGTTAAGAGCCCAAAGCTTTGAGTCTAGGGTTGAAAGCCTGCTTTTTACTCTACAAACCCTCCTGTTTAGGGTACAAACCCTCCTTTTTGGTGCACAAGCCCTCGCTGTTAGGGTGCAAACACTCACGTTAAGATTCCCAAGCTTCGAGTCCAGGGTTGAAATCCACATCTTTATGCTCCAAACGACCGTCTTTAGGCTTCAAATCCGACTTTAAATTCTGAAATCCCACTTTTTTACGCTCCAAACGCTACATTAAGGGCACAAAGTCTCCATTTTAGGTCACAACGCTTCCTTTTTAGAGTCCAGAACGTTGGTTCCAGGGTTGAAAGCCTCCCTGTTCTGCTTCAAAGCGTCATTTAGAAGGTGCAAGCCCTCATTTTTAGGGCGCAACGCCTCATTTTTTGGCCGCGAATCCTCCTTTTTAGGGGTCAATACGTCCTTTTTGCTGTAAAATCCCTCACTTTTATGTTCCGGACATCTCATTTAGGGCACAAAGCCTTGTTTTGTGGTCCCAAAGCTTCCTCTTCAGAGTCCAAAGCTTTGATTCTGTGGTTGAATTCCTCGTTTTATAATCCAAACCCTCACGTTTATTGCACAAACCCTCATTTTTAGGGCCCAAACGCTCATTTTTATGCTGCAAATCATTTCACTGGAAAATGCCTCCTTTTTATGCTCCAAACGTCTCCTTTAGGGCACGATGTCTGAATGTTAGGTCCCAAAGATTTGGTTAAGAGCCCAAAGCTTTGAGTCTAGGGTTGAAAGCCTGCTTTTTACTCTACAAACCCTCCTGTTTAGGGTAAAAACCCTCCTTTTTGGTGCACAAGCCCTCGCTGTTAGGGTGCAAACACTCACGTTAAGATTCCCAAGCTTCGAGTCCAGGGTTGAAATCCACATCTTTATGCTCCAAACGACCGTCTTTAGGCTTCAAATCCGACTTTTAATTCTGAAATCCCACTTTTTTACGCTCCAAACGCTACATTAAGGGCACAAAGTCTCCATTTTAGGTCACAACGCTTCCTTTTTAGAGTCCGGAACGTTGGTTCCAGGGTTGAAAGCCTCCCTGTTCTGCTTCAAAGCGTCATTTAGAAGGTACAAGCCCTCAGTTTTAGGGCGCAACGCCTCATTTTTTGGCCGCGAATCCTCCTTTTTAGGGGTCAATACGTCCTTTTTGCTGTAAAATCCCTCACTTTTATGTTCCGGACATCTCATTTAGGGCAGAAAGCCTTGTTTTGTGGTCCCAAAGCTTCCTCTTCAGAGTCCAAAGCTTTGATTCTGTGTTTGAATTCCTCGTTTTATAATCCAAACCCTCACGTTTATTGCACAAACCCTCATTTTTAGGGCCCAAACGCTCATTTTTATGCTGCAAATCATTTCACTGGAAAATGCCTCCTTTTTATGCTCCAAACGCCTCCTTTAGGGCACGATGTCTGAATGTTAGGTCCCAAAGATTTGGTTAAGAGCCCAAAGCTTTGAGTCTAGGGTTGAAAGCCTGCTTTTTACTCTACAAACCCTCCTGTTTAGGGTACAAACCCTCCTTTTTGGTGCACAAGCCCTCACTGTTAGGGTGCAAACACTCACGTTAAGATTCCCAAGCTTCGAGTCCAGGGTTGAAATCCACATCTTTATGCTCCAAACGACCGTCTTTAGGCTTCAAATCCGACTTTTAATTCTGAAATCCCACTTTTTTACGCTCCAAACGCTACATTAAGGGCACAAAGTCTCCATTTTAGGTCACAACGCTTCCTTTTTAGAGTCCGGAACGTTGGTTCCAGGGTTGAAAGCCTCCCTGTTCTGCTTCAAAGCATCATTTAGAAGGTACAAGCCCTCATTTTTAGGGCGCAACGCCTCATTTTTTGGCCGCGAATCCTCCTTTTTAGGGGTCAATACGTCCTTTTTGCTGTAAAATCCCTCACTTTTATGTTCCAGACATCTCTTTTAGGGCAGAAAGCCTTGTTTTGTGGTCCCAAAGCTTCCTCTTCAGAGTTCAAAGCTTTGATTCTGTGGTTGAATTCCTCGTTTTATAATCCAAACCCTCACGTTTATTGTACAAACCCTCATTTTTAGGGCCCAAACGCTCATTTTTATGCTGCAAATCATTTCACTGGAAAATGCCTCCTTTTTATGCTCCAAACGCCTCCTTTAGGGCACGATGTCTGAATGTTAGGTCCCAAAGATTTGGTTAAGAGCCCAAAGCTTTGAGTCTAGGGTTGAAAGCCTGCTTTTTACTCTACAAACCCTCCTGTTTAGGGTACAAACCCTCCTTTTTGGTGCACAAGCCCTCGCTGTTAGGGTGCAAACACTCACGTTAAGATTCCCAAGCTTCGAGTCCAGGGTTGAAATCCACATCTTTATGCTCCAAACGACCGTCTTTAGGCTTCAAATCCGACTTTAAATTCTGAAATCCCACTTTTTTACGCTCCAAACGCTACATTAAGGGCACAAAGTCTCCATTTTAGGTCACAACGCTTCCTTTTTAGAGTCCAGAACGTTGGTTCCAGGGTTGAAAGCCTCCCTGTTCTGCTTCAAAGCGTCATTTAGAAGGTGCAAGCCCTCATTTTTAGGGCGCAACGCCTCATTTTTTGGCCGCGAATCCTCCTTTTTAGGGGTCAATACGTCCTTTTTGCTGTAAAATCCCTCACTTTTATGTTCCGGACATCTCATTTAGGGCACAAAGCCTTGTTTTGTGGTCCCAAAGCTTCCTCTTCAGAGTCCAAAGCTTTGATTCTGTGGTTGAATTCCTCGTTTTATAATCCAAACCCTCACGTTTATTGCACAAACCCTCATTTTTAGGGCCCAAACGCTCATTTTTATGCTGCAAATCATTTCACTGGAAAATGCCTCCTTTTTATGCTCCAAACGCCTCCTTTAGGGCACGATGTCTGAATGTTAGGTCCCAAAGATTTGGTTAAGAGCCCAAAGCTTTGAGTCTAGGGTTGAAAGCCTGCTTTTTACTCTACAAACCCTCCTGTTTAGGGTACAAACCCTCCTTTTTGGTGCACAAGCCCTCGCTGTTAGGGTGCAAACACTCACGTTAAGATTCCCAAGCTTCGAGTCCAGGGTTGAAATCCACATCTTTATGCTCCAAACGACCGTCTTTAGGCTTCAAATCCGACTTTTAATTCTGAAATCCCACTTTTTTACGCTCCAAACGCTACATTAAGGGCACAAAGTCTCCATTTTAGGTCACAACGCTTCCTTTTTAGAGTCCGGAACGTTGGTTCCAGGGTTGAAAGCCTCCCTGTTCTGCTTCAAAGCGTCATTTAGAAGGTACAAGCCCTCATTTTTAGGGCGCAACGCCTCATTTTTTGGCCGCGAATCCTCCTTTTTAGGGGTCAATACGACCTTTTTGCTGTAAAATCCCTCACTTTTATGTTCCGGACATCTCATTTAGGGCAGAAAGCCTTGTTTTGTGGTCCCAAAGCTTCCTCTTCAGAGTCCAAAGCTTTGATTCTGTGGTTGAATTCCTCGTTTTATAATCCAAACCCTCACGTTTATTGCACAAACCCTCATTTTTAGGGCCCAAACGCTCATTTTTATGCTGCAAATCATTTCACTGGAAAATGCCTCCTTTTTATGCTCCAAACGCCTCCTTTAGGGCACGATGTCTGAATGTTAGGTCCCAAAGATTTGGTTAAGAGCCCAAAGCTTTGAGTCTAGGGTTGAAAGCCTGCTTTTTACTCTACAAACCCTCCTGTTTAGGGTACAAACCCTCCTTTTTGGTGCACAAGCCCTCACTGTTAGGGTGCAAACACTCACGTTAAGATTCCCAAGCTTCGAGTCCAGGGTTGAAATCCACATCTTTATGCTCCAAACGACCGTCTTTAGGCTTCAAATCCGACTTTTAATTCTGAAATCCCACTTTTTTACGCTCCAAACGCTACATTAAGGGCACAAAGTCTCCATTTTAGGTCACAACGCTTCCTTTTTAGAGTCCGGAACGTTGGTTCCAGGGTTGAAAGCCTCCCTGTTCTGCTTCAAAGCGTCATTTAGAAGGTACAAGCCCTCAGTTTTAGGGCGCAACGCCTCATTTTTTGGCCGCGAATCCTCCTTTTTAGGGGTCAATACGTCCTTTTTGCTGTAAAATCCCTCACTTTTATGTTCCGGACATCTCATTTAGGGCAGAAAGCCTTGTTTTGTGGTCCCAAAGCTTCCTCTTCAGAGTCCAAAGCTTTGATTCTGTGTTTGAATTCCTCGTTTTATAATCCAAACCCTCACGTTTATTGCACAAACCCTCATTTTTAGGGCCCAAACGCTCATTTTTATGCTGCAAATCATTTCACTGGAAAATGCCTCCTTTTTATGCTCCAAACGCCTCCTTTAGGGCACGATGTCTGAATGTTAGGTCCCAAAGATTTGGTTAAGAGCCCAAAGCTTTGAGTCTAGGGTTGAAAGCCTGCTTTTTACTCTACAAACCCTCCTGTTTAGGGTACAAACCCTCCTTTTTGGTGCACAAGCCCTCACTGTTAGGGTGCAAACACTCACGTTAAGATTCCCAAGCTTCGAGTCCAGGGTTGAAATCCACATCTTTATGCTCCAAACGACCGTCTTTAGGCTTCAAATCCGACTTTTAATTCTGAAATCCCACTTTTTTACGCTCCAAACGCTACATTAAGGGCACAAAGTCTCCATTTTAGGTCACAACGCTTCCTTTTTAGAGTCCGGAACGTTGGTTCCAGGGTTGAAAGCCTCCCTGTTCTGCTTCAAAGCATCATTTAGAAGGTACAAGCCCTCATTTTTAGGGCGCAACGCCTCATTTTTTGGCCGCGAATCCTCCTTTTTAGGGGTCAATACGTCCTTTTTGCTGTAAAATCCCTCACTTTTATGTTCCAGACATCTCTTTTAGGGCAGAAAGCCTTGTTTTGTGGTCCCAAAGCTTCCTCTTCAGAGTTCAAAGCTTTGATTCTGTGGTTGAATTCCTCGTTTTATAATCCAAACCCTCACGTTTATTGTACAAACCCTCATTTTTAGGGCCCAAACGCTCATTTTTATGCTGCAAATCATTTCACTGGAAAATGCCTCCTTTTTATGCTCCAAACGCCTCCTTTAGGGCACGATGTCTGAATGTTAGGTCCCAAAGATTTGGTTAAGAGCCCAAAGCTTTGAGTCTAGGGTTGAAAGCCTGCTTTTTACTCTACAAACCCTCCTGTTTAGGGTACAAACCCTCCTTTTTGGTGCACAAGCCCTCGCTGTTAGGGTGCAAACACTCACGTTAAGATTCCCAAGCTTCGAGTCCAGGGTTGAAATCCACATCTTTATGCTCCAAACGACCGTCTTTAGGCTTCAAATCCGACTTTTAATTCTGAAATCCCACTTTTTTACGCTCCAAACGCTACATTAAGGGCACAAAGTCTCCATTTTAGGTCACAACGCTTCCTTTTTAGAGTCCAGAACGTTGGTTCCAGGGTTGAAAGCCTCCCTGTTCTGCTTCAAAGCGTCATTTAGAAGGTGCAAGCCCTCATTTTTAGGGCGCAACGCCTCATTTTTTGGCCGCGAATCCTCCTTTTTAGGGGTCAATACGTCCTTTTTGCTGTAAAATCCCTCACTTTTATGTTCCGGACATCTCATTTAGGGCACAAAGCCTCTTTTTGTGGTCCCAAAGCTTCCTCTTCAGAGTCCAAAGCTTTGATTCTGTGGTTGAATTCCTCGTTTTATAATCCAAACCCTCACGTTTATTGTACAAACCCTCATTTTTAGGGCCCAAACGCTCATTTTTATGCTGCAAATCATTTCACTGAAAAATGCCTCCTTTTTATGCTCCAAACGCCTCCTTTAGGGCACGATGTCTGAATGTTAGGTCCCAAAGATTTGGTTAAGAGCCCAAAGCTTTGAGTCTAGGGTTGAAAGCCTGCTTTTTACTCTACAAACCCTCCTGTTTAGGGTAAAAACCCTCCTTTTTGGTGCACAAGCCCTCGCTGTTAGGGTGCAAACACTCACGTTAAGATTCCCAAGCTTCGAGTCCAGGGTTGAAATCCACATCTTTATGCTCCAAACGACCGTCTTTAGGCTTCAAATCCGACTTTAAATTCTGAAATCCCACTTTTTTACGCTCCAAACGCTACATTAAGGGCACAAAGTCTCCATTTTAGGTCACAACGCTTCCTTTTTAGAGTCCAGAACGTTGGTTCCAGGGTTGAAAGCCTCCCTGTTCTGCTTCAAAGCGTCATTTAGAAGGTGCAAGCCCTCATTTTTAGGGCGCAACGCCTCATTTTTTGGCCGCGAATCCTCCTTTTTAGGGGTCAATACGTCCTTTTTGCTGTAAAATCCCTCACTTTTATGTTCCGGACATCTCATTTAGGGCACAAAGCCTTGTTTTGTGGTCCCAAAGCTTCCTCTTCAGAGTCCAAAGCTTTGATTCTGTGGTTGAATTCCTCGTTTTATAATCCAAACCCTCACGTTTATTGCACAAACCCTCATTTTTAGGGCCCAAACGCTCATTTTTATGCTGCAAATCATTTCACTGGAAAATGCCTCTTTTTTATGCTCCAAACGCCTCCTTTAGGGCACGATGTCTGAATGTTAGGTCCCAAAGATTTGGTTAAGAGCCCAAAGCTTTGAGTCTAGGGTTGAAAGCCTGCTTTTTACTCTACAAACCCTCCTGTTTAGGGTACAAACCCTCCTTTTTGGTGCACAAGCCCTCGCTGTTAGGGTGCAAACACTCACGTTAAGATTCCCAAGCTTCGAGTCCAGGGTTGAAATCCACATCTTTATGCTCCAAACGACCGTCTTTAGGCTTCAAATCCGACTTTTAATTCTGAAATCCCACTTTTTTACGCTCCAAACGCTACATTAAGGGCACAAAGTCTCCATTTTAGGTCACAACGCTTCCTTTTTAGAGTCCGGAACGTTGGTTCCAGGGTTGAAAGCCTCCCTGTTCTGCTTCAAAGCGTCATTTAGAAGGTACAAGCCCTCATTTTTAGGGCGCAACGCCTCATTTTTTGGCCGCGAATCCTCCTTTTTAGGGGTCAATACGTCCTTTTTACTGTAAAATCCCTCACTTTTATGTTCCAGACATCTCTTTTAGGGCACAAAGCCTTGTTTTGTGGTCCCAAAGCTTCCTCTTCAGAGTTCAAAGCTTTGATTCTGTGGTTGAATTCCTCGTTTTATAATCCAAACCCTCACGTTTATTGTACAAACCCTCATTTTTAGGGCCCAAACGCTCATTTTTATGCTGCAAATCATTTCACTGGAAAATGCCTCCTTTTTATGCTCCAAACGCCTCCTTTAGGGCACGATGTCTGAATGTTAGGTCCCAAAGATTTGGTTAAGAGCCCAAAGCTTTGAGTCTAGGGTTGAAAGCCTGCTTTTTACTCTACAAACCCTCCTGTTTAGGGTAAAAACCCTCCTTTTTGGTGCACAAGCCCTCGCTGTTAGGGTGCAAACACTCACGTTAAGATTCCCAAGCTTCGAGTCCAGGGTTGAAATCCACATCTTTATGCTCCAAACGACCGTCTTTAGGCTTCAAATCCGACTTTTAATTCTGAAATCCCACTTTTTTACGCTCCAAACGCTACATTAAGGCCACAAAGTCTCCATTTTAGGTCACAACGCTTCCTTTTTAGAGTCCGGAACGTTGGTTCCAGGGTTGAAAGCCTCCCTGTTCTGCTTCAAAGCGTCATTTAGAAGGTACAAGCCCTCATTTTTAGGGCGCAACGCCTCATTTTTTGGCCGCGAATCCTCCTTTTTAGGGGTCAATACGTCCTTTTTACTGTAAAATCCCTCACTTTTATGTTCCAAACATCTCTTTTAGGGCACAAAGCCTTGTTTTGTGGTCCCAAAGCTTCCTCTTCAGAGTTCAAAGCTTTGATTCTGTGGTTGAATTCCTCGTTTTATAATCCAAACCCTCACGTTTATTGTACAAACCCTCATTTTTAGGGCCCAAACGCTCATTTTTATGCTGCAAATCATTTCACTGGAAAATGCCTCCTTTTTATGCTCCAAACGCCTCCTTTAGGGCACGATGTCTGAATGTTAGGTCCCAAAGATTTGGTTAAGAGCCCAAAGCTTTGAGTCTAGGGTTGAAAGCCTGCTTTTTACTCTACAAACCCTCCTGTTTAGGGTACAAACCCTCCTTTTTGGTGCACAAGCCCTCGCTGTTAGGGTGCAAACACTCACGTTAAGATTCCCAAGCTTCGAGTCCAGGGTTGAAATCCACATCTTTATGCTCCAAACGACCGTCTTTAGGCTTCAAATCCGACTTTTAATTCTGAAATCCCACTTTTTTACGCTCCAAACGCTACATTAAGGGCACAAAGTCTCCATTTTAGGTCACAACGCTTCCTTTTTAGAGTCCGGAACGTTGGTTCCAGGGTTGAAAGCCTCCCTGTTCTGCTTCAAAGCATCATTTAGAAGGTACAAGCCCTCATTTTTAGGGCGCAACGCCTCATTTTTTGGCCGCGAATCCTCCTTTTTAGGGGTCAATACGTCCTTTTTGCTGTAAAATCCCTCACTTTTATGTTCCGGACATCTCATTTAGGGCAGAAAGCCTTGTTTTGTGGTCCCAAAGCTTCCTCTTCAGAGTCCAAAGCTTTGATTCTGTGTTTGAATTCCTCGTTTTATAATCCAAACCCTCACGTTTATTGCACAAACCCTCATTTTTAGGGCCCAAACGCTCATTTTTATGCTGCAAATCATTTCACTGGAAAATGCCTCCTTTTTATGCTCCAAACGCCTCCTTTAGGGCACGATGTCTGAATGTTAGGTCCCAAAGATTTGGTTAAGAGCCCAAAGCTTTGAGTCTAGGGTTGAAAGCCTGCTTTTTACTCTACAAACCCTCCTGTTTAGGGTACAAACCCTCCTTTTTGGTGCACAAGCCCTCACTGTTAGGGTGCAAACACTCACGTTAAGATTCCCAAGCTTCGAGTCCAGGGTTGAAATCCACATCTTTATGCTCCAAACGACCGTCTTTAGGCTTCAAATCCGACTTTTAATTCTGAAATCCCACTTTTTTACGCTCCAAACGCTACATTAAGGGCACAAAGTCTCCATTTTAGGTCACAACGCTTCCTTTTTAGAGTCCGGAACGTTGGTTCCAGGGTTGAAAGCCTCCCTGTTCTGCTTCAAAGCATCATTTAGAAGGTACAAGCCCTCATTTTTAGGGTGCAACGCCTCATTTTTTGGCCGCGAATCCTCCTTTTTAGGGGTCAATACGTCCTTTTTGCTGTAAAATCCCTCACTTTTATGTTCCGGACATCTCTTTTAGGGCAGAAAGCCTTGTTTTGTGGTCCCAAAGCTTCCTCTTCAGAGTTCAAAGCTTTGATTCTGTGGTTGAATTCCTCGTTTTATAATCCAAACCCTCACGTTTATTGTACAAACCCTCATTTTTAGGGCCCAAACGCTCATTTTTATGCTGCAAATCATTTCACTGGAAAATGCCTCCTTTTTATGCTCCAAACGCCTCCTTTAGGGCACGATGTCTGAATGTTAGGTCCCAAAGATTTGGTTAAGAGCCCAAAGCTTTGAGTCTAGGGTTGAAAGCCTGCTTTTTACTCTACAAACCCTCCTGTTTAGGGTACAAACCCTCCTTTTTGGTGCACAAGCCCTCGCTGTTAGGGTGCAAACACTCACGTTAAGATTCCCAAGCTTCGAGTCCAGGGTTGAAATCCACATCTTTATGCTCCAAACGACCGTCTTTAGGCTTCAAATCCGACTTTAAATTCTGAAATCCCACTTTTTTACGCTCCAAACGCTACATTAAGGGCACAAAGTCTCCATTTTAGGTCACAACGCTTCCTTTTTAGAGTCCAGAACGTTGGTTCCAGGGTTGAAAGCCTCCCTGTTCTGCTTCAAAGCGTCATTTAGAAGGTGCAAGCCCTCATTTTTAGGGCGCAACGCCTCATTTTTTGGCCGCGAATCCTCCTTTTTAGGGGTCAATACGTCCTTTTTGCTGTAAAATCCCTCACTTTTATGTTCCGGACATCTCATTTAGGGCACAAAGCCTTGTTTTGTGGTCCCAAAGCTTCCTCTTCAGAGTCCAAAGCTTTGATTCTGTGGTTGAATTCCTCGTTTTATAATCCAAACCCTCACGTTTATTGCACAAACCCTCATTTTTAGGGCCCAAACGCTCATTTTTATGCTGCAAATCATTTCACTGGAAAATGCCTCCTTTTTATGCTCCAAACGCCTCCTTTAGGGCACGATGTCTGAATGTTAGGTCCCAAAGATTTGGTTAAGAGCCCAAAGCTTTGAGTCTAGGGTTGAAAGCCTGCTTTTTACTCTACAAACCCTCCTGTTTAGGGTAAAAACCCTCCTTTTTGGTGCACAAGCCCTCGCTGTTAGGGTGCAAACACTCACGTTAAGATTCCCAAGCTTCGAGTCCAGGGTTGAAATCCACATCTTTATGCTCCAAACGACCGTCTTTAGGCTTCAAATCCGACTTTTAATTCTGAAATCCCACTTTTTTACGCTCCAAACGCTACATTAAGGGCACAAAGTCTCCATTTTAGGTCACAACGCTTCCTTTTTAGAGTCCGGAACGTTGGTTCCAGGGTTGAAAGCCTCCCTGTTCTGCTTCAAAGCGTCATTTAGAAGGTACAAGCCCTCAGTTTTAGGGCGCAACGCCTCATTTTTTGGCCGCGAATCCTCCTTTTTAGGGGTCAATACGTCCTTTTTGCTGTAAAATCCCTCACTTTTATGTTCCGGACATCTCATTTAGGGCAGAAAGCCTTGTTTTGTGGTCCCAAAGCTTCCTCTTCAGAGTCCAAAGCTTTGATTCTGTGTTTGAATTCCTCGTTTTATAATCCAAACCCTCACGTTTATTGCACAAACCCTCATTTTTAGGGCCCAAACGCTCATTTTTATGCTGCAAATCATTTCACTGGAAAATGCCTCCTTTTTATGCTCCAAACGCCTCCTTTAGGGCACGATGTCTGAATGTTAGGTCCCAAAGATTTGGTTAAGAGCCCAAAGCTTTGAGTCTAGGGTTGAAAGCCTGCTTTTTACTCTACAAACCCTCCTGTTTAGGGTACAAACCCTCCTTTTTGGTGCACAAGCCCTCACTGTTAGGGTGCAAACACTCACGTTAAGATTCCCAAGCTTCGAGTCCAGGGTTGAAATCCACATCTTTATGCTCCAAACGACCGTCTTTAGGCTTCAAATCCGACTTTTAATTCTGAAATCCCACTTTTTTACGCTCCAAACGCTACATTAAGGGCACAAAGTCTCCATTTTAGGTCACAACGCTTCCTTTTTAGAGTCCGGAACGTTGGTTCCAGGGTTGAAAGCCTCCCTGTTCTGCTTCAAAGCATCATTTAGAAGGTACAAGCCCTCATTTTTAGGGCGCAACGCCTCATTTTTTGGCCGCGAATCCTCCTTTTTAGGGGTCAATACGTCCTTTTTGCTGTAAAATCCCTCACTTTTATGTTCCAGACATCTCTTTTAGGGCAGAAAGCCTTGTTTTGTGGTCCCAAAGCTTCCTCTTCAGAGTTCAAAGCTTTGATTCTGTGGTTGAATTCCTCGTTTTATAATCCAAACCCTCACGTTTATTGTACAAACCCTCATTTTTAGGGCCCAAACGCTCATTTTTATGCTGCAAATCATTTCACTGGAAAATGCCTCCTTTTTATGCTCCAAACGCCTCCTTTAGGGCACGATGTCTGAATGTTAGGTCCCAAAGATTTGGTTAAGAGCCCAAAGCTTTGAGTCTAGGGTTGAAAGCCTGCTTTTTACTCTACAAACCCTCCTGTTTAGGGTACAAACCCTCCTTTTTGGTGCACAAGCCCTCGCTGTTAGGGTGCAAACACTCACGTTAAGATTCCCAAGCTTCGAGTCCAGGGTTGAAATCCACATCTTTATGCTCCAAACGACCGTCTTTAGGCTTCAAATCCGACTTTAAATTCTGAAATCCCACTTTTTTACGCTCCAAACGCTACATTAAGGGCACAAAGTCTCCATTTTAGGTCACAACGCTTCCTTTTTAGAGTCCAGAACGTTGGTTCCAGGGTTGAAAGCCTCCCTGTTCTGCTTCAAAGCGTCATTTAGAAGGTGCAAGCCCTCATTTTTAGGGCGCAACGCCTCATTTTTTGGCCGCGAATCCTCCTTTTTAGGGGTCAATACGTCCTTTTTGCTGTAAAATCCCTCACTTTTATGTTCCGGACATCTCATTTAGGGCACAAAGCCTTGTTTTGTGGTCCCAAAGCTTCCTCTTCAGAGTCCAAAGCTTTGATTCTGTGGTTGAATTCCTCGTTTTATAATCCAAACCCTCACGTTTATTGCACAAACCCTCATTTTTAGGGCCCAAACGCTCATTTTTATGCTGCAAATCATTTCACTGGAAAATGCCTCCTTTTTATGCTCCAAACGCCTCCTTTAGGGCACGATGTCTGAATGTTAGGTCCCAAAGATTTGGTTAAGAGCCCAAAGCTTTGAGTCTAGGGTTGAAAGCCTGCTTTTTACTCTACAAACCCTCCTGTTTAGGGTACAAACCCTCCTTTTTGGTGCACAAGCCCTCGCTGTTAGGGTGCAAACACTCACGTTAAGATTCCCAAGCTTCGAGTCCAGGGTTGAAATCCACATCTTTATGCTCCAAACGACCGTCTTTAGGCTTCAAATCCGACTTTTAATTCTGAAATCCCACTTTTTTACGCTCCAAACGCTACATTAAGGGCACAAAGTCTCCATTTTAGGTCACAACGCTTCCTTTTTAGAGTCCGGAACGTTGGTTCCAGGGTTGAAAGCCTCCCTGTTCTGCTTCAAAGCGTCATTTAGAAGGTACAAGCCCTCATTTTTAGGGCGCAACGCCTCATTTTTTGGCCGCGAATCCTCCTTTTTAGGGGTCAATACGACCTTTTTGCTGTAAAATCCCTCACTTTTATGTTCCGGACATCTCATTTAGGGCAGAAAGCCTTGTTTTGTGGTCCCAAAGCTTCCTCTTCAGAGTCCAAAGCTTTGATTCTGTGGTTGAATTCCTCGTTTTATAATCCAAACCCTCACGTTTATTGCACAAACCCTCATTTTTAGGGCCCAAACGCTCATTTTTATGCTGCAAATCATTTCACTGGAAAATGCCTCCTTTTTATGCTCCAAACGCCTCCTTTAGGGCACGATGTCTGAATGTTAGGTCCCAAAGATTTGGTTAAGAGCCCAAAGCTTTGAGTCTAGGGTTGAAAGCCTGCTTTTTACTCTACAAACCCTCCTGTTTAGGGTACAAACCCTCCTTTTTGGTGCACAAGCCCTCACTGTTAGGGTGCAAACACTCACGTTAAGATTCCCAAGCTTCGAGTCCAGGGTTGAAATCCACATCTTTATGCTCCAAACGACCGTCTTTAGGCTTCAAATCCGACTTTTAATTCTGAAATCCCACTTTTTTACGCTCCAAACGCTACATTAAGGGCACAAAGTCTCCATTTTAGGTCACAACGCTTCCTTTTTAGAGTCCGGAACGTTGGTTCCAGGGTTGAAAGCCTCCCTGTTCTGCTTCAAAGCGTCATTTAGAAGGTACAAGCCCTCAGTTTTAGGGCGCAACGCCTCATTTTTTGGCCGCGAATCCTCCTTTTTAGGGGTCAATACGTCCTTTTTGCTGTAAAATCCCTCACTTTTATGTTCCGGACATCTCATTTAGGGCAGAAAGCCTTGTTTTGTGGTCCCAAAGCTTCCTCTTCAGAGTCCAAAGCTTTGATTCTGTGTTTGAATTCCTCGTTTTATAATCCAAACCCTCACGTTTATTGCACAAACCCTCATTTTTAGGGCCCAAACGCTCATTTTTATGCTGCAAATCATTTCACTGGAAAATGCCTCCTTTTTATGCTCCAAACGCCTCCTTTAGGGCACGATGTCTGAATGTTAGGTCCCAAAGATTTGGTTAAGAGCCCAAAGCTTTGAGTCTAGGGTTGAAAGCCTGCTTTTTACTCTACAAACCCTCCTGTTTAGGGTACAAACCCTCCTTTTTGGTGCACAAGCCCTCACTGTTAGGGTGCAAACACTCACGTTAAGATTCCCAAGCTTCGAGTCCAGGGTTGAAATCCACATCTTTATGCTCCAAACGACCGTCTTTAGGCTTCAAATCCGACTTTTAATTCTGAAATCCCACTTTTTTACGCTCCAAACGCTACATTAAGGGCACAAAGTCTCCATTTTAGGTCACAACGCTTCCTTTTTAGAGTCCGGAACGTTGGTTCCAGGGTTGAAAGCCTCCCTGTTCTGCTTCAAAGCATCATTTAGAAGGTACAAGCCCTCATTTTTAGGGCGCAACGCCTCATTTTTTGGCCGCGAATCCTCCTTTTTAGGGGTCAATATGTCCTTTTTGCTGTAAAATCCCTCACTTTTATGTTCCAGACATCTCTTTTAGGGCAGAAAGCCTTGTTTTGTGGTCCCAAAGCTTCCTCTTCAGAGTTCAAAGCTTTGATTCTGTGGTTGAATTCCTCGTTTTATAATCCAAACCCTCACGTTTATTGTACAAACCCTCATTTTTAGGGCCCAAACGCTCATTTTTATGCTGCAAATCATTTCACTGGAAAATGCCTCCTTTTTATGCTCCAAACGCCTCCTTTAGGGCACGATGTCTGAATGTTAGGTCCCAAAGATTTGGTTAAGAGCCCAAAGCTTTGAGTCTAGGGTTGAAAGCCTGCTTTTTACTCTACAAACCCTCCTGTTTAGGGTACAAACCCTCCTTTTTGGTGCACAAGCCCTCGCTGTTAGGGTGCAAACACTCACGTTAAGATTCCCAAGCTTCGAGTCCAGGGTTGAAATCCACATCTTTATGCTCCAAACGACCGTCTTTAGGCTTCAAATCCGACTTTTAATTCTGAAATCCCACTTTTTTACGCTCCAAACGCTACATTAAGGGCACAAAGTCTCCATTTTAGGTCACAACGCTTCCTTTTTAGAGTCCAGAACGTTGGTTCCAGGGTTGAAAGCCTCCCTGTTCTGCTTCAAAGCGTCATTTAGAAGGTGCAAGCCCTCATTTTTAGGGCGCAACGCCTCATTTTTTGGCCGCGAATCCTCCTTTTTAGGGGTCAATACGTCCTTTTTGCTGTAAAATCCCTCACTTTTATGTTCCGGACATCTCATTTAGGGCACAAAGCCTCTTTTTGTGGTCCCAAAGCTTCCTCTTCAGAGTCCAAAGCTTTGATTCTGTGGTTGAATTCCTCGTTTTATAATCCAAACCCTCACGTTTATTGTACAAACCCTCATTTTTAGGGCCCAAACGCTCATTTTTATGCTGCAAATCATTTCACTGAAAAATGCCTCCTTTTTATGCTCCAAACGCCTCCTTTAGGGCACGATGTCTGAATGTTAGGTCCCAAAGATTTGGTTAAGAGCCCAAAGCTTTGAGTCTAGGGTTGAAAGCCTGCTTTTTACTCTACAAACCCTCCTGTTTAGGGTAAAAACCCTCCTTTTTGGTGCACAAGCCCTCGCTGTTAGGGTGCAAACACTCACGTTAAGATTCCCAAGCTTCGAGTCCAGGGTTGAAATCCACATCTTTATGCTCCAAACGACCGTCTTTAGGCTTCAAATCCGACTTTAAATTCTGAAATCCCACTTTTTTACGCTCCAAACGCTACATTAAGGGCACAAAGTCTCCATTTTAGGTCACAACGCTTCCTTTTTAGAGTCCAGAACGTTGGTTCCAGGGTTGAAAGCCTCCCTGTTCTGCTTCAAAGCGTCATTTAGAAGGTGCAAGCCCTCATTTTTAGGGCGCAACGCCTCATTTTTTGGCCGCGAATCCTCCTTTTTAGGGGTCAATACGTCCTTTTTGCTGTAAAATCCCTCACTTTTATGTTCCGGACATCTCATTTAGGGCACAAAGCCTTGTTTTGTGGTCCCAAAGCTTCCTCTTCAGAGTCCAAAGCTTTGATTCTGTGGTTGAATTCCTCGTTTTATAATCCAAACCCTCACGTTTATTGCACAAACCCTCATTTTTAGGGCCCAAACGCTCATTTTTATGCTGCAAATCATTTCACTGGAAAATGCCTCCTTTTTATGCTCCAAACGCCTCCTTTAGGGCACGATGTCTGAATGTTAGGTCCCAAAGATTTGGTTAAGAGCCCAAAGCTTTGAGTCTAGGGTTGAAAGCCTGCTTTTTACTCTACAAACCCTCCTGTTTAGGGTACAAACCCTCCTTTTTGGTGCACAAGCCCTCGCTGTTAGGGTGCAAACACTCACGTTAAGATTCCCAAGCTTCGAGTCCAGGGTTGAAATCCACATCTTTATGCTCCAAACGACCGTCTTTAGGCTTCAAATCCGACTTTTAATTCTGAAATCCCACTTTTTTACGCTCCAAACGCTACATTAAGGGCACAAAGTCTCCATTTTAGGTCACAACGCTTCCTTTTTAGAGTCCGGAACGTTGGTTCCAGGGTTGAAAGCCTCCCTGTTCTGCTTCAAAGCGTCATTTAGAAGGTACAAGCCCTCATTTTTAGGGCGCAACGCCTCATTTTTTGGCCGCGAATCCTCCTTTTTAGGGGTCAATACGTCCTTTTTGCTGTAAAATCCCTCACTTTTATGTTCCAGACATCTCTTTTAGGGCAGAAAGCCTTGTTTTGTGGTCCCAAAGCTTCCTCTTCAGAGTTCAAAGCTTTGATTCTGTGTTTGAATTCCTCGTTTTATAATCCAAACCCTCACGTTTATTGTACAAACCCTCATTTTTAGGGCCCAAACGCTCATTTTTATGCTGCAAATCATTTCACTGGAAAATGCCTCCTTTTTATGCTCCAAACGCCTCCTTTAGGGCACGATGTCTGAATGTTAGGTCCCAAAGATTTGGTTAAGAGCCCAAAGCTTTGAGTCTAGGGTTGAAAGCCTGCTTTTTACTCTACAAACCCTCCTGTTTAGGGTACAAACCCTCCTTTTTGGTGCACAAGCCCTCACTGTTAGGGTGCAAACACTCACGTTAAGATTCCCAAGCTTCGAGTCCAGGGTTGAAATCCACATCTTTATGCTCCAAACGACCGTCTTTAGGCTTCAAATCCGACTTTTAATTCTGAAATCCCACTTTTTTACGCTCCAAACGCTACATTAAGGGCACAAAGTCTCCATTTTAGGTCACAACGCTTCCTTTTTAGAGTCCAGAACGTTGGTTCCAGGGTTGAAAGCCTCCCTGTTCTGCTTCAAAGCGTCATTTAGAAGGTGCAAGCCCTCATTTTTAGGGCGCAACGCCTCATTTTTTGGCCGCGAATCCTCCTTTTTAGGGGTCAATACGTCCTTTTTGCTGTAAAATCCCTCACTTTTATGTTCCGGACATCTCATTTAGGGCACAAAGCCTTGTTTTGTGGTCCCAAAGCTTCCTCTTCAGAGTCCAAAGCTTTGATTCTGTGGTTGAATTCCTCGTTTTATAATCCAAACCCTCACGTTTATTGTACAAACCCTCATTTTTAGGGCCCAAACGCTCATTTTTATGCTGCAAATCATTTCACTGAAAAATGCCTCCTTTTTATGCTCCAAACGCCTCCTTTAGGGCACGATGTCTGAATGTTAGGTCCCAAAGATTTGGTTAAGAGCCCAAAGCTTTGAGTCTAGGGTTGAAAGCCTGCTTTTTACTCTACAAACCCTCCTGTTTAGGGTAAAAACCCTCCTTTTTGGTGCACAAGCCCTCGCTGTTAGGGTGCAAACACTCACGTTAAGATTCCCAAGCTTCGAGTCCAGGGTTGAAATCCACATCTTTATGCTCCAAACGACCGTCTTTAGGCTTCAAATCCGACTTTTAATTCTGAAATCCCACTTTTTTATGCTCCAAACGCTACATTAAGGGCACAAAGTCTCCATTTTAGGTCACAACGCTTCCTTTTTAGAGTCCGGAACGTTGGTTCCAGGGTTGAAAGCCTCCCTGTTCTGCTTCAAAGCGTCATTTAGAAGGTACAAGCCCTCATTTTTAGGGCGCAACGCCTCATTTTTTGGCCGCGAATCCTCCTTTTTAGGGGTCAATACGACCTTTTTGCTGTAAAATCCCTCACTTTTATGTTCCGGACATCTCATTTAGGGCAGAAAGCCTTGTTTTGTGGTCCCAAAGCTTCCTCTTCAGAGTCCAAAGCTTTGATTCTGTGGTTGAATTCCTCGTTTTATAATCCAAACCCTCACGTTTATTGCACAAACCCTCATTTTTAGGGCCCAAACGCTCATTTTTATGCTGCAAATCATTTCACTGGAAAATGCCTCCTTTTTATGCTCCAAACGCCTCCTTTAGGGCACGATGTCTGAATGTTAGGTCCCAAAGATTTGGTTAAGAGCCCAAAGCTTTGAGTCTAGGGTTGAAAGCCTGCTTTTTACTCTACAAACCCTCCTGTTTAGGGTACAAACCCTCCTTTTTGGTGCACAAGCCCTCGCTGTTAGGGTGCAAACACTCACGTTAAGATTCCCAAGCTTCGAGTCCAGGGTTGAAATCCACATCTTTATGCTCCAAACGACCGTCTTTAGGCTTCAAATCCGACTTTTAATTCTGAAATCCCACTTTTTTACGCTCCAAACGCTACATTAAGGGCACAAAGTCTCCATTTTAGGTCACAACGCTTCCTTTTTAGAGTCCGGAACGTTGGTTCCAGGGTTGAAAGCCTCCCTGTTCTGCTTCAAAGCGTCATTTAGAAGGTACAAGCCCTCATTTTTAGGGCGCAACGCCTCATTTTTTGGCCGCGAATCCTCCTTTTTAGGGGTCAATACGTCCTTTTTGCTGTAAAATCCCTCACTTTTATGTTCCAGACATCTCTTTTAGGGCAGAAAGCCTTGTTTTGTGGTCCCAAAGCTTCCTCTTCAGAGTTCAAAGCTTTGATTCTGTGTTTGAATTCCTCGTTTTATAATCCAAACCCTCACGTTTATTGTACAAACCCTCATTTTTAGGGCCCAAACGCTCATTTTTATGCTGCAAATCATTTCACTGGAAAATGCCTCCTTTTTATGCTCCAAACGCCTCCTTTAGGGCACGATGTCTGAATGTTAGGTCCCAAAGATTTGGTTAAGAGCCCAAAGCTTTGAGTCTAGGGTTGAAAGCCTGCTTTTTACTCTACAAACCCTCCTGTTTAGGGTACAAACCCTCCTTTTTGGTGCACAAGCCCTCACTGTTAGGGTGCAAACACTCACGTTAAGATTCCCAAGCTTCGAGTCCAGGGTTGAAATCCACATCTTTATGCTCCAAACGACCGTCTTTAGGCTTCAAATCCGACTTTTAATTCTGAAATCCCACTTTTTTACGCTCCAAACGCTACATTAAGGGCACAAAGTCTCCATTTTAGGTCACAACGCTTCCTTTTTAGAGTCCAGAACGTTGGTTCCAGGGTTGAAAGCCTCCCTGTTCTGCTTCAAAGCGTCATTTAGAAGGTGCAAGCCCTCATTTTTAGGGCGCAACGCCTCATTTTTTGGCCGCGAATCCTCCTTTTTAGGGGTCAATACGTCCTTTTTGCTGTAAAATCCCTCACTTTTATGTTCCGGACATCTCATTTAGGGCACAAAGCCTTGTTTTGTGGTCCCAAAGCTTCCTCTTCAGAGTCCAAAGCTTTGATTCTGTGGTTGAATTCCTCGTTTTATAATCCAAACCCTCACGTTTATTGTACAAACCCTCATTTTTAGGGCCCAAACGCTCATTTTTATGCTGCAAATCATTTCACTGAAAAATGCCTCCTTTTTATGCTCCAAACGCCTCCTTTAGGGCACGATGTCTGAATGTTAGGTCCCAAAGATTTGGTTAAGAGCCCAAAGCTTTGAGTCTAGGGTTGAAAGCCTGCTTTTTACTCTACAAACCCTCCTGTTTAGGGTACAAACCCTCCTTTTTGGTGCACAAGCCCTCGCTGTTAGGGTGCAAACACTCACGTTAAGATTCCCAAGCTTCGAGTCCAGGGTTGAAATCCACATCTTTATGCTCCAAACGACCGTCTTTAGGCTTCAAATCCGACTTTTAATTCTGAAATCCCACTTTTTTACGCTCCAAACGCTACATTAAGGGCACAAAGTCTCCATTTTAGGTCACAACGCTTCCTTTTTAGAGTCCGGAACGTTGGTTCCAGGGTTGAAAGCCTCCCTGTTCTGCTTCAAAGCGTCATTTAGAAGGTACAAGCCCTCATTTTTAGGGCGCAACGCCTCATTTTTTGGCCGCGAATCCTCCTTTTTAGGGGTCAATACGACCTTTTTGCTGTAAAATCCCTCACTTTTATGTTCCGGACATCTCATTTAGGGCAGAAAGCCTTGTTTTGTGGTCCCAAAGCTTCCTCTTCAGAGTCCAAAGCTTTGATTCTGTGGTTGAATTCCTCGTTTTATAATCCAAACCCTCACGTTTATTGCACAAACCCTCATTTTTAGGGCCCAAACGCTCATTTTTATGCTGCAAATCATTTCACTGGAAAATGCCTCCTTTTTATGCTCCAAACGCCTCCTTTAGGGCACGATGTCTGAATGTTAGGTCCCAAAGATTTGGTTAAGAGCCCAAAGCTTTGAGTCTAGGGTTGAAAGCCTGCTTTTTACTCTACAAACCCTCCTGTTTAGGGTACAAACCCTCCTTTTTGGTGCACAAGCCCTCGCTGTTAGGGTGCAAACACTCACGTTAAGATTCCCAAGCTTCGAGTCCAGGGTTGAAATCCACATCTTTATGCTCCAAACGACCGTCTTTAGGCTTCAAATCCGACTTTTAATTCTGAAATCCCACTTTTTTACGCTCCAAACGCTACATTAAGGGCACAAAGTCTCCATTTTAGGTCACAACGCTTCCTTTTTAGAGTCCGGAACGTTGGTTCCAGGGTTGAAAGCCTCCCTGTTCTGCTTCAAAGCGTCATTTAGAAGGTACAAGCCCTCATTTTTAGGGCGCAACGCCTCATTTTTTGGCCGCGAATCCTCCTTTTTAGGGGTCAATACGTCCTTTTTGCTGTAAAATCCCTCACTTTTATGTTCCAGACATCTCTTTTAGGGCAGAAAGCCTTGTTTTGTGGTCCCAAAGCTTCCTCTTCAGAGTTCAAAGCTTTGATTCTGTGTTTGAATTCCTCGTTTTATAATCCAAACCCTCACGTTTATTGTACAAACCCTCATTTTTAGGGCCCAAACGCTCATTTTTATGCTGCAAATCATTTCACTGGAAAATGCCTCCTTTTTATGCTCCAAACGCCTCCTTTAGGGCACGATGTCTGAATGTTAGGTCCCAAAGATTTGGTTAAGAGCCCAAAGCTTTGAGTCTAGGGTTGAAAGCCTGCTTTTTACTCTACAAACCCTCCTGTTTAGGGTACAAACCCTCCTTTTTGGTGCACAAGCCCTCACTGTTAGGGTGCAAACACTCACGTTAAGATTCCCAAGCTTCGAGTCCAGGGTTGAAATCCACATCTTTATGCTCCAAACGACCGTCTTTAGGCTTCAAATCCGACTTTTAATTCTGAAATCCCACTTTTTTACGCTCCAAACGCTACATTAAGGGCACAAAGTCTCCATTTTAGGTCACAACGCTTCCTTTTTAGAGTCCAGAACGTTGGTTCCAGGGTTGAAAGCCTCCCTGTTCTGCTTCAAAGCGTCATTTAGAAGGTGCAAGCCCTCATTTTTAGGGCGCAACGCCTCATTTTTTGGCCGCGAATCCTCCTTTTTAGGGGTCAATACGTCCTTTTTGCTGTAAAATCCCTCACTTTTATGTTCCGGACATCTCATTTAGGGCACAAAGCCTTGTTTTGTGGTCCCAAAGCTTCCTCTTCAGAGTCCAAAGCTTTGATTCTGTGGTTGAATTCCTCGTTTTATAATCCAAACCCTCACGTTTATTGTACAAACCCTCATTTTTAGGGCCCAAACGCTCATTTTTATGCTGCAAATCATTTCACTGAAAAATGCCTCCTTTTTATGCTCCAAACGCCTCCTTTAGGGCACGATGTCTGAATGTTAGGTCCCAAAGATTTGGTTAAGAGCCCAAAGCTTTGAGTCTAGGGTTGAAAGCCTGCTTTTTACTCTACAAACCCTCCTGTTTAGGGTAAAAACCCTCCTTTTTGGTGCACAAGCCCTCGCTGTTAGGGTGCAAACACTCACGTTAAGATTCCCAAGCTTCGAGTCCAGGGTTGAAATCCACATCTTTATGCTCCAAACGACCGTCTTTAGGCTTCAAATCCGACTTTTAATTCTGAAATCCCACTTTTTTATGCTCCAAACGCTACATTAAGGGCACAAAGTCTCCATTTTAGGTCACAACGCTTCCTTTTTAGAGTCCGGAACGTTGGTTCCAGGGTTGAAAGCCTCCCTGTTCTGCTTCAAAGCGTCATTTAGAAGGTACAAGCCCTCATTTTTAGGGCGCAACGCCTCATTTTTTGGCCGCGAATCCTCCTTTTTAGGGGTCAATACGACCTTTTTGCTGTAAAATCCCTCACTTTTATGTTCCGGACATCTCATTTAGGGCAGAAAGCCTTGTTTTGTGGTCCCAAAGCTTCCTCTTCAGAGTCCAAAGCTTTGATTCTGTGGTTGAATTCCTCGTTTTATAATCCAAACCCTCACGTTTATTGCACAAACCCTCATTTTTAGGGCCCAAACGCTCATTTTTATGCTGCAAATCATTTCACTGGAAAATGCCTCCTTTTTATGCTCCAAACGCCTCCTTTAGGGCACGATGTCTGAATGTTAGGTCCCAAAGATTTGGTTAAGAGCCCAAAGCTTGGAGTCTAGGGTTGAAAGCCTGCTTTTTACTCTACAAACCCTCCTGTTTAGGGTAAAAACCCTCCTTTTTGGTGCACAAGCCCTCGCTGTTAGGGTGCAAACACTCACGTTAAGATTCCCAAGCTTCGAGTCCAGGGTTGAAATCCACATCTTTATGCTCCAAACGACCGTCTTTAGGCTTCAAATCCGACTTTTAATTCTGAAATCCCACTTTTTTACGCTCCAAACGCTACATTAAGGGCACAAAGTCTCCATTTTAGGTCACAACGCTTCCTTTTTAGAGTCCGGAACGTTGGTTCCAGGGTTGAAAGCCTCCCTGTTCTGCTTCAAAGCGTCATTTAGAAGGTACAAGCCCTCATTTTTAGGGCGCAACGCCTCATTTTTTGGCCGCGAATCCTCCTTTTTAGGGGTCAATACGTCCTTTTTGCTGTAAAATCCCTCACTTCTATGTTCCGGACATCTCATTTAGGGCACAAAGCCTTGTTTTGTGGTCCCAAAGCTTCCTCTTCAGAGTCCAAAGCTTTGATTCTGTGGTTGAATTCCTCGTTTTATAATCCAAACCCTCACGTTTATTGCACAAACCCTCATTTTTAGGGCCCAAACGCTCATTTTTATGCTGTAAATCATTTCACTGGAAAATGCCTCCTTTTTATGCTCCAAACGCCTCCTTTAGGGCACGATGTCTGAATGTTAGGTCCCAAAGATTTGGTTAAGAGCCCAAAGCTTTGAGTCTAGGGTTGAAAGCCTGCTTTTTACTCTACAAACCCTCCTGTTTAGGGTACAAACCCTCCTTTTTGGTGCACAAGCCCTCGCTGTTAGGGTGCAAACACTCACGTTAAGATTCCCAAGCTTCGAGTCCAGGGTTGAAATCCACATCTTTATGCTCCAAACGACCGTCTTTAGGCTTCAAATCCGACTTTTAATTCTGAAATCCCACTTTTTTACGCTCCAAACGCTACATTAAGGGCACAAAGTCTCCATTTTAGGTCACAACGCTTCCTTTTTAGAGTCCGGAACGTTGGTTCCAGGGTTGAAAGCCTCCCTGTTCTGCTTCAAAGCGTCATTTAGAAGGTACAAGCCCTCATTTTTAGGGCGCAACGCCTCATTTTTTGGCCGCGAATCCTCCTTTTTAGGGGTCAATACGTCCTTTTTGCTGTAAAATCCCTCACTTTTATGTTCCAGACATCTCTTTTAGGGCACAAAGCCTTGTTTTGTGGTCCCAAAGCTTCCTCTTCAGAGTCCAAAGCTTTGATTCTGTGGTTGAATTCCTCGTTTTATAATCCAAACCCTCACGTTTATTGCACAAACCCTCATTTTTAGGGCCCAAACGCTCATTTTTATGCTGCAAATCATTTCACTGGAAAATGCCTCCTTTTTATGCTCCAAACGCCTCCTTTAGGGCACGATGTCTGAATGTTAGGTCCCAAAGATTTGGTTAAGAGCCCAAAGCTTTGAGTCTAGGGTTGAAAGCCTGCTTTTTACTCTACAAACCCTCCTGTTTAGGGTACAAACCCTCCTTTTTGGTGCACAAGCCCTCACTGTTAGGGTGCAAACACTCACGTTAAGATTCCCAAGCTTCGAGTCCAGGGTTGAAATCCACATCTTTATGCTCCAAACGACCGTCTTTAGGCTTCAAATCCGACTTTTAATTCTGAAATCCCACTTTTTTACGCTCCAAACGCTACATTAAGGGCACAAAGTCTCCATTTTAGGTCACAACGCTTCCTTTTTAGAGTCCGGAACGTTGGTTCCAGGGTTGAAAGCCTCCCTGTTCTGCTTCAAAGCATCATTTAGAAGGTACAAGCCCTCATTTTTAGGGCGCAACGCCTCATTTTTTGGCCGCGAATCCTCCTTTTTAGGGGTCAATACGTCCTTTTTGCTGTAAAATCCCTCACTTTTATGTTCCGGACATCTCATTTAGGGCACAAAGCCTTGTTTTGTGGTCCCAAAGCTTCCTCTTCAGAGTCCAAAGCTTTGATTCTGTGGTTGAATTCCTCGTTTTATAATCCAAATCCTCACGTTTATTGTACAAACCCTCATTTTTAGGGCCCAAACGCTCATTTTTATGCTGCAAATCATTTCACTGGAAAATGCCTCCTTTTTATGCTCCAAACGCCTCCTTTAGGGCACGATGTCTGAATGTTAGGTCCCAAAGATTTGGTTAAGAGCCCAAAGCTTTGAGTCTAGGGTTGAAAGCCTGCTTTTTACTCTACAAACCCTGCTGTTTAGGGTACAAACCCTCCTTTTTGGTGCACAAGCCCTCGCTGTTAGGGTGCAAACACTCACGTTAAGATTCCCAAGCTTCGAGTCCAGGGTTGAAATCCACATCTTTATGCTCCAAACGACCGTCTTTAGGCTTCAAATCCGACTTTAAATTCTGAAATCCCACTTTTTTACGCTCCAAACGCTACATTAAGGGCACAAAGTCTCCATTTTAGGTCACAACGCTTCCTTTTTAGAGTCCGGAACGTTGGTTCCAGGGTTGAAAGCCTCCCTGTTCTGCTTCAAAGCGTCATTTAGAAGGTGCAAGCCCTCATTTTTAGGGCGCAACGCCTCATTTTTTGGCCGCGAATCCTCCTTTTTAGGGGTCAATACGTCCTTTTTGCTGTAAAATCCCTCACTTTTATGTTCCGGACATCTCATTTAGGGCAGAAAGCCTTGTTTTGTGGTCCCAAAGCTTCCTCTTCAGAGTCCAAAGCTTTGATTCTGTGGTTGAATTCCTCGTTTTATAATCCAAACCCTCACGTTTATTGTACAAACCCTCATTTTTAGGGCCCAAACGCTCATTTTTATGCTGCAAATCATTTCACTGGAAAATGCCTCCTTTTTATGCTCCAAACGCCTCCTTTAGGGCATGATGTCTGAATGTTAGGTCCCAAAGATTTGGTTAAGAGCCCAAAGCTTTGAGTCTAGGGTTGAAAGCCTGCTTTTTACTCTACAAACCCTCCTGTTTAGGGTAAAACCCCTCCTTTTTGGTGCACAAGCCCTCGCTGTTAGGGTGCAAACACTCACGTTAAGATTCCCAAGCTTCGAGTCCAGGGTTGAAATCCACATCTTTATGCTCCAAACGACCGTCTTTAGGCTTCAAATCCGACTTTTAATTCTGAAATCCCACTTTTTTACGCTCCAAACGCTACATTAAGGGCACAAAGTCTCCATTTTAGGTCACAACGCTTCCTTTTTAGAGTCCGGAACGTTGGTTCCAGGGTTGAAAGCCTCCCTGTTCTGCTTCAAAGCGTCATTTAGAAGGTACAAGCCCTCATTTTTAGGGCGCAACGCCTCATTTTTTGGCCGCGAATCCTCCTTTTTAGGGGTCAATACGTCCTTTTTACTGTAAAATCCCTCACTTTTATGTTCCAGACATCTCTTTTAGGGCACAAAGCCTTGTTTTGTGGTCCCAAAGCTTCCTCTTCAGAGTCCAAAGCTTTGATTCTGTGGTTGAATTCCTCGTTTTATAATCCAAACCCTCACGTTTATTGTACAAACCCTCATTTTTAGGGCCCAAACGCTCATTTTTATGCTGCAAATCATTTCACTGGAAAATGCCTCCTTTTTATGCTCCAAACGCCTCCTTTAGGGCACGATGTCTGAATGTTAGGTCCCAAAGATTTGGTTAAGAGCCCAAAGCTTTGAGTCTAGGGTTGAAAGCCTGCTTTTTACTCTACAAACCCTCCTGTTTAGGGTACAAACCCTCCTTTTTGGTGCACAAGCCCTCGCTGTTAGGGTGCAAACACTCACGTTAAGATTCCCAAGCTTCGAGTCCAGGGTTGAAATCCACATCTTTATGCTCCAAACGACCGTCTTTAGGCTTCAAATCCGACTTTTAATTCTGAAATCCCACTTTTTTACGCTCCAAACGCTACATTAAGGGCACAAAGTCTCCATTTTAGGTCACAACGCTTCCTTTTTAGAGTCCGGAACGTTGGTTCCAGGGTTGAAAGCCTCCCTGTTCTGCTTCAAAGCGTCATTTAGAAGGTACAAGCCCTCATTTTTAGGGCGCAACGCCTCATTTTTTGGCCGCGAATCCTCCTTTTTAGGGGTCAATACGTCCTTTTTACTGTAAAATCCCTCACTTTTATGTTCCAGACATCTCTTTTAGGGCACAAAGCCTTGTTTTGTGGTCCCAAAGCTTCCTCTTCAGAGTCCAAAGCTTTGATTCTGTGGTTGAATTCCTCGTTTTATAATCCAAACCCTCACGTTTATTGTACAAACCCTCATTTTTAGGGCCCAAACGCTCATTTTTATGCTGTAAATCATTTCACTGGAAAATGCCTCCTTTTTATGCTCCAAATGCCTCCTTTAGGGCACGATGTCTGAATGTTAGGTCCCAAAGATTTGGTTAAGAGCCCAAAGCTTTGAGTCTAGGGTTGAAAGCCTGCTTTTTACTCTACAAACCCTCCTGTTTAGGGTACAAACCCTCCTTTTTGGTGCACAAGCCCTCGCTGTTAGGGTGCAAACACTCACGTTAAGATTCCCAAGCTTCGAGTCCAGGGTTGAAATCCATATCTTTATGCTCCAAACGACCGTCTTTAGGCTTCAAATCCGACTTTTAATTCTGAAATCCCACTTTTTTACGCTCCAAACGCTACATTAAGGGCACAAAGTCTCCATTTTAGGTCACAACGCTTCCTTTTTAGAGTCCGGAACGTTGGTTCCAGGGTTGAAAGCCTCCCTGTTCTGCTTCAAAGCGTCATTTAGAAGGTACAAGCCCTCATTTTTAGGGCGCAACGCCTCATTTTTTGGCCGCGAATCCTCCTTTTTAGGGGTCAATACGTCCTTTTTACTGTAAAATCCCTCACTTTTATGTTCCAGACATCTCTTTTAGGGCACAAAGCCTTGTTTTGTGGTCCCAAAGCTTCCTCTTCAGAGTCCAAAGCTTTGATTCTGTGGTTGAATTCCTCGTTTTATAATCCAAACCCTCACGTTTATTGTACAAACCCTCATTTTTAGGGCCCAAACGCTCATTTTTATGCTGTAAATCATTTCACTGGAAAATGCCTCCTTTTTATGCTCCAAATGCCTCCTTTAGGGCACGATGTCTGAATGTTAGGTCCCAAAGATTTGGTTAAGAGCCCAAAGCTTTGAGTCTAGGGTTGAAAGCCTGCTTTTTACTCTACAAACCCTCCTGTTTAGGGTACAAACCCTCCTTTTTGGTGCACAAGCCCTCGCTGTTAGGGTGCAAACACTCACGTTAAGATTCCCAAGCTTCGAGTCCAGGGTTGAAATCCACATCTTTATGCTCCAAACGACCGTCTTTAGGCTTCAAATCCTACTTTTAATTCTGAAATCCCACTTTTTTATGCTCCAAACGCTACATTAAGGGCACAAAGTCTCCATTTTAGGTCACAACGCTTCCTTTTTAGTCCGGAATGTTGGTTCCAGGGTTGAAAGCCTCCCTGTTCTGCTTCAAAGCGTCATTTAGAAGGTACAAGCCCTCATTTTTAGGGCGCAACGCCTCATTTTTTGGCCGCGAATCCTCCTTTTTAGGGGTCAATACGTCCTTTTTGCTGTAAAATCCCTCACTTTTATGTTCCAGACATCTCATTTAGGGCACAAAGCCTTGTTTTGTGGTCCCAAAGCTTCCTCTTCAGAGTCCAAAGCTTTGATTCTGTGGTTGAATTCCTCGTTTTATAATCCAAACCCTCACGTTTATTGTACAAACCCTCATTTTTAGGGCCCAAACGCTCATTTTTATGCTGCAAATCATTTCACTGGAAAATGCCTCCTTTTTATGCTCCAAACGCCTCCTTTAGGGCACGATGTCTGAATGTTAGGTCCCAAAGATTTGGTTAAGAGCCCAAAGCTTTGAGTCTAGGGTTGAAAGCCTGCTTTTTACTCTACAAACCCTCCTGTTTAGGGTAAAAACCCTCCTTTTTGGTGCACAAGCCCTCGCTGTTAGGGTGCAAACACTCACGTTAAGATTCCCAAGCTTCGAGTCCAGGGTTGAAATCCACATCTTTATGCTCCAAACGACCGTCTTCAGGCTTCAAATCCGACTTTTAATTTTGAAATCCCACTTTTTTACGCTCCAAACGCTACATTAAGGGCACAAAGTCTCCATTTTAGGTCACAACGCTTCATTTTAGAGTCCGGAACGTTGGTTCCAGGGTTGAAAGCCTCCCTTTTCTGCCTCAAAGCGTCATTTAGAAGGTACAAGCCCTCATTTTTAGGGCGCAACGCCTCATTTTTTGGCCGCGAATCCTCCTTTTTAGGGGTCAATACGTCCTTTTTACTGTAAAATCCCTCACTTTTATGTTCCAGACATCTCTTTTAGGGCACAAAGCCTTGTTTTGTGGTCCCAAAGCTTCCTCTTCAGAGTTCAAAGCTTTGATTCTGTGGTTGAATTCCTCGTTTTATAATCCAAACCCTCACGTTTATTGTACAAACCCTCATTTTTAGGGCCCAAACGCTCATTTTTATGCTGTAAATCATTTCACTGGAAAATGCCTCCTTTTTATGCTCCAAACGCCTCCTTTAGGGCACGATGTCTGAATGTTAGGTCCCAAAGATTTGGTTAAGAGCCCAAAGCTTTGAGTCTAGGGTTGAAAGCCTGCTTTTTACTCTACAAACCCTCCTGTTTAGGGTACAAACCCTCCTTTTTGGTGCACAAGCCCTCGCTGTTAGGGTGCAAACACTCACGTTAAGATTCCCAAGCTTCGAGTCCAGGGTTGAAATCCACATCTTTATGCTCCAAACGACCGTCTTTAGGCTTCAAATCCGACTTTTAATTCTGAAATCCCACTTTTTTACGCTCCAAACGCTACATTAAGGGCACAAAGTCTCCATTTTAGGTCACAACGCTTCCTTTTTAGAGTCCGGAACGTTGGTTCCAGGGTTGAAAGCCTCCCTGTTCTGCTTCAAAGCGTCATTTAGAAGGTACAAGCCCTCATTTTTAGGGCGCAACGCCTCATTTTTTGGCCGCGAATCCTCCTTTTTAGGGGTCAATACGTCCTTTTTACTGTAAAATCCCTCACTTTTATGTTCCAGACATCTCTTTTAGGGCACAAAGCCTTGTTTTGTGGTCCCAAAGCTTCCTCTTCAGAGTCCAAAGCTTTGATTCTGTGGTTGAATTCCTCGTTTTATAATCCAAACCCTCACGTTTATTGTACAAACCCTCATTTTTAGGGCCCAAACGCTCATTTTTATGCTGTAAATCATTTCACTGGAAAATGCCTCCTTTTTATGCTCCAAATGCCTCCTTTAGGGCACGATGTCTGAATGTTAGGTCCCAAAGATTTGGTTAAGAGCCCAAAGCTTTGAGTCTAGGGTTGAAAGCCTGCTTTTTACTCTACAAACCCTCCTGTTTAGGGTACAAACCCTCCTTTTTGGTGCACAAGCCCTCGCTGTTAGGGTGCAAACACTCACGTTAAGATTCCCAAGCTTCGAGTCCAGGGTTGAAATCCACATCTTTATGCTCCAAACGACCGTCTTTAGGCTTCAAATCCTACTTTTAATTCTGAAATCCCACTTTTTTATGCTCCAAACGCTACATTAAGGGCACAAAGTCTCCATTTTAGGTCACAACGCTTCCTTTTTAGTCCGGAATGTTGGTTCCAGGGTTGAAAGCCTCCCTGTTCTGCTTCAAAGCGTCATTTAGAAGGTACAAGCCCTCATTTTTAGGGCGCAACGCCTCATTTTTTGGCCGCGAATCCTCCTTTTTAGGGGTCAATACGTCCTTTTTGCTGTAAAATCCCTCACTTTTATGTTCCAGACATCTCATTTAGGGCACAAAGCCTTGTTTTGTGGTCCCAAAGCTTCCTCTTCAGAGTCCAAAGCTTTGATTCTGTGGTTGAATTCCTCGTTTTATAATCCAAACCCTCACGTTTATTGCACAAACCCTCATTTTTAGGGCCCAAACGCTCATTTTTATGCTGCAAATCATTTCACTGGAAAATGCCTCCTTTTTATGCTCCAAACGCCTCCTTTAGGGCACGATGTCTGAATGTTAGGTCCCAAAGATTTGGTTAAGAGCCCAAAGCTTTGAGTCTAGGGTTGAAAGCCTGCTTTTTACTCTACAAACCCTCCTGTTTAGGGTACAAACCCTCCTTTTTGGTGCACAAGCCCTCACTGTTAGGGTGCAAACACTCACGTTAAGATTCCCAAGCTTCGAGTCCAGGGTTGAAATCCACATCTTTATGCTCCAAACGACCGTCTTTAGGCTTCAAATCCGACTTTTAATTCTGAAATCCCACTTTTTTACGCTCCAAACGCTACATTAAGGGCACAAAGTCTCCATTTTAGGTCACAACGCTTCCTTTTTAGAGTCCGGAACGTTGGTTCCAGGGTTGAAAGCCTCCCTGTTCTGCTTCAAAGCATCATTTAGAAGGTACAAGCCCTCATTTTTAGGGCGCAACGCCTCATTTTTTGGCCGCGAATCCTCCTTTTTAGGGGTCAATACGTCCTTTTTGCTGTAAAATCCCTCACTTTTATGTTCCAGACATCTCATTTAGGGCACAAAGCCTTGTTTTGTGGTCCCAAAGCTTCCTCTTCAGAGTCCAAAGCTTTGATTCTGTGTTTGAATTCCTCGTTTTATAATCCAAACCCTCACGTTTATTGTACAAACCCTCATTTTTAGGGCCCAAACGCTCATTTTTATGCTGCAAATCATTTCACTGGAAAATGCCTCTTTTTTATGCTCCAAACGCCTCCTTTAGGGCACGATGTCTGAATGTTAGGTCCCAAAGATTTGGTTAAGAGCCCAAAGCTTTGAGTCTAGGGTTGAAAGCCTGCTTTTTACTCTACAAACCCTCCTGTTTAGGGTACAAACCCTCCTTTTTGGTGCACAAGCCCTCGCTGTTAGGGTGCAAACACTCACGTTAAGATTCCCAAGCTTCGAGTCCAGGGTTGAAATCCACATCTTTATGCTCCAAACGACCGTCTTTAGGCTTCAAATCCGACTTTTAATTCTGAAATCCCACTTTTTTACGCTCCAAACGCTACATTAAGGGCACAAAGTCTCCATTTTAGGTCACAACGCTTCCTTTTTAGAGTCCGGAACGTTGGTTCCAGGGTTGAAAGCCTCCCTGTTCTGCTTCAAAGCGTCATTTAGAAGGTACAAGCCCTCATTTTTAGGGCGCAACGCCTCATTTTTTGGCCGCGAATCCTCCTTTTTAGGGGTCAATACGTCCTTTTTACTGTAAAATCCCTCACTTTTATGTTCCAGACATCTCTTTTAGGGCACAAAGCCTTGTTTTGTGGTCCCAAAGCTTCCTCTTCAGAGTCCAAAGCTTTGATTCTGTGGTTGAATTCCTCGTTTTATAATCCAAACCCTCACGTTTATTGTACAAACCCTCATTTTTAGGGCCCAAACGCTCATTTTTATGCTGCAAATCATTTCACTGGAAAATGCCTCCTTTTTATGCTCCAAACGCCTCCTTTAGGGCACGATGTCTGAATGTTAGGTCCCAAAGATTTGGTTAAGAGCCCAAAGCTTTGAGTCTAGGGTTGAAAGCCTGCTTTTTACTCTACAAACCCTCCTGTTTAGGGTACAAACCCTCCTTTTTGGTGCACAAGCCCTCGCTGTTAGGGTGCAAACACTCACGTTAAGATTCCCAAGCTTCGAGTCCAGGGTTGAAATCCACATCTTTATGCTCCAAACGACCGTCTTTAGGCTTCAAATCCGACTTTTAATTCTGAAATCCCACTTTTTTACGCTCCAAACGCTACATTAAGGGCACAAAGTCTCCATTTTAGGTCACAACGCTTCCTTTTTAGAGTCCGGAACGTTGGTTCCAGGGTTGAAAGCCTCCCTGTTCTGCTTCAAAGCGTCATTTAGAAGGTACAAGCCCTCATTTTTAGGGCGCAACGCCTCATTTTTTGGCCGCGAATCCTCCTTTTTAGGGGTCAATACGTCCTTTTTACTGTAAAATCCCTCACTTTTATGTTCCAGACATCTCTTTTAGGGCACAAAGCCTTGTTTTGTGGTCCCAAAGCTTCCTCTTCAGAGTCCAAAGCTTTGATTCTGTGGTTGAATTCCTCGTTTTATAATCCAAACCCTCACGTTTATTGTACAAACCCTCATTTTTAGGGCCCAAACGCTCATTTTTATGCTGTAAATCATTTCACTGGAAAATGCCTCCTTTTTATGCTCCAAATGCCTCCTTTAGGGCACGATGTCTGAATGTTAGGTCCCAAAGATTTGGTTAAGAGCCCAAAGCTTTGAGTCTAGGGTTGAAAGCCTGCTTTTTACTCTACAAACCCTCCTGTTTAGGGTACAAACCCTCCTTTTTGGTGCACAAGCCCTCGCTGTTAGGGTGCAAACACTCACGTTAAGATTCCCAAGCTTCGAGTCCAGGGTTGAAATCCATATCTTTATGCTCCAAACGACCGTCTTTAGGCTTCAAATCCGACTTTTAATTCTGAAATCCCACTTTTTTACGCTCCAAACGCTACATTAAGGGCACAAAGTCTCCATTTTAGGTCACAACGCTTCCTTTTTAGAGTCCGGAACGTTGGTTCCAGGGTTGAAAGCCTCCCTGTTCTGCTTCAAAGCGTCATTTAGAAGGTACAAGCCCTCATTTTTAGGGCGCAACGCCTCATTTTTTGGCCGCGAATCCTCCTTTTTAGGGGTCAATACGTCCTTTTTACTGTAAAATCCCTCACTTTTATGTTCCAGACATCTCTTTTAGGGCACAAAGCCTTGTTTTGTGGTCCCAAAGCTTCCTCTTCAGAGTCCAAAGCTTTGATTCTGTGGTTGAATTCCTCGTTTTATAATCCAAACCCTCACGTTTATTGTACAAACCCTCATTTTTAGGGCCCAAACGCTCATTTTTATGCTGTAAATCATTTCACTGGAAAATGCCTCCTTTTTATGCTCCAAATGCCTCCTTTAGGGCACGATGTCTGAATGTTAGGTCCCAAAGATTTGGTTAAGAGCCCAAAGCTTTGAGTCTAGGGTTGAAAGCCTGCTTTTTACTCTACAAACCCTCCTGTTTAGGGTACAAACCCTCCTTTTTGGTGCACAAGCCCTCGCTGTTAGGGTGCAAACACTCACGTTAAGATTCCCAAGCTTCGAGTCCAGGGTTGAAATCCACATCTTTATGCTCCAAACGACCGTCTTTAGGCTTCAAATCCTACTTTTAATTCTGAAATCCCACTTTTTTATGCTCCAAACGCTACATTAAGGGCACAAAGTCTCCATTTTAGGTCACAACGCTTCCTTTTTAGTCCGGAATGTTGGTTCCAGGGTTGAAAGCCTCCCTGTTCTGCTTCAAAGCGTCATTTAGAAGGTACAAGCCCTCATTTTTAGGGCGCAACGCCTCATTTTTTGGCCGCGAATCCTCCTTTTTAGGGGTCAATACGTCCTTTTTGCTGTAAAATCCCTCACTTTTATGTTCCAGACATCTCATTTAGGGCACAAAGCCTTGTTTTGTGGTCCCAAAGCTTCCTCTTCAGAGTCCAAAGCTTTGATTCTGTGGTTGAATTCCTCGTTTTATAATCCAAACCCTCACGTTTATTGTACAAACCCTCATTTTTAGGGCCCAAACGCTCATTTTTATGCTGCAAATCATTTCACTGGAAAATGCCTCCTTTTTATGCTCCAAACGCCTCCTTTAGGGCACGATGTCTGAATGTTAGGTCCCAAAGATTTGGTTAAGAGCCCAAAGCTTTGAGTCTAGGGTTGAAAGCCTGCTTTTTACTCTACAAACCCTCCTGTTTAGGGTAAAAACCCTCCTTTTTGGTGCACAAGCCCTCGCTGTTAGGGTGCAAACACTCACGTTAAGATTCCCAAGCTTCGAGTCCAGGGTTGAAATCCACATCTTTATGCTCCAAACGACCGTCTTCAGGCTTCAAATCCGACTTTTAATTCTGAAATCCCACTTTTTTACGCTCCAAACGCTACATTAAGGGCACAAAGTCTCCATTTTAGGTCACAACGCTTCATTTTAGAGTCCGGAACGTTGGTTCCAGGGTTGAAAGCCTCCCTTTTCTGCCTCAAAGCGTCATTTAGAAGGTACAAGCCCTCATTTTTAGGGCGCAACGCCTCATTTTTTGGCCGCGAATCCTCCTTTTTAGGGGTCAATACGTCCTTTTTACTGTAAAATCCCTCACTTTTATGTTCCAGACATCTCTTTTAGGGCACAAAGCCTTGTTTTGTGGTCCCAAAGCTTCCTCTTCAGAGTTCAAAGCTTTGATTCTGTGGTTGAATTCCTCGTTTTATAATCCAAACCCTCACGTTTATTGTACAAACCCTCATTTTTAGGGCCCAAACGCTCATTTTTATGCTGTAAATCATTTCACTGGAAAATGCCTCCTTTTTATGCTCCAAACGCCTCCTTTAGGGCACGATGTCTGAATGTTAGGTCCCAAAGATTTGGTTAAGAGCCCAAAGCTTTGAGTCTAGGGTTGAAAGCCTGCTTTTTACTCTACAAACCCTCCTGTTTAGGGTACAAACCCTCCTTTTTGGTGCACAAGCCCTCGCTGTTAGGGTGCAAACACTCACGTTAAGATTCCCAAGCTTCGAGTCCAGGGTTGAAATCCACATCTTTATGCTCCAAACGACCGTCTTTAGGCTTCAAATCCGACTTTTAATTCTGAAATCCCACTTTTTTACGCTCCAAACGCTACATTAAGGGCACAAAGTCTCCATTTTAGGTCACAACGCTTCCTTTTTAGAGTCCGGAACGTTGGTTCCAGGGTTGAAAGCCTCCCTGTTCTGCTTCAAAGCGTCATTTAGAAGGTACAAGCCCTCATTTTTAGGGCGCAACGCCTCATTTTTTGGCCGCGAATCCTCCTTTTTAGGGGTCAATACGTCCTTTTTACTGTAAAATCCCTCACTTTTATGTTCCAGACATCTCTTTTAGGGCACAAAGCCTTGTTTTGTGGTCCCAAAGCTTCCTCTTCAGAGTCCAAAGCTTTGATTCTGTGGTTGAATTCCTCGTTTTATAATCCAAACCCTCACGTTTATTGTACAAACCCTCATTTTTAGGGCCCAAACGCTCATTTTTATGCTGTAAATCATTTCACTGGAAAATGCCTCCTTTTTATGCTCCAAATGCCTCCTTTAGGGCACGATGTCTGAATGTTAGGTCCCAAAGATTTGGTTAAGAGCCCAAAGCTTTGAGTCTAGGGTTGAAAGCCTGCTTTTTACTCTACAAACCCTCCTGTTTAGGGTACAAACCCTCCTTTTTGGTGCACAAGCCCTCGCTGTTAGGGTGCAAACACTCACGTTAAGATTCCCAAGCTTCGAGTCCAGGGTTGAAATCCACATCTTTATGCTCCAAACGACCGTCTTTAGGCTTCAAATCCTACTTTTAATTCTGAAATCCCACTTTTTTATGCTCCAAACGCTACATTAAGGGCACAAAGTCTCCATTTTAGGTCACAACGCTTCCTTTTTAGTCCGGAATGTTGGTTCCAGGGTTGAAAGCCTCCCTGTTATGCTTCAAAGCGTCATTTAGAAGGTACAAGCCCTCATTTTTAGGGCGCAACGCCTCATTTTTTGGCCGCGAATCCTCCTTTTTAGGGGTCAATACGTCCTTTTTGCTGTAAAATCCCTCACTTTTATGTTCCAGACATCTCATTTAGGGCACAAAGCCTTGTTTTGTGGTCCCAAAGCTTCCTCTTCAGAGTCCAAAGCTTTGATTCTGTGGTTGAATTCCTCGTTTTATAATCCAAACCCTCACGTTTATTGCACAAACCCTCATTTTTAGGGCCCAAACGCTCATTTTTATGCTGCAAATCATTTCACTGGAAAATGCCTCCTTTTTATGCTCCAAACGCCTCCTTTAGGGCACGATGTCTGAATGTTAGGTCCCAAAGATTTGGTTAAGAGCCCAAAGCTTTGAGTCTAGGGTTGAAAGCCTGCTTTTTACTCTACAAACCCTCCTGTTTAGGGTACAAACCCTCCTTTTTGGTGCACAAGCCCTCACTGTTAGGGTGCAAACACTCACGTTAAGATTCCCAAGCTTCGAGTCCAGGGTTGAAATCCACATCTTTATGCTCCAAACGACCGTCTTTAGGCTTCAAATCCGACTTTTAATTCTGAAATCCCACTTTTTTACGCTCCAAACGCTACATTAAGGGCACAAAGTCTCCATTTTAGGTCACAACGCTTCCTTTTTAGAGTCCGGAACGTTGGTTCCAGGGTTGAAAGCCTCCCTGTTCTGCTTCAAAGCATCATTTAGAAGGTACAAGCCCTCATTTTTAGGGCGCAACGCCTCATTTTTTGGCCGCGAATCCTCCTTTTTAGGGGTCAATACGTCCTTTTTGCTGTAAAATCCCTCACTTTTATGTTCCAGACATCTCATTTAGGGCACAAAGCCTTGTTTTGTGGTCCCAAAGCTTCCTCTTCAGAGTCCAAAGCTTTGATTCTGTGTTTGAATTCCTCGTTTTATAATCCAAACCCTCACGTTTATTGTACAAACCCTCATTTTTAGGGCCCAAACGCTCATTTTTATGCTGCAAATCATTTCACTGGAAAATGCCTCTTTTTTATGCTCCAAACGCCTCCTTTAGGGCACGATGTCTGAATGTTAGGTCCCAAAGATTTGGTTAAGAGCCCAAAGCTTTGAGTCTAGGGTTGAAAGCCTGCTTTTTACTCTACAAACCCTCCTGTTTAGGGTACAAACCCTCCTTTTTGGTGCACAAGCCCTCGCTGTTAGGGTGCAAACACTCACGTTAAGATTCCCAAGCTTCGAGTCCAGGGTTGAAATCCACATCTTTATGCTCCAAACGACCGTCTTTAGGCTTCAAATCCGACTTTTAATTCTGAAATCCCACTTTTTTACGCTCCAAACGCTACATTAAGGGCACAAAGTCTCCATTTTAGGTCACAACGCTTCCTTTTTAGAGTCCGGAACGTTGGTTCCAGGGTTGAAAGCCTCCCTGTTCTGCTTCAAAGCGTCATTTAGAAGGTACAAGCCCTCATTTTTAGGGCGCAACGCCTCATTTTTTGGCCGCGAATCCTCCTTTTTAGGGGTCAATACGTCCTTTTTACTGTAAAATCCCTCACTTTTATGTTCCAGACATCTCTTTTAGGGCACAAAGCCTTGTTTTGTGGTCCCAAAGCTTCCTCTTCAGAGTTCAAAGCTTTGATTCTGTGGTTGAATTCCTCGTTTTATAATCCAAACCCTCACGTTTATTGCACAAACCCTCATTTTTAGGGCCCAAACGCTCATTTTTATGCTGTAAATCATTTCACTGGAAAATGCCTCCTTTTTATGCTCCAAACGCCTCCTTTAGGGCACGATGTCTGAATGTTAGGTCCCAAAGATTTGGTTAAGAGCCCAAAGCTTTGAGTCTAGGGTTGAAAGCCTGCTTTTTACTCTACAAACCCTCCTGTTTAGGGTACAAACCCTCCTTTTTGGTGCACAAGCCCTCGCTGTTAGGGTGCAAACACTCACGTTAAGATTCCCAAGCTTCGAGTCCAGGGTTGAAATCCACATCTTTATGCTCCAAACGACCGTCTTTAGGCTTCAAATCCGACTTTTAATTCTGAAATCCCACTTTTTTACGCTCCAAACGCTACATTAAGGGCACAAAGTCTCCATTTTAGGTCACAACGCTTCCTTTTTAGAGTCCGGAACGTTGGTTCCAGGGTTGAAAGCCTCCCTGTTCTGCTTCAAAGCATCATTTAGAAGGTACAAGCCCTCATTTTTAGGGCGCAACGCCTCATTTTTTGGCCGCGAATCCTCCTTTTTCGGGGTCAATACGTCCTTTTTGCTGTAAAATCCCTCACTTTTATGTTCCCGACATCTCATTTAGGGCAGAAAGCCTTGTTTTGTGGTCCCAAAGCTTCCTCTTCAGAGTCCAAAGCTTTGATTCTGTGTTTGAATTCCTCGTTTTATAATCCAAACCCTCACGTTTATTGCACAAACCCTCATTTTTAGGGCCCAAACGCTCATTTTTATGCTGCAAATCATTTCACTGGAAAATGCCTCCTTTTTATGCTCCAAACGCCTCCTTTAGGGCACGATGTCTGAATGTTAGGTCCCAAAGATTTGGTTAAGAGCCCAAAGCTTTGAGTCTAGGGTTGAAAGCCTGCTTTTTACTCTACAAACCCTCCTGTTTAGGGTACAAACCCTCCTTTTTGGTGCACAAGCCCTCACTGTTAGGGTGCAAACACTCACGTTAAGATTCCCAAGCTTCGAGTCCAGGGTTGAAATCCACATCTTTATGCTCCAAACGACCGTCTTTAGGCTTCAAATCCGACTTTTAATTCTGAAATCCCACTTTTTTACGCTCCAAACGCTACATTAAGGGCACAAAGTCTCCATTTTAGGTCACAACGCTTCCTTTTTAGAGTCCGGAACGTTGGTTCCAGGGTTGAAAGCCTCCCTGTTCTGCTTCAAAGCATCATTTAGAAGGTACAAGCCCTCATTTTTAGGGCGCAACGCCTCATTTTTTGGCCGCGAATCCTCCTTTTTAGGGGTCAATACGTCCTTTTTGCTGTAAAATCCCTCACTTTTATGTTCCAGACATCTCATTTAGGGCACAAAGCCTTGTTTTGTGGTCCCAAAGCTTCCTCTTCAGAGTCCAAAGCTTTGATTCTGTGTTTGAATTCCTTGTTTTATAATCCAAACCCTCACGTTTATTGTACAAACCCTCATTTTTAGGGCCCAAACGCTCATTTTTATGCTGCAAATCATTTCACTGGAAAATGCCTCTTTTTTATGCTCCAAACGCCTCCTTTAGGGCACGATGTCTGAATGTTAGGTCCCAAAGATTTGGTTAAGAGCCCAAAGCTTTGAGTCTAGGGTTGAAAGCCTGCTTTTTACTCTACAAACCCTCCTGTTTAGGGTACAAACCCTCCTTTTTGGTGCACAAGCCCTCGCTGTTAGGGTGCAAACACTCACGTTAAGATTCCCAAGCTTCGAGTCCAGGGTTGAAATCCACATCTTTATGCTCCAAACGACCGTCTTTAGGCTTCAAATCCGACTTTTAATTCTGAAATCCCACTTTTTTACGCTCCAAACGCTACATTAAGGGCACAAAGTCTCCATTTTAGGTCACAACGCTTCCTTTTTAGAGTCCGGAACGTTGGTTCCAGGGTTGAAAGCCTCCCTGTTCTGCTTCAAAGCATCATTTAGAAGGTACAAGCCCTCATTTTTAGGGCGCAACGCCTCATTTTTTGGCCGCGAATCCTCCTTTTTCGGGGTCAATACGTCCTTTTTGCTGTAAAATCCCTCACTTTTATGTTCCCGACATCTCATTTAGGGCAGAAAGCCTTGTTTTGTGGTCCCAAAGCTTCCTCTTCAGAGTCCAAAGCTTTGATTCTGTGTTTGAATTCCTCGTTTTATAATCCAAACCCTCACGTTTATTGCACAAACCCTCATTTTTAGGGCCCAAACGCTCATTTTTATGCTGCAAATCATTTCACTGGAAAATGCCTCCTTTTTATGCTCCAAACGCCTCCTTTAGGGCACGATGTCTGAATGTTAGGTCCCAAAGATTTGGTTAAGAGCCCAAAGCTTTGAGTCTAGGGTTGAAAGCCTGCTTTTTACTCTACAAACCCTCCTGTTTAGGGTACAAACCCTCCTTTTTGGTGCACAAGCCCTCACTGTTAGGGTGCAAACACTCACGTTAAGATTCCCAAGCTTCGAGTCCAGGGTTGAAATCCACATCTTTATGCTCCAAACGACCGTCTTTAGGCTTCAAATCCGACTTTTAATTCTGAAATCCCACTTTTTTACGCTCCAAACGCTACATTAAGGGCACAAAGTCTCCATTTTAGGTCACAACGCTTCCTTTTTAGAGTCCGGAACGTTGGTTCCAGGGTTGAAAGCCTCCCTGTTCTGCTTCAAAGCATCATTTAGAAGGTACAAGCCCTCATTTTTAGGGCGCAACGCCTCATTTTTTGGCCGCGAATCCTCCTTTTTAGGGGTCAATACGTCCTTTTTGCTGTAAAATCCCTCACTTTTATGTTCCAGACATCTCATTTAGGGCACAAAGCCTTGTTTTGTGGTCCCAAAGCTTCCTCTTCAGAGTCCAAAGCTTTGATTCTGTGTTTGAATTCCTTGTTTTATAATCCAAACCCTCACGTTTATTGTACAAACCCTCATTTTTAGGGCCCAAACGCTCATTTTTATGCTGCAAATCATTTCACTGGAAAATGCCTCTTTTTTATGCTCCAAACGCCTCCTTTAGGGCACGATGTCTGAATGTTAGGTCCCAAAGATTTGGTTAAGAGCCCAAAGCTTTGAGTCTAGGGTTGAAAGCCTGCTTTTTACTCTACAAACCCTCCTGTTTAGGGTACAAACCCTCCTTTTTGGTGCACAAGCCCTCGCTGTTAGGGTGCAAACACTCACGTTAAGATTCCCAAGCTTCGAGTCCAGGGTTGAAATCCACATCTTTATGCTCCAAACGACCGTCTTTAGGCTTCAAATCCGACTTTTAATTCTGAAATCCCACTTTTTTACGCTCCAAACGCTACATTAAGGGCACAAAGTCTCCATTTTAGGTCACAACGCTTCCTTTTTAGAGTCCGGAACGTTGGTTCCAGGGTTGAAAGCCTCCCTGTTCTGCTTCAAAGCGTCATTTAGAAGGTACAAGCCCTCATTTTTAGGGCGCAACGCCTCATTTTTTGGCCGCGAATCCTCCTTTTTAGGGGTCAATACGTCCTTTTTGCTGTAAAATCCCTCACTTCTATGTTCCGGACATCTCATTTAGGGCACAAAGCCTTGTTTTGTGGTCCCAAAGCTTCCTCTTCAGAGTCCAAAGCTTTGATTCTGTGGTTGAATTCCTCGTTTTATAATCCAAACCCTCACGTTTATTGTACAAACCCTCATTTTTAGGGCCCAAACGCTCATTTTTATGCTGCAAATCATTTCACTGGAAAATGCCTCCTTTTTATGCTCCAAACGCCTCCTTTAGGGCACGATGTCTGAATGTTAGGTCCCAAAGATTTGGTTAAGAGCCCAAAGCTTTGAGTCTAGGGTTGAAAGCCTGCTTTTTACTCTACAAACCCTCCTGTTTAGGGTACAAACCCTCCTTTTTGGTGCACAAGCCCTCGCTGTTAGGGTGCAAACACTCACGTTAAGATTCCCAAGCTTCGAGTCCAGGGTTGAAATCCACATCTTTATGCTCCAAACGACCGTCTTTAGGCTTCAAATCCGACTTTTAATTCTGAAATCCCACTTTTTTACGCTCCAAACGCTACATTAAGGGCACAAAGTCTCCATTTTAGGTCACAACGCTTCCTTTTTAGAGTCCGGAACGTTGGTTCCAGGGTTGAAAGCCTCCCTGTTCTGCTTCAAAGCATCATTTAGAAGGTACAAGCCCTCATTTTTAGGGCGCAACGCCTCATTTTTTGGCCGCGAATCCTCCTTTTTAGGGGTCAATACGTCCTTTTTGCTGTAAAATCCCTCACTTTTATGTTCCGGACATCTCATTTAGGGCAGAAAGCCTTGTTTTGTGGTCCCAAAGCTTCCTCTTCAGAGTCCAAAGCTTTGATTCTGTGTTTGAATTCCTCGTTTTATAATCCAAACCCTCACGTTTATTGCACAAACCCTCATTTTTAGGGCCCAAACGCTCATTTTTATGCTGCAAATCATTTCACTGGAAAATGCCTCCTTTTTATGCTCCAAACGCCTCCTTTAGGGCACGATGTCTGAATGTTAGGTCCCAAAGATTTGGTTAAGAGCCCAAAGCTTTGAGTCTAGGGTTGAAAGCCTGCTTTTTACTCTACAAACCCTCCTGTTTAGGGTACAAACCCTCCTTTTTGGTGCACAAGCCCTCGCTGTTAGGGTGCAAACACTCACGTTAAGATTCCCAAGCTTCGAGTCCAGGGTTGAAATCCACATCTTTATGCTCCAAACGACCGTCTTTAGGCTTCAAATCCGACTTTTAATTCTGAAATCCCACTTTTTTACGCTCCAAACGCTACATTAAGGGCACAAAGTCTCCATTTTAGGTCACAACGCTTCCTTTTTAGAGTCCGGAACGTTGGTTCCAGGGTTGAAAGCCTCCCTGTTCTGCTTCAAAGCATCATTTAGAAGGTACAAGCCCTCATTTTTAGGGTGCAACGCCTCATTTTTTGGCCGCGAATCCTCCTTTTTAGGGGTCAATACGTCCTTTTTGCTGTAAAATCCCTCACTTTTATGTTCCGGACATCTCTTTTAGGGCAGAAAGCCTTGTTTTGTGGTCCCAAAGCTTCCTCTTCAGAGTTCAAAGCTTTGATTCTGTGGTTGAATTCCTCGTTTTATAATCCAAACCCTCACGTTTATTGTACAAACCCTCATTTTTAGGGCCCAAACGCTCATTTTTATGCTGCAAATCATTTCACTGGAAAATGCCTCCTTTTTATGCTCCAAACGCCTCCTTTAGGGCACGATGTCTGAATGTTAGGTCCCAAAGATTTGGTTAAGAGCCCAAAGCTTTGAGTCTAGGGTTGAAAGCCTGCTTTTTACTCTACAAACCCTCCTGTTTAGGGTACAAACCCTCCTTTTTGGTGCACAAGCCCTCGCTGTTAGGGTGCAAACACTCACGTTAAGATTCCCAAGCTTCGAGTCCAGGGTTGAAATCCACATCTTTATGCTCCAAACGACCGTCTTTAGGCTTCAAATCCGACTTTTAATTCTGAAATCCCACTTTTTTACGCTCCAAACGCTACATTAAGGGCACAAAGTCTCCATTTTAGGTCACAACGCTTCCTTTTTAGAGTCCGGAACGTTGGTTCCAGGGTTGAAAGCCTCCCTGTTCTGCTTCAAAGCGTCATTTAGAAGGTACAAGCCCTCATTTTTAGGGCGCAACGCCTCATTTTTTGGCCGCGAATCCTCCTTTTTCGGGGTCAATACGTCCTTTTTGCTGTAAAATCCCTCACTTTTATGTTCCCGACATCTCATTTAGGGCAGAAAGCCTTGTTTTGTGGTCCCAAAGCTTCCTCTTCAGAGTCCAAAGCTTTGATTCTGTGTTTGAATTCCTCGTTTTATAATCCAAACCCTCACGTTTATTGCACAAACCCTCATTTTTAGGGCCCAAACGCTCATTTTTATGCTGCAAATCATTTCACTGGAAAATGCCTCCTTTTTATGCTCCAAACGCCTCCTTTAGGGCACGATGTCTGAATGTTAGGTCCCAAAGATTTGGTTAAGAGCCCAAAGCTTTGAGTCTAGGGTTGAAAGCCTGCTTTTTACTCTACAAACCCTCCTGTTTAGGGTACAAACCCTCCTTTTTGGTGCACAAGCCCTCACTGTTAGGGTGCAAACACTCACGTTAAGATTCCCAAGCTTCGAGTCCAGGGTTGAAATCCACATCTTTATGCTCCAAACGACCGTCTTTAGGCTTCAAATCCGACTTTTAATTCTGAAATCCCACTTTTTTACGCTCCAAACGCTACATTAAGGGCACAAAGTCTCCATTTTAGGTCACAACGCTTCCTTTTTAGAGTCCGGAACGTTGGTTCCAGGGTTGAAAGCCTCCCTGTTCTGCTTCAAAGCATCATTTAGAAGGTACAAGCCCTCATTTTTAGGGCGCAACGCCTCATTTTTTGGCCGCGAATCCTCCTTTTTAGGGGTCAATACGTCCTTTTTGCTGTAAAATCCCTCACTTTTATGTTCCGGACATCTCATTTAGGGCACAAAGCCTTGTTTTGTGGTCCCAAAGCTTCCTCTTCAGAGTCCAAAGCTTTGATTCTGTGTTTGAATTCCTTGTTTTATAATCCAAACCCTCACGTTTATTGTACAAACCCTCATTTTTAGGGCCCAAACGCTCATTTTTATGCTGCAAATCATTTCACTGGAAAATGCCTCTTTTTTATGCTCCAAACGCCTCCTTTAGGGCACGATGTCTGAATGTTAGGTCCCAAAGATTTGGTTAAGAGCCCAAAGCTTTGAGTCTAGGGTTGAAAGCCTGCTTTTTACTCTACAAACCCTCCTGTTTAGGGTACAAACCCTCCTTTTTGGTGCACAAGCCCTCGCTGTTAGGGTGCAAACACTCACGTTAAGATTCCCAAGCTTCGAGTCCAGGGTTGAAATCCACATCTTTATGCTCCAAACGACCGTCTTTAGGCTTCAAATCCGACTTTTAATTCTGAAATCCCACTTTTTTACGCTCCAAACGCTACATTAAGGGCACAAAGTCTCCATTTTAGGTCACAACGCTTCCTTTTTAGAGTCCGGAACGTTGGTTCCAGGGTTGAAAGCCTCCCTGTTCTGCTTCAAAGCGTCATTTAGAAGGTACAAGCCCTCATTTTTAGGGCGCAACGCCTCATTTTTTGGCCGCGAATCCTCCTTTTTAGGGGTCAATACGTCCTTTTTACTGTAAAATCCCTCACTTTTATGTTCCAGACATCTCTTTTAGGGCACAAAGCCTTGTTTTGTGGTCCCAAAGCTTCCTCTTCAGAGTTCAAAGCTTTGATTCTGTGGTTGAATTCCTCGTTTTATAATCCAAACCCTCACGTTTATTGTACAAACCCTCATTTTTAGGGCCCAAACGCTCATTTTTATGCTGCAAATCATTTCACTGGAAAATGCCTCCTTTTTATGCTCCAAACGCCTCCTTTAGGGCACGATGTCTGAATGTTAGGTCCCAAAGATTTGGTTAAGAGCCCAAAGCTTTGAGTCTAGGGTTGAAAGCCTGCTTTTTACTCTACAAACCCTCCTGTTTAGGGTAAAAACCCTCCTTTTTGGTGCACAAGCCCTCGCTGTTAGGGTGCAAACACTCACGTTAAGATTCCCAAGCTTCGAGTCCAGGGTTGAAATCCACATCTTTATGCTCCAAACGACCGTCTTTAGGCTTCAAATCCGACTTTTAATTCTGAAATCCCACTTTTTTACGCTCCAAACGCTACATTAAGGCCACAAAGTCTCCATTTTAGGTCACAACGCTTCCTTTTTAGAGTCCGGAACGTTGGTTCCAGGGTTGAAAGCCTCCCTGTTCTGCTTCAAAGCGTCATTTAGAAGGTACAAGCCCTCATTTTTAGGGCGCAACGCCTCATTTTTTGGCCGCGAATCCTCCTTTTTAGGGGTCAATACGTCCTTTTTGCTGTAAAATCCCTCACTTCTATGTTCCGGACATCTCATTTAGGGCACAAAGCCTTGTTTTGTGGTCCCAAAGCTTCCTCTTCAGAGTCCAAAGCTTTGATTCTGTGGTTGAATTCCTCGTTTTATAATCCAAACCCTCACGTTTATTGTACAAACCCTCATTTTTAGGGCCCAAACGCTCATTTTTATGCTGCAAATCATTTCACTGGAAAATGCCTCCTTTTTATGCTCCAAACGCCTCCTTTAGGGCACGATGTCTGAATGTTAGGTCCCAAAGATTTGGTTAAGAGCCCAAAGCTTTGAGTCTAGGGTTGAAAGCCTGCTTTTTACTCTACAAACCCTCCTGTTTAGGGTACAAACCCTCCTTTTTGGTGCACAAGCCCTCGCTGTTAGGGTGCAAACACTCACGTTAAGATTCCCAAGCTTCGAGTCCAGGGTTGAAATCCACATCTTTATGCTCCAAACGACCGTCTTTAGGCTTCAAATCCGACTTTTAATTCTGAAATCCCACTTTTTTACGCTCCAAACGCTACATTAAGGGCACAAAGTCTCCATTTTAGGTCACAACGCTTCCTTTTTAGAGTCCGGAACGTTGGTTCCAGGGTTGAAAGCCTCCCTGTTCTGCTTCAAAGCATCATTTAGAAGGTACAAGCCCTCATTTTTAGGGCGCAACGCCTCATTTTTTGGCCGCGAATCCTCCTTTTTAGGGGTCAATACGTCCTTTTTGCTGTAAAATCCCTCACTTTTATGTTCCGGACATCTCATTTAGGGCAGAAAGCCTTGTTTTGTGGTCCCAAAGCTTCCTCTTCAGAGTCCAAAGCTTTGATTCTGTGTTTGAATTCCTCGTTTTATAATCCAAACCCTCACGTTTATTGCACAAACCCTCATTTTTAGGGCCCAAACGCTCATTTTTATGCTGCAAATCATTTCACTGGAAAATGCCTCCTTTTTATGCTCCAAACGCCTCCTTTAGGGCACGATGTCTGAATGTTAGGTCCCAAAGATTTGGTTAAGAGCCCAAAGCTTTGAGTCTAGGGTTGAAAGCCTGCTTTTTACTCTACAAACCCTCCTGTTTAGGGTACAAACCCTCCTTTTTGGTGCACAAGCCCTCACTGTTAGGGTGCAAACACTCACGTTAAGATTCCCAAGCTTCGAGTCCAGGGTTGAAATCCACATCTTTATGCTCCAAACGACCGTCTTTAGGCTTCAAATCCGACTTTTAATTCTGAAATCCCACTTTTTTACGCTCCAAACGCTACATTAAGGGCACAAAGTCTCCATTTTAGGTCACAACGCTTCCTTTTTAGAGTCCGGAACGTTGGTTCCAGGGTTGAAAGCCTCCCTGTTCTGCTTCAAAGCATCATTTAGAAGGTACAAGCCCTCATTTTTAGGGTGCAACGCCTCATTTTTTGGCCGCGAATCCTCCTTTTTAGGGGTCAATACGTCCTTTTTGCTGTAAAATCCCTCACTTTTATGTTCCGGACATCTCTTTTAGGGCAGAAAGCCTTGTTTTGTGGTCCCAAAGCTTCCTCTTCAGAGTTCAAAGCTTTGATTCTGTGGTTGAATTCCTCGTTTTATAATCCAAACCCTCACGTTTATTGTACAAACCCTCATTTTTAGGGCCCAAACGCTCATTTTTATGCTGCAAATCATTTCACTGGAAAATGCCTCCTTTTTATGCTCCAAACGCCTCCTTTAGGGCACGATGTCTGAATGTTAGGTCCCAAAGATTTGGTTAAGAGCCCAAAGCTTTGAGTCTAGGGTTGAAAGCCTGCTTTTTACTCTACAAACCCTCCTGTTTAGGGTACAAACCCTCCTTTTTGGTGCACAAGCCCTCGCTGTTAGGGTGCAAACACTCACGTTAAGATTCCCAAGCTTCGAGTCCAGGGTTGAAATCCACATCTTTATGCTCCAAACGACCGTCTTTAGGCTTCAAATCCGACTTTAAATTCTGAAATCCCACTTTTTTACGCTCCAAACGCTACATTAAGGGCACAAAGTCTCCATTTTAGGTCACAACGCTTCCTTTTTAGAGTCCAGAACGTTGGTTCCAGGGTTGAAAGCCTCCCTGTTCTGCTTCAAAGCGTCATTTAGAAGGTGCAAGCCCTCATTTTTAGGGCGCAACGCCTCATTTTTTGGCCGCGAATCCTCCTTTTTAGGGGTCAATACGTCCTTTTTGCTGTAAAATCCCTCACTTTTATGTTCCGGACATCTCATTTAGGGCACAAAGCCTTGTTTTGTGGTCCCAAAGCTTCCTCTTCAGAGTCCAAAGCTTTGATTCTGTGGTTGAATTCCTCGTTTTATAATCCAAACCCTCACGTTTATTGCACAAACCCTCATTTTTAGGGCCCAAACGCTCATTTTTATGCTGCAAATCATTTCACTGGAAAATGCCTCCTTTTTATGCTCCAAACGCCTCCTTTAGGGCACGATGTCTGAATGTTAGGTCCCAAAGATTTGGTTAAGAGCCCAAAGCTTTGAGTCTAGGGTTGAAAGCCTGCTTTTTACTCTACAAACCCTCCTGTTTAGGGTAAAAACCCTCCTTTTTGGTGCACAAGCCCTCGCTGTTAGGGTGCAAACACTCACGTTAAGATTCCCAAGCTTCGAGTCCAGGGTTGAAATCCACATCTTTATGCTCCAAACGACCGTCTTTAGGCTTCAAATCCGACTTTTAATTCTGAAATCCCACTTTTTTACGCTCCAAACGCTACATTAAGGGCACAAAGTCTCCATTTTAGGTCACAACGCTTCCTTTTTAGAGTCCGGAACGTTGGTTCCAGGGTTGAAAGCCTCCCTGTTCTGCTTCAAAGCGTCATTTAGAAGGTACAAGCCCTCAGTTTTAGGGCGCAACGCCTCATTTTTTGGCCGCGAATCCTCCTTTTTAGGGGTCAATACGTCCTTTTTGCTGTAAAATCCCTCACTTTTATGTTCCGGACATCTCATTTAGGGCAGAAAGCCTTGTTTTGTGGTCCCAAAGCTTCCTCTTCAGAGTCCAAAGCTTTGATTCTGTGTTTGAATTCCTCGTTTTATAATCCAAACCCTCACGTTTATTGCACAAACCCTCATTTTTAGGGCCCAAACGCTCATTTTTATGCTGCAAATCATTTCACTGGAAAATGCCTCCTTTTTATGCTCCAAACGCCTCCTTTAGGGCACGATGTCTGAATGTTAGGTCCCAAAGATTTGGTTAAGAGCCCAAAGCTTTGAGTCTAGGGTTGAAAGCCTGCTTTTTACTCTACAAACCCTCCTGTTTAGGGTACAAACCCTCCTTTTTGGTGCACAAGCCCTCACTGTTAGGGTGCAAACACTCACGTTAAGATTCCCAAGCTTCGAGTCCAGGGTTGAAATCCACATCTTTATGCTCCAAACGACCGTCTTTAGGCTTCAAATCCGACTTTTAATTCTGAAATCCCACTTTTTTACGCTCCAAACGCTACATTAAGGGCACAAAGTCTCCATTTTAGGTCACAACGCTTCCTTTTTAGAGTCCGGAACGTTGGTTCCAGGGTTGAAAGCCTCCCTGTTCTGCTTCAAAGCATCATTTAGAAGGTACAAGCCCTCATTTTTAGGGCGCAACGCCTCATTTTTTGGCCGCGAATCCTCCTTTTTAGGGGTCAATACGTCCTTTTTGCTGTAAAATCCCTCACTTTTATGTTCCAGACATCTCTTTTAGGGCAGAAAGCCTTGTTTTGTGGTCCCAAAGCTTCCTCTTCAGAGTTCAAAGCTTTGATTCTGTGGTTGAATTCCTCGTTTTATAATCCAAACCCTCACGTTTATTGTACAAACCCTCATTTTTAGGGCCCAAACGCTCATTTTTATGCTGCAAATCATTTCACTGGAAAATGCCTCCTTTTTATGCTCCAAACGCCTCCTTTAGGGCACGATGTCTGAATGTTAGGTCCCAAAGATTTGGTTAAGAGCCCAAAGCTTTGAGTCTAGGGTTGAAAGCCTGCTTTTTACTCTACAAACCCTCCTGTTTAGGGTACAAACCCTCCTTTTTGGTGCACAAGCCCTCGCTGTTAGGGTGCAAACACTCACGTTAAGATTCCCAAGCTTCGAGTCCAGGGTTGAAATCCACATCTTTATGCTCCAAACGACCGTCTTTAGGCTTCAAATCCGACTTTAAATTCTGAAATCCCACTTTTTTACGCTCCAAACGCTACATTAAGGGCACAAAGTCTCCATTTTAGGTCACAACGCTTCCTTTTTAGAGTCCAGAACGTTGGTTCCAGGGTTGAAAGCCTCCCTGTTCTGCTTCAAAGCGTCATTTAGAAGGTGCAAGCCCTCATTTTTAGGGCGCAACGCCTCATTTTTTGGCCGCGAATCCTCCTTTTTAGGGGTCAATACGTCCTTTTTGCTGTAAAATCCCTCACTTTTATGTTCCGGACATCTCATTTAGGGCACAAAGCCTTGTTTTGTGGTCCCAAAGCTTCCTCTTCAGAGTCCAAAGCTTTGATTCTGTGGTTGAATTCCTCGTTTTATAATCCAAACCCTCACGTTTATTGCACAAACCCTCATTTTTAGGGCCCAAACGCTCATTTTTATGCTGCAAATCATTTCACTGGAAAATGCCTCCTTTTTATGCTCCAAACGCCTCCTTTAGGGCACGATGTCTGAATGTTAGGTCCCAAAGATTTGGTTAAGAGCCCAAAGCTTTGAGTCTAGGGTTGAAAGCCTGCTTTTTACTCTACAAACCCTCCTGTTTAGGGTACAAACCCTCCTTTTTGGTGCACAAGCCCTCGCTGTTAGGGTGCAAACACTCACGTTAAGATTCCCAAGCTTCGAGTCCAGGGTTGAAATCCACATCTTTATGCTCCAAACGACCGTCTTTAGGCTTCAAATCCGACTTTTAATTCTGAAATCCCACTTTTTTACGCTCCAAACGCTACATTAAGGGCACAAAGTCTCCATTTTAGGTCACAACGCTTCCTTTTTAGAGTCCGGAACGTTGGTTCCAGGGTTGAAAGCCTCCCTGTTCTGCTTCAAAGCGTCATTTAGAAGGTACAAGCCCTCATTTTTAGGGCGCAACGCCTCATTTTTTGGCCGCGAATCCTCCTTTTTAGGGGTCAATACGACCTTTTTGCTGTAAAATCCCTCACTTTTATGTTCCGGACATCTCATTTAGGGCAGAAAGCCTTGTTTTGTGGTCCCAAAGCTTCCTCTTCAGAGTCCAAAGCTTTGATTCTGTGGTTGAATTCCTCGTTTTATAATCCAAACCCTCACGTTTATTGCACAAACCCTCATTTTTAGGGCCCAAACGCTCATTTTTATGCTGCAAATCATTTCACTGGAAAATGCCTCCTTTTTATGCTCCAAACGCCTCCTTTAGGGCACGATGTCTGAATGTTAGGTCCCAAAGATTTGGTTAAGAGCCCAAAGCTTTGAGTCTAGGGTTGAAAGCCTGCTTTTTACTCTACAAACCCTCCTGTTTAGGGTACAAACCCTCCTTTTTGGTGCACAAGCCCTCACTGTTAGGGTGCAAACACTCACGTTAAGATTCCCAAGCTTCGAGTCCAGGGTTGAAATCCACATCTTTATGCTCCAAACGACCGTCTTTAGGCTTCAAATCCGACTTTTAATTCTGAAATCCCACTTTTTTACGCTCCAAACGCTACATTAAGGGCACAAAGTCTCCATTTTAGGTCACAACGCTTCCTTTTTAGAGTCCGGAACGTTGGTTCCAGGGTTGAAAGCCTCCCTGTTCTGCTTCAAAGCGTCATTTAGAAGGTACAAGCCCTCAGTTTTAGGGCGCAACGCCTCATTTTTTGGCCGCGAATCCTCCTTTTTAGGGGTCAATACGTCCTTTTTACTGTAAAATCCCTCACTTTTATGTTCCAGACATCTCTTTTAGGGCACAAAGCCTTGTTTTGTGGTCCCAAAGCTTCCTCTTCAGAGTCCAAAGCTTTGATTCTGTGGTTGAATTCCTCGTTTTATAATCCAAACCCTCACGTTTATTGTACAAACCCTCATTTTTAGGGCCCAAACGCTCATTTTTATGCTGTAAATCATTTCACTGGAAAATGCCTCCTTTTTATGCTCCAAATGCCTCCTTTAGGGCACGATGTCTGAATGTTAGGTCCCAAAGATTTGGTTAAGAGCCCAAAGCTTTGAGTCTAGGGTTGAAAGCCTGCTTTTTACTCTACAAACCCTCCTGTTTAGGGTACAAACCCTCCTTTTTGGTGCACAAGCCCTCGCTGTTAGGGTGCAAACACTCACGTTAAGATTCCCAAGCTTCGAGTCCAGGGTTGAAATCCATATCTTTATGCTCCAAACGACCGTCTTTAGGCTTCAAATCCGACTTTTAATTCTGAAATCCCACTTTTTTACGCTCCAAACGCTACATTAAGGGCACAAAGTCTCCATTTTAGGTCACAACGCTTCCTTTTTAGAGTCCGGAACGTTGGTTCCAGGGTTGAAAGCCTCCCTGTTCTGCTTCAAAGCGTCATTTAGAAGGTACAAGCCCTCATTTTTAGGGCGCAACGCCTCATTTTTTGGCCGCGAATCCTCCTTTTTAGGGGTCAATACGTCCTTTTTACTGTAAAATCCCTCACTTTTATGTTCCAGACATCTCTTTTAGGGCACAAAGCCTTGTTTTGTGGTCCCAAAGCTTCCTCTTCAGAGTCCAAAGCTTTGATTCTGTGGTTGAATTCCTCGTTTTATAATCCAAACCCTCACGTTTATTGTACAAACCCTCATTTTTAGGGCCCAAACGCTCATTTTTATGCTGTAAATCATTTCACTGGAAAATGCCTCCTTTTTATGCTCCAAATGCCTCCTTTAGGGCACGATGTCTGAATGTTAGGTCCCAAAGATTTGGTTAAGAGCCCAAAGCTTTGAGTCTAGGGTTGAAAGCCTGCTTTTTACTCTACAAACCCTCCTGTTTAGGGTACAAACCCTCCTTTTTGGTGCACAAGCCCTCGCTGTTAGGGTGCAAACACTCACGTTAAGATTCCCAAGCTTCGAGTCCAGGGTTGAAATCCACATCTTTATGCTCCAAACGACCGTCTTTAGGCTTCAAATCCTACTTTTAATTCTGAAATCCCACTTTTTTATGCTCCAAACGCTACATTAAGGGCACAAAGTCTCCATTTTAGGTCACAACGCTTCCTTTTTAGTCCGGAATGTTGGTTCCAGGGTTGAAAGCCTCCCTGTTCTGCTTCAAAGCGTCATTTAGAAGGTACAAGCCCTCATTTTTAGGGCGCAACGCCTCATTTTTTGGCCGCGAATCCTCCTTTTTAGGGGTCAATACGTCCTTTTTGCTGTAAAATCCCTCACTTTTATGTTCCAGACATCTCATTTAGGGCACAAAGCCTTGTTTTGTGGTCCCAAAGCTTCCTCTTCAGAGTCCAAAGCTTTGATTCTGTGGTTGAATTCCTCGTTTTATAATCCAAACCCTCACGTTTATTGTACAAACCCTCATTTTTAGGGCCCAAACGCTCATTTTTATGCTGCAAATCATTTCACTGGAAAATGCCTCCTTTTTATGCTCCAAACGCCTCCTTTAGGGCACGATGTCTGAATGTTAGGTCCCAAAGATTTGGTTAAGAGCCCAAAGCTTTGAGTCTAGGGTTGAAAGCCTGCTTTTTACTCTACAAACCCTCCTGTTTAGGGTAAAAACCCTCCTTTTTGGTGCACAAGCCCTCGCTGTTAGGGTGCAAACACTCACGTTAAGATTCCCAAGCTTCGAGTCCAGGGTTGAAATCCACATCTTTATGCTCCAAACGACCGTCTTCAGGCTTCAAATCCGACTTTTAATTCTGAAATCCCACTTTTTTACGCTCCAAACGCTACATTAAGGGCACAAAGTCTCCATTTTAGGTCACAACGCTTCATTTTAGAGTCCGGAACGTTGGTTCCAGGGTTGAAAGCCTCCCTTTTCTGCCTCAAAGCGTCATTTAGAAGGTACAAGCCCTCATTTTTAGGGCGCAACGCCTCATTTTTTGGCCGCGAATCCTCCTTTTTAGGGGTCAATACGTCCTTTTTACTGTAAAATCCCTCACTTTTATGTTCCAGACATCTCTTTTAGGGCACAAAGCCTTGTTTTGTGGTCCCAAAGCTTCCTCTTCAGAGTTCAAAGCTTTGATTCTGTGGTTGAATTCCTCGTTTTATAATCCAAACCCTCACGTTTATTGTACAAACCCTCATTTTTAGGGCCCAAACGCTCATTTTTATGCTGTAAATCATTTCACTGGAAAATGCCTCCTTTTTATGCTCCAAACGCCTCCTTTAGGGCACGATGTCTGAATGTTAGGTCCCAAAGATTTGGTTAAGAGCCCAAAGCTTTGAGTCTAGGGTTGAAAGCCTGCTTTTTACTCTACAAACCCTCCTGTTTAGGGTACAAACCCTCCTTTTTGGTGCACAAGCCCTCGCTGTTAGGGTGCAAACACTCACGTTAAGATTCCCAAGCTTCGAGTCCAGGGTTGAAATCCACATCTTTATGCTCCAAACGACCGTCTTTAGGCTTCAAATCCGACTTTTAATTCTGAAATCCCACTTTTTTACGCTCCAAACGCTACATTAAGGGCACAAAGTCTCCATTTTAGGTCACAACGCTTCCTTTTTAGAGTCCGGAACGTTGGTTCCAGGGTTGAAAGCCTCCCTGTTCTGCTTCAAAGCGTCATTTAGAAGGTACAAGCCCTCATTTTTAGGGCGCAACGCCTCATTTTTTGGCCGCGAATCCTCCTTTTTAGGGGTCAATACGTCCTTTTTACTGTAAAATCCCTCACTTTTATGTTCCAGACATCTCTTTTAGGGCACAAAGCCTTGTTTTGTGGTCCCAAAGCTTCCTCTTCAGAGTCCAAAGCTTTGATTCTGTGGTTGAATTCCTCGTTTTATAATCCAAACCCTCACGTTTATTGTACAAACCCTCATTTTTAGGGCCCAAACGCTCATTTTTATGCTGTAAATCATTTCACTGGAAAATGCCTCCTTTTTATGCTCCAAATGCCTCCTTTAGGGCACGATGTCTGAATGTTAGGTCCCAAAGATTTGGTTAAGAGCCCAAAGCTTTGAGTCTAGGGTTGAAAGCCTGCTTTTTACTCTACAAACCCTCCTGTTTAGGGTACAAACCCTCCTTTTTGGTGCACAAGCCCTCGCTGTTAGGGTGCAAACACTCACGTTAAGATTCCCAAGCTTCGAGTCCAGGGTTGAAATCCACATCTTTATGCTCCAAACGACCGTCTTTAGGCTTCAAATCCTACTTTTAATTCTGAAATCCCACTTTTTTATGCTCCAAACGCTACATTAAGGGCACAAAGTCTCCATTTTAGGTCACAACGCTTCCTTTTTAGTCCGGAATGTTGGTTCCAGGGTTGAAAGCCTCCCTGTTATGCTTCAAAGCGTCATTTAGAAGGTACAAGCCCTCATTTTTAGGGCGCAACGCCTCATTTTTTGGCCGCGAATCCTCCTTTTTAGGGGTCAATACGTCCTTTTTGCTGTAAAATCCCTCACTTTTATGTTCCAGACATCTCATTTAGGGCACAAAGCCTTGTTTTGTGGTCCCAAAGCTTCCTCTTCAGAGTCCAAAGCTTTGATTCTGTGGTTGAATTCCTCGTTTTATAATCCAAACCCTCACGTTTATTGCACAAACCCTCATTTTTAGGGCCCAAACGCTCATTTTTATGCTGCAAATCATTTCACTGGAAAATGCCTCCTTTTTATGCTCCAAACGCCTCCTTTAGGGCACGATGTCTGAATGTTAGGTCCCAAAGATTTGGTTAAGAGCCCAAAGCTTTGAGTCTAGGGTTGAAAGCCTGCTTTTTACTCTACAAACCCTCCTGTTTAGGGTACAAACCCTCCTTTTTGGTGCACAAGCCCTCACTGTTAGGGTGCAAACACTCACGTTAAGATTCCCAAGCTTCGAGTCCAGGGTTGAAATCCACATCTTTATGCTCCAAACGACCGTCTTTAGGCTTCAAATCCGACTTTTAATTCTGAAATCCCACTTTTTTACGCTCCAAACGCTACATTAAGGGCACAAAGTCTCCATTTTAGGTCACAACGCTTCCTTTTTAGAGTCCGGAACGTTGGTTCCAGGGTTGAAAGCCTCCCTGTTCTGCTTCAAAGCATCATTTAGAAGGTACAAGCCCTCATTTTTAGGGCGCAACGCCTCATTTTTTGGCCGCGAATCCTCCTTTTTAGGGGTCAATACGTCCTTTTTGCTGTAAAATCCCTCACTTTTATGTTCCAGACATCTCATTTAGGGCACAAAGCCTTGTTTTGTGGTCCCAAAGCTTCCTCTTCAGAGTCCAAAGCTTTGATTCTGTGTTTGAATTCCTCGTTTTATAATCCAAACCCTCACGTTTATTGTACAAACCCTCATTTTTAGGGCCCAAACGCTCATTTTTATGCTGCAAATCATTTCACTGGAAAATGCCTCTTTTTTATGCTCCAAACGCCTCCTTTAGGGCACGATGTCTGAATGTTAGGTCCCAAAGATTTGGTTAAGAGCCCAAAGCTTTGAGTCTAGGGTTGAAAGCCTGCTTTTTACTCTACAAACCCTCCTGTTTAGGGTACAAACCCTCCTTTTTGGTGCACAAGCCCTCGCTGTTAGGGTGCAAACACTCACGTTAAGATTCCCAAGCTTCGAGTCCAGGGTTGAAATCCACATCTTTATGCTCCAAACGACCGTCTTTAGGCTTCAAATCCGACTTTTAATTCTGAAATCCCACTTTTTTACGCTCCAAACGCTACATTAAGGGCACAAAGTCTCCATTTTAGGTCACAACGCTTCCTTTTTAGAGTCCGGAACGTTGGTTCCAGGGTTGAAAGCCTCCCTGTTCTGCTTCAAAGCGTCATTTAGAAGGTACAAGCCCTCATTTTTAGGGCGCAACGCCTCATTTTTTGGCCGCGAATCCTCCTTTTTAGGGGTCAATACGTCCTTTTTACTGTAAAATCCCTCACTTTTATGTTCCAGACATCTCTTTTAGGGCACAAAGCCTTGTTTTGTGGTCCCAAAGCTTCCTCTTCAGAGTTCAAAGCTTTGATTCTGTGGTTGAATTCCTCGTTTTATAATCCAAACCCTCACGTTTATTGCACAAACCCTCATTTTTAGGGCCCAAACGCTCATTTTTATGCTGTAAATCATTTCACTGGAAAATGCCTCCTTTTTATGCTCCAAACGCCTCCTTTAGGGCACGATGTCTGAATGTTAGGTCCCAAAGATTTGGTTAAGAGCCCAAAGCTTTGAGTCTAGGGTTGAAAGCCTGCTTTTTACTCTACAAACCCTCCTGTTTAGGGTACAAACCCTCCTTTTTGGTGCACAAGCCCTCGCTGTTAGGGTGCAAACACTCACGTTAAGATTCCCAAGCTTCGAGTCCAGGGTTGAAATCCACATCTTTATGCTCCAAACGACCGTCTTTAGGCTTCAAATCCGACTTTTAATTCTGAAATCCCACTTTTTTACGCTCCAAACGCTACATTAAGGGCACAAAGTCTCCATTTTAGGTCACAACGCTTCCTTTTTAGAGTCCGGAACGTTGGTTCCAGGGTTGAAAGCCTCCCTGTTCTGCTTCAAAGCATCATTTAGAAGGTACAAGCCCTCATTTTTAGGGCGCAACGCCTCATTTTTTGGCCGCGAATCCTCCTTTTTCGGGGTCAATACGTCCTTTTTGCTGTAAAATCCCTCACTTTTATGTTCCCGACATCTCATTTAGGGCAGAAAGCCTTGTTTTGTGGTCCCAAAGCTTCCTCTTCAGAGTCCAAAGCTTTGATTCTGTGTTTGAATTCCTCGTTTTATAATCCAAACCCTCACGTTTATTGCACAAACCCTCATTTTTAGGGCCCAAACGCTCATTTTTATGCTGCAAATCATTTCACTGGAAAATGCCTCCTTTTTATGCTCCAAACGCCTCCTTTAGGGCACGATGTCTGAATGTTAGGTCCCAAAGATTTGGTTAAGAGCCCAAAGCTTTGAGTCTAGGGTTGAAAGCCTGCTTTTTACTCTACAAACCCTCCTGTTTAGGGTACAAACCCTCCTTTTTGGTGCACAAGCCCTCACTGTTAGGGTGCAAACACTCACGTTAAGATTCCCAAGCTTCGAGTCCAGGGTTGAAATCCACATCTTTATGCTCCAAACGACCGTCTTTAGGCTTCAAATCCGACTTTTAATTCTGAAATCCCACTTTTTTACGCTCCAAACGCTACATTAAGGGCACAAAGTCTCCATTTTAGGTCACAACGCTTCCTTTTTAGAGTCCGGAACGTTGGTTCCAGGGTTGAAAGCCTCCCTGTTCTGCTTCAAAGCATCATTTAGAAGGTACAAGCCCTCATTTTTAGGGCGCAACGCCTCATTTTTTGGCCGCGAATCCTCCTTTTTAGGGGTCAATACGTCCTTTTTGCTGTAAAATCCCTCACTTTTATGTTCCAGACATCTCATTTAGGGCACAAAGCCTTGTTTTGTGGTCCCAAAGCTTCCTCTTCAGAGTCCAAAGCTTTGATTCTGTGTTTGAATTCCTTGTTTTATAATCCAAACCCTCACGTTTATTGTACAAACCCTCATTTTTAGGGCCCAAACGCTCATTTTTATGCTGCAAATCATTTCACTGGAAAATGCCTCTTTTTTATGCTCCAAACGCCTCCTTTAGGGCACGATGTCTGAATGTTAGGTCCCAAAGATTTGGTTAAGAGCCCAAAGCTTTGAGTCTAGGGTTGAAAGCCTGCTTTTTACTCTACAAACCCTCCTGTTTAGGGTACAAACCCTCCTTTTTGGTGCACAAGCCCTCGCTGTTAGGGTGCAAACACTCACGTTAAGATTCCCAAGCTTCGAGTCCAGGGTTGAAATCCACATCTTTATGCTCCAAACGACCGTCTTTAGGCTTCAAATCCGACTTTTAATTCTGAAATCCCACTTTTTTACGCTCCAAACGCTACATTAAGGGCACAAAGTCTCCATTTTAGGTCACAACGCTTCCTTTTTAGAGTCCGGAACGTTGGTTCCAGGGTTGA